>NW_016690204.1:3701162-3904215 GCF_001604755.1 Lepidothrix coronata | reverse complement strand
TGAAAAGTTGAAAAAAAAAAAAAAAAAAAAAAAAAAAGTAAGAAAAAAAAAGTTAGTTACTGCCAAAAGCAGTAACGCTGACAGACACTGAGCACTGGAATTCAGATTGCAGCCTCACCCTGAACGACCACATAATTTTATTAGTCAAAGTAAGGACTGTTTTACAGGAAGCACTGCATAGTGGTGAATTTGGGGGGTTGTTCTTCGATCCTTAAAAACAAGGTCATTCCCAGCTGCAGCGTTCAGCTGGATAAAAGAGACCTGTGTGATGCCACCCTTCCCGCTCCTGCAGTCACGGCAGGAATAAAAAGTTGTGTTCCTTAATCCCCGAGGTAAAGCTCTGTAAAAACACCACCACATATGCAAAGTCAAAAAGCGATGCACTGAATACTGTAAAAGTATTCCATACTGTAGCCTTTAGACTTAAAATAAATGACTTTTGATTAGACTCATAAATTAGTGAACGTGTGGCTCCGTCAGCTGTCGGGAGTTATCAGATAACACAAACTTTACATGGAACCAGAACTAATTCCTGCACAGAGTTACTGCAGCAAAGGCTGCAACAACAATGGCAGACATATCATGAAATGGGCAAACGCAGAAACATAATTAAATTAACTGATAATCATCTCTCTTCTTCTATCCAGACTCTAATTTAATGCACTCGCAAATGTAATGAGGTTCACTGAATTGAAAAATACTGTGGAAATAACAGAAACAAGATTAAATTAATTGCAAGACATACTGATAAGAAAGCTTCCTTCAAATTATGTGAAGCACATTTCTGAAAGCCATTAAAAGGCCAGGCACATATCGTGCACCTTGATGACAAATAACACATTTTAAATGATATTTTACCAACTGGAATATCCACTGTGTTTCCTACAAACATATGCTAATTGGCTGGTGCTCTCTCGTCTTCAGGTAAATAAACATGTGAAAAACACTTGGGCAGTAAAAAATTAAAACCTGGCCAACAATCAGAATAACTTCTACTCCAACCACTTCCAGGTAATTCACACTCTGAAATTTAAGATTAAGACATACTAAATGCATTTATACCTTGCAGCATTCTGGCTAAAAAGTTATGAGTTTTTTTCCCTAGGAAACCACAGTTTAAATTTCCACAAACAGGAATAGTAAAGCATTCATTTTGAATACAAAATAACTAACTCTCAGTTCTGCCTGGAAGTTTTCTGGACAATGCAATATCTCTGAAGCACAGGGTCAAACACACAGCAACCACTCTGAATGATTTTTATGGAATTTTTTCTTAAAGAACTGAAGTGACAGGAATTCCACCATCTCTCTACGTACCCTTTCCTAATACTTAACTGTATTTGATGCTTTAATTTAAGAAACAAGGAAATCCTTATATAAAAATAGAAGGATTTAACATCATTTATTGGAAAGGAAACACTGTATGTGCCAGCAGACTAAAACTTCAAACGCTAGTGGGAGCTACAAGACATCCAAAGGATTTTAGTAGAATCATATCAAGTAATTCCCATTTCTATTTCCTTATACCAAGCTTAACAACAAAGGATTTGCATTAGCATACAGTGACAGGCCACTTAAGCTCCCATTCCCCTGACACTCCTGACAGCATTGTACTGCAAAGGGCAAACAGAGGGCTTCAATCAGAGCTTCTTGTTTTAACATTGAAAAGCAGACAATGGGAAGTTGAAGTTGGATTTCTGGGCAGCAAAACGCTGCAGTGACAAGAGTAATACAAAAATCACAGCTAAGCTAAGACGGTCCCTGAGCTGGAGAGCAAAGAATGGAGAGAAATGTGGAGAACCAGTGTATTAAATCACAGGGCAGCATCCTTTAACATCAGGGCACTCTGGCCCTAACCCAACAAAAGGTGGAGCAGACACTCTGAAGAAGGTGAGAATCCCACTCATGTCAGCTCAGCCCATGAAAGGGAAGCCAAGCAATGAAAAAGCTCCAAAGGCAGAAAATTCTGATGGCACAAAACTTCCTTCACGTTCTTGTTCTTGCAAAGAACCACCCAAATGATGCTGAGTCATTTTTTCTCACGGGCTGGATTCATCTGACCTGGCTTTAAGTGTCTGCAAGTGAGTTCTGCCAGGCTGGGCATCCTCTGCTGCTGACTGGGACAGGACCCTTCTCTGGGGAGACTGTGAAGACAGGAACTTGAATAGCTAGAGAACACCACGTGCTTAATACATCTGAACCTAAATCTCATCCTGTCTGGACTGTAATTATCCCTTCCTAACATCCTGCCTTTTAGATATTTTACTAAGTATTCATAGAGAGTTCTATCCCATTTTTCTAGTTTCCCTATTTTTATAACCGATTAGTTGTGAACTTTAATAAATACCACTCTGGGGGCTTCCTGTAGGAAAATTGGTCATTATTCACTAAATATTCCAGTCATAAGGAAGAGAAATTGTGAAATTAAAGGTGTATGGATATACTTGGAGAGAATTCCAGAAGAGTTTATGTAGTTATGAATGATGTTTATGAATGATGTTTTAAAAGGGAAACTCACTGTTTATACTACATATATGTCTTGTTACTCATACAAAGCAAGGATTATACTGGTGACAGGTGGTTTGTCAAGGTGGCTTTATATGATTTGATTTTCTCTTTTCAACAGGCCTTCAGTATAACTGCAGTTCCAAAAAGATCTGCTCCTAAGATCCATTAAAAACTGGCAGTAGAGCAGGAATTGGTGTTAATTAGTCTGGGCCTTCTCCCAGATCTCTACCAATTAAACAAGTGTTTAATGCTATTAAGCTTACGTGTTATAAATCTTTATCTGCATAACAGTATTAAAAAATGGAAGCAAAAGAAAGTAGAAAAGGAAGGAAAACGTAAAAAAAAAAATAAAATTAATACAGATGAAATGTTAAAGAAAAGGAAAGGAATATCACCTGTTTCTTTTTCTTCCTCTATAAGCTTACCTGCCCAAGTAAGCATTTTAAAACTCATAATTCTGTTTGAGATTAATACTGTGAGGTTTTGGGATTCAAATAAATTTTACATGTCACATCAGAGGGCAGACAAAACTGATTTCTCAAAGGGTGATTTCCCTACACAGTCTCATATATTCGTCATATCACTTATAACAGAAGATAGCAAATCCAGGAATTAAAAAAAAAGGAAAGAAAAAGCAAAAACAAACCAAACCAAACAAAAAAAACTAAAAAAAAAAAAAAAGCTTTCTAATCTACTTCAAGGTTAAAATACGATTTGGAAACTTGTCTGAGAAATAGGATTCTAATCCAGTGAACTGAAATGAAACACTAAACACAGAAGAGTTTTACATTCAGCAAGTCAGTTGTCTGAACAGAGCATGTGCTTTGAAGTGCTGGCTCAGATCACTGACCCCTCCAGTTCAGTGTCTCATCTCTCCCTGTGGTCATAGCAGATGTTTAAAAGCCAGACAGAAACAAATGGCCTCTGTTCCCCACACTTATTTTGTTTCTGCAAATCAGTTATGAAAAACCTACTGCTGAGATAAAATGTTTATTTACAGGAACTTAAATATCTATCCAAATGTTTACAGGAAAAGTCAATCATAATGTATTTCGGAGTAGAAGTGGTCACAGCACCACTGTGTGACAGAGTTCTAGGAGTGTCTGGATGCTCCTCTGGGGCACGTGGTGTCACTCTTGGGGATGTGCCTGTGCAGGGCTAAGGGTTGGACTCCCTGAGCCTTGTGGTTCCCTTCCAACTCAAGATATTCTCTGATTCTGTGAACTCCACCAGTACATCCAAAACCAGAGATTCCACAGCCTTGGCCTGGGGTTTATGGAATTTCTTTGTCAATAATTTTTTTCCTCATATCTGAAAACAATTTGTGTCCCTTACCCTTCATCCTTTTACTGTGCCCTTCCATGGAGTCTGGCTCCATCTTTTGTGCACTCTTAGCCAGCTAATAAAGAACCAGCTCAGTCCTTTAAATAAATAAATTCAGTTCTACCTGCATCTCTCAATTCTTCATGTGCCTTACTCAGGAGCAAGTACAAAAACAGACACAGCAATAAGCCCTCAGCCAACTCCCTGGCAAATTTAGGAACTCTACAAGGAGAATATAAAACCAGGTCATGCTCTTCCACTCCAGGACAGCCACTGGAATCTGAGTATTTTTTTCATTTTTCAGGAAAGGTAATCAGTCAGAAACAGGAAGCTTTGATAAAGATGACAGGTGCATTTCATGAACAGGAGAGCAGTGGCAGAGGCAGCAGGGATAGAAGGTGACAAATTGCATTATGGTAACAGAGGCTCTCACAAGCTTGGATTAGTCTTCACTGGCTTCTCTGCCAGATACATCATGGCCAGAACTGGTCAGAGGGTAAATTTGTATGAGAACAGGAAATAATTGCCTAACAATAACAACATAATGGTCACCTCAGCTTTTAAAGATGATGAAACATCCCTATCCAGCTGGAGAGAAGATAATTTTTGGCTACCGTTCAGGAAGCAAATGTTGGTTGTGCTGGACCAGCAGAGAGGATGAACAGCCAATCTAATCACTGGCAGGTCTTTTTCTCAGGCATCCACTAAAGGGACATTTTGCACATGACATATATTTGATAAACCAGAGGTGAAAATGCAAGACAGGAATTTACTGAAGTAATAGGAAAAACTGTCAGTTTTGCATACTCATATTTAGTAAGTGTGGGAAAATAAGAGCAGAACGGGGAGGAGGATTGCAAACACAGTCAGGTGACCTGCAGCTGGGGTGTAGGAAAACACATATATCATGCTAATCATTGCTCAGTCTCGAGTGCTTCACAAGAACATCTGTGTTTAGGTAACACAGGCCTGTGACAGACCTGGAGGAACTCTACTGGACACGCTGCAGATTCCTGCCCTGCTGTGGGAAGGATCAAAGCAGAGTGGGAAACTCCACCAGTGCGGATCAAACAGCAGGTTCAGTGATCCCCCAGCGAGGACTGAGCTCCATGGCATCCCATTCCCACCTGTGTGCCTCTGGCCTGGTGCTGCTTTGGGAATCTCCTGGTCTGTGAGGTAGTAAAACACTTCATCTGTGGTTCTGGGGTTCTGTCAGCTCACACATCAAGTGATAAAATACCTCCTCCTGCCAAAGCTCTTGTTTCGGTGCAGGAAGACAGGAGGATCTCAACAGGACATGGGAACAAACCTGCAGCTGATCCCCAAACAGATCAAAACAAATGGAAAAGAGATGACAACAGGAACATTGCAAGTTACACCAAGACAGTTTCAAATAATGGCAAGTACTTAATGTGCAGCCCCAAAAAATCATGTTCCTTACATTCTTTATTTTATTTTTTTAATTACATCTAATTCCTGAAATACCTGTACAAATAGAAACATGGACTGTGGGAATTCTGTGTCCTCCTAAAGCAAACATAGCCTGGAGTCTGCTTAAAAAACTCCTGTAACTCATCAGCTCATACATAAGTATGAACATGCAGGTCTGTAAAGCACGAGATTTTACCAAGTATTGAGATGGCCAACTAGTGGAATGTCTGGGTATGATGACAGCTTTGACCTCTCAACAGATGTCCTACAGGAAGGTGATATTTGTCAGAATCCAAATTATTGAGCTGGACATATGGCTATTTGAGCAACATTTAATTATTTTCAAGATCAGAAAGTAATACTGGATGTCTAATCGTTCCTCTGAGATTCAGTTTTTCAAGCTACTGAATTTATATAGATCTGCTGAATTTGTGAAACTACAAAAATAATGGCACTAATGGAAGTATTTTTTTGACACAGCCACCTTCCTTCACCAATCCAGCTGACTTACAATTACAGAGAGGAACAGACAGTGAATGACCACTGCAGTATCTGTCATATTAGAGTGCAAAACTCACCTTCAGACACAATTGTATAGATGACTTCATACAATATATACCTGCAAATAGGTACAGTGACGTGAAGAGTTTGATTAAATTAAAAAAGCGAACTTTAAGCTGAAAACAGCACTCTATAAAGACAAGACAAGCAAAACTATAATTCTTGTAAAAACCACAAAAATTCACAGATACAAACCAGTGAGAATTTGGTATTTTTAAAAATTTTCTATACTGATATCCTTGCAAAAGTTATTGGTGTCTTGGTATAATTAAAAAAAAAATGAGCTAAGTGGCAGTTGTTTTGAAGGGTCAGGGCAAAAAAAGATTGTTTTGCTGTCTGTTTCTCATGAACAGTGCAACTCAGTATACATTGCCTTTTCTGTTTTGAGTTCATAAGCATGTGTACACACATATTTGTATATGTGTGTGGGTACACACATAATGTTATAGACATCCACAAGAAATTACTAGAATATGAAAAAAAAAAAAGAGAGAGACAAATGCAGTTATAATGGACAGAAAAAGGAGCCTAAGTACCTAAGTTGGTAGGTCAAAAAACTGTATTGACAAAAAACTCAAATTACTGATTTAGTCAAGAGTAAGGAATGAGAAGGAACCAGCCTGGGTGTATTACAACAGGGAAGCACAAAGTGGAAACTAGGGGGTGTTCTAAAAAGCATAGGCATATATGACAAATTTATTCAAAAAGCAACCTGTCAAGAGCTTTTAAATACAACAGTACCTCCTCTTTTTCAGAGAATCCCTGAACCATGAATCTCTGGCAGCCAGGACCAAATTCTGGACAAAACTGCCTACATTTGACCTGTTCCACCCTTCCAGAGCTGGCTGAGCAAACGCAGCACGTGGGAAAGAGGCATTTAAATGACCAATACAAGATCCACCACTCACGTGAGTCCACGTGAAGAATTCTTTGGGAACCAACAGGATAAACTCAAAAAGCCCTTCAGAGGAAAATAAAGCCCAGAAGTGCTCTCCTGTGAGAAAATCTTTGCACCACTCCCAGTTCTGTTCAGACTTAGGGAATACATCCAGCACTGCCCACAGGGCACAGGTAGAGAGAGAGAGAGAGAGAGAGAGAGAGAGAGAGACAGACAGACAGATAGATAGAGAGATAGACAGACAGATAGATGCTGTCAGAACAGCAGCTGCTGGGACCTGTTTTGGGATCTCTGGTCTCTTCCAAGTCCCAAAACCACTTTACTTTCAAGTCAGGGAGTCCAATGCACAGCTCAACGGAGAAGCAGAAAGACAAGGACAGCTGAAAAGGTCACTGCAATAATTTAAACTTACACCCCTACAGAGCGACCTTCCTTCTCTATTTCTTGAAACAACGTGCACTTTTGGCGTGAATAGCGATGAAACTACAGAAAAGAACTTCAGCTCATCAGCCCGTGCAGATTGAGGGGAGTCAGTGGAGCTGCACACCGACAGCTTGAGCCCTTCCCAGCGGCAGCAGGGCTCCAGCAGCTGCTCCAGTGTGGGCTCTCCACAAGCCACAGGTCCTTGAGGGCACTGCTCCAGCAGGGAGTCCAGCATGGGTTTCCATGTGAATCCCTGTTCCACAGCTCCAGGGACTCTCTGCCTGCCAGTGCAGCCCCTCCTGCGCCTCCTCCTGCTCCCCCAGGTTCTCCCAGGGCTGGGACTCACCCTGTTTCCTCACAGCTGTCCCCTGTTCCATCCTTTCCAGGATGAGGTGTCCCCAGCCTGGCTTTGGAACCATCCAGGACTGGCTGTGCCTGGCATGGGACATCCCCGGGATTCCCTCACGGAGCCCCCCCGGCCCCACCGCCGGACCCCCGAGCAGCCCACAAAACACAGGCGTTTGCCTCCAGCTGCACCCCTAAAATGGGATAATAAATGCCCTTAACAGGCAGCCATACGTGCCCAAAAACCAAACCAAACATAAACCCAAGAAAAACCTGTCAAAAAGGAGCATCACTGAAGGTTGTTTTCTTGCCTGGCCTACCCCGTGCCAGGCCTCCAAGATGCAGCCCCTTCTCAGCTTCCACAAAACAACACCCTCAGTACACATATTTTTTTATTTTTTTTTTTGGTACTAAAATTCTTTTCACAAATCTGTGAAAAGCACATCATACCCAGAAAGAAAGACACCTCAGGAGAGATGTGTGGAAGCTGGTGTGGAAAACTTGTGAATGACAATAAATCTAATGTTTACATATCATAAACCATAAATAATTAGGAGGCGTAATAAGGAATTGCAGCTGCAAGGTTATTTGTGCTCAGTATTTATCACAGGATGGTATCATGCTCGTAAAAGACTGGGCTTATGAGAGCAACACCATAAATATTTTTTCCATCATTTCTTCAGCACACAGCGACAAAAGATCAGCTTATGTAAATATCAACATCTATCCTAAATAAAACTTCAGTTTGAAAAGCTCACTTTTTTAGAGAATTGTTTAAAAAAATGTCTTCTTCCTGTCTGTCCTGTCAGGTTAAGATGGGATTTACCAGAACTCTTAATTTATGGCAGTGTTTTCACTCTGTGTGAGAAGATATGCATGTAAATACATTCTTGTCACATCAAATTCTAATTGTTAAGGTCAAAAGTGAATTTAGGAAAATATTTAAACATACTACCACTGTATTTCTTAACTGATTTTCAAAACCAGACTATGATTTTTGCAAAGAACAGAGAACACTCCTCTAAACCCCTGAGGGCACCAAACTCACCTGTTGTTTCAAAACTTCAGTCTTACTGAAGTTTTTGGTTTGTTTGTTTTATTAAATCACAAAAGGCAGAAACACTTTGTCACTTTGTATTGAAAACATTTGGGCCCCTAATCTCAAACCTATTACTTCCAAGTAGTAAGGGAAAATTCAGGGAACAGGTTCTTTATATCAACTGCAGTTAAATTGGCTCAGCAACTTAATAACATTCCAGCCTCAGAATGAGCAAATTAGGAAGGTTTCCCTTTTTATTTTCTTTTTTTATTTTTTTCTATTATGCCTGCTATAAATGCTTCTAACTATTGTGAAGACTTAGGTTTATCTGCACTTGGTTAATAATGAGAACACAGTAACACAATTTCAACAAATCATGTTCCCACAAGGAGCAGCCATTCATCAACCAGCACTTCCATACCATAGGAACTACTCTAGATCCCTGTACAATTTAAAAAAACTAATCCTTTGGAGAGATAACAGCATGTGCCCCTACAGAAAATGCAGTTGGAGTATCACAGCTACCAAAAGAGAAAGAAAACCTTTCTGGCAGCAGTGGGACCCAGCACTGTCATAAAACAACTGGAGACCCTGCTGAAACCCAAGGATCCTTTAGGAATTACTCAACAACTCTGAATGGTCAACTCTGAATGGTCAAAATACTATCAAGTATTGAAGTACTCAGCAGAGCACCTGCTGACCAAAGTAATATTGCTTATGGTATTTCTTCTATGCTTGTTATCAGTTAATCTCAAAATGCCAGCAATGGCCTCCATCTCCTTCATCTTGAAAGGAAGGCAAAGCCTACCTTAATTACCTCTACCTAAATTACCTCTTCCACTCTGTATAATATTGCTGTGGATTGTTATGGAAAAGATGTAAGTGCTGAAAGGCAGATGAACAAATATATTGTAATCACTGTAGGATGAGAGGTATACTGAGTTCAAATATCCATGGAATCCTCAGGGTTACCCAACACATTTAAGAATGTACTATAACTGCATAATGTGCCTAGTTATAAAATTAAGTTCTCTCCTTGATTAAATTAAAAGGAGCTGATGTGGCTGATTTCTCTGTGTGCAACCTCAATTTAAGTCAAATCTGCTGATTTATATGGTTCTCTGTACTCTTTCTTTTGTCATATAAAGTATATTTTAAACAACAACAAAAAGAAACAAACAAAAAAAGCAAGACAAAACAAAGAAACAAACCCAAAGCAACATCCAAACACACTGCTGATTTAGTGTTTAAAGTTCTACCTTTTAAAAAAAACCCCAGCATTTGCATTCTGACAAGCAATACAATGCTAGTAATCAAAATCTTGCTAGGACACATGAAGCATGTAAATCACAGTCAATTATGGCTCAGAAGTTTTCAAGTATTTATTTGGTATTTGTAAGCAGGCAATTTTTGTATCCAAAATAGCTCTTTTCTGAAACTCCTTTTCCTTATTACTTCATTGTGAGTTCTTCTGTGTATGCAGCACCTCAGCTGAGTCCCTGAATTATTACTAATCAAACAAATCGTCTCTCTCCATGAACAAAAAGTACATTTCCTCTGATGGAGATTGCTGTTTCATTAGTTTGGCTTTCTTGTACACAATGTGTAATCACCCACGTTCTCTCACTGTGTGACCCATTGTCAAAATGGGGAATTTAAGCTTTGTAATTGTCTGGGATTGTAGAAGCAGCTCTGGTTCAGATATTCAGCTTTGTCTTATTAGTCCCACTCATAACGATTTTCCAAGAACTGATGACATATTTGTAAGCAATATTAAATGTCCTTCTCATCAAATTACAGTATGTAGTCATTACTATTTCTTGTCATCTATCATACCTATCAAATCTCAAATGATAGAAATTCACTGATCCATCAAATCCAGAATCTAATTAAGACAATGAAGGGGTTTGAGAGAATGCTTTCTACATCTTTCAGAAAATATTATTACATTGCACTGAGGGCCAAGCAAAACAAGACTTTGAGAGACAAATGAGAAATTCTAAACCCCCTCACACAGCACTGCAGAAAACAAACAACAAAAAAATATCATCTGCCATGCCCAGGGAAAAGAAACTCCTTGTTGAGATGGGATTACTTTTAAAACTTGTAAGACTGATGCCTTCCACGCACTTGCTGATACAGCCTTGAAAGCTGTGATACATCACAACAAGCAGCATGGAGCTGGAGTTAAAACATTTGGGGTTTTTTTCCTTATACGTGTTGGGTTTGATTTTCTAGTGCCTGGACATGCATGTAAAGGCCACATGTGTTAAGGTGTTAAAATGAACTCGTTGTTTTTAAACCTTATACTCACAGCCTAAACTTATCTAATTTTTCGTTTTAAAACTAAAATAAATGCAAATAGCCATTTTTAAAAGCTTTTAAGGATCGATAAATTAGCAAAAGAAGATGAAAACAAGTAATGTAAGAGTTTGCCTTGTTTCATCATATTATCCATAAAAAAAGCACAAGTGGATGGAAGAAAACTTGTAACATAACCCACATTTTTAGATTAGACCTTTGCTATGATAATATTCTCCATTAGAACTATAATTCTATTGTATTTGACTGAAAACAGCCCAGGCTCACGTCAACACATGCAGTAGATTCTTCTCTACAGAGACTGATGGTAGGTATACATTCAAAATATATTGCAAATTATATTTGAGATATGGGAATCTTGTGAAGCACCTGTTAAGGCCAGGAATTCAAATCTGCTCTGTGGCTGAAGGAACAACTTAGCCCTTCTGCACCTTTGAAGTAATGTTTTCTATGAAATTAATAAATTTCTAAGAAATGAAATGACTCAAAAAGAAAATAATGTGCAGTAACAAAGCAGATACTGATTTTTTACTTCTAATCTCATCAGGACCATCCTCAAACCCTAATTTAACCACAGCTAGGCCAGTCTCCAGAGCAGACACTCCTGGAGTTTGCTTCACCAGCAAAAACTTGTTTTTGCAAAACATGTTTTCTGAATTAACTTCCCCCCCCAATTTTCGAATATCCTGGTTGTCCATAACTTATTGCCTTTAAACCTTCTCACCTGATGCAACACATACAACTGCCCTAGGATTAAACAACCAAATGCATAAGTAGTACTTTCATTCCTGTTGCAATAAAAGTCTGTATAAAATGGAATAAACTAACTCTAGAAAAAGAATTAGCTAAGCACCACATGCCCTCTAGCCATTTATTACATGAGTAAAAGAATACTTCTACCTCTGATTTACAACTACTTCAACCTCAAGGATTCTTTAAGAAACAAAACAAAACAACCTTTTACTTTCATAGAAACAAACACTGTAAAACACTGTGTTAAATTTATGTCTGTGAAACAAAGGAAGAAAACCATTTTCCCCCAAGTTATGATTCCTATTGTTCCCTCAAAGACCTTTTCTCTGCTTCCTATCACAAAACACTGTAAAATATTTTTATGGCAATCCTCTCCTTTGCCTTATGACAGAGATTGTCTCCCAGTTCATTCAGAACCATGATCTCAGAGGTCTTTTCCAGTCTTTAAGACTCTGTAATTCTACAAACATCAAAAGCAGGTAAAAAAGAACGGGCTATTGATTACCTTGGCCAAATTTTTAAATTCAAATGTATTGAGAGTTAAACCTGTGCAATCCTCTAATGGAAAAGAATGGGGGAGGGGGAGAAAAAGTGTGTCAAAGAATCGTTTTGCATTTTTTAAAATTCATAATTGTACCACAGTCTGATGTTGTGAAAGCCTGCATGAAAAGTGAAATGCAAAGTGTTGGTAACAAAGCTGTGAGATGAGGCTATTTTGGTAATGTTTGGGTTTGCTTTTTTTTTGCTAATATTTTTTTGCTAAAATCCTTAAATTATTGACGAACAGCTATTTAATACAAATGAAAAAAAAAAAGAAAACACTTGTAGCAATTAATGTGTTTATGCTGTGCTTGGAAGGAAGGAACAACATTTTACAGTAATTTCCTTGTGAGAAGGTCATTTTCCATGCTGCAGTTGCAGCTGCATCGTAAGATCTAATAGATTTGCCTGTAATGGAAAAAAAAATGTAACTTTTACTAACAGTGAATGTACCAGTCAGACACAGACAGCTGGAACAGCAGGCACTGACACAGATGAAATGTGTGAGTTAGAAGGTGAAATCTGCTGTACATGCTCCCTCCTCTGAGCTGATGCTGGGGGCTACAACAGCCTTTCTCACTCCCAGGGGAGTTTTCACCGGGTACGTGGCTTGCAAAGGTTTTATGGTTTTGTAAAAGATTTCATGTCCTAATTTAATTGTCACAGTTCCAGGACTTTTCTGACTCCTTGGAAGCCCCAAGAGGCAGCCCACTCAAATTTCAAGCCTCCAACCATAACCTTTCTTAAGCTGCCTCCCACCAGACAGAGGATTTGATTACAATTCGCTTTTGCTACCGCAGCAAACCTGACACCAGCTCAGCATTTACAGTTCTCCACCGTGGAAGGGACAGCACTGGTGACTGGCAATAACAACTCCATCAACTCCCCAGAACAGGGCACCAGCTATTTAGGACGAGCCCAGGGCTGAGTAAACACATAACTCAATCTACATGTTCTCCCATGTTTACCCAGCACTTCCCAGTGGCTGCTTATAATGCTGTCAGGCCTAGAAAAATAGCAAATAACACACTATTTGTTCCCATCAGTGTGCTTTTTGTTTCATGGAATTTCTTGGTTTAATATCCTTACTGCTACCGGAATATATTCCATTAAATTTAATTTCAAGGGTTTCTTGAAATTAAATTTCACAGCAGGTATCAACAGGGGCAGAATCCCTCTAGAGTCTGGAATTTCAGTTAGTTACATCCATCTTCTCTTCCCCACAATGATTTCACAGGTTTTGCAGGAACCAGAATACAATCTCTGGTCCATTCAAACCTTAACAAACCTGATACACTAGACTCAAAGATATAATTATCCCTGATACACTGATACAAATGTTGATAAGGAATCTGCACATACACTTGTTTCTAGAATGTCACTTCAACTCTTCTCTGCTTGGATGCTAAACCACCTCTGACATGGATAGGATTTCATTTCCTTCCCCAAAACAAGAAGACACATGCACAAGTCCAGATTTAAAATGCTACTTTTGCCTGGTCCACAAACACAACAGATTTCTTCCAAGTTTAAATAACTTCTTGGGTCACATAGACTTGCTCATCACAGTTTAAAAACATCTCTGACTATCAATACAAGGGTAGAAGGGAAGAGTGAAAGACAACAGGAGGGAAGGAGAGGAAGAGAAAAGCTACAATTCCCACTAAATAAATACAGAAATCTGATATTTGCAGTAAACATAAACCAGACAAACTGTCCACGACAGTAGAACAAAGAAACAGGCTTTGGAGTTTATAGTAATTGGCAGAGCAATTAATAAGACATATAGCACATGGTAAAATCAGCTCTGCCATCTGTGTCAATTGTCCCCAAGTGGAAGCTGTGCATGTTTGCCATGTTCATCAGCATTAAGATTGCTACTCCATGCCAAGTCTTATTTTATAGGCTCCTATTTGTTCCAATGCTAAAATTCTATCAGCATTTCTATTTAAAACTTCTCATAACAATACCAAAAACTCCAAACACAACCCATAAAAACCACATAGTACTGGAATTTTTGGCTAACCTTAGTGCCTTCAGGGCAATTAACATCCTTTGTTGGGTTTATAAATTGATTTGCATAATTATTTACAAATTACTGCATTTGTTAAAGATGCTGCTTATAACAGGTGGTACTGTAAAAGCAGCAGAAGTAGAGTGGCTTCTCTGAAGTATATTTAAGATCTGAGACAGAAATAAGTATAATAGACTTTAAACTAAGATGAACATCAAGATCACAAGCAACAGAAAATAATATTGTTTCTCTTTTAAATTCCTAAATAATTGTAAGGGGGGATTATCCAGCCTTCTCTTATCTTCAAATCCCCTGTACTGATAATGTCTCCAGCAAAAGGGAGCAGTTATAGCCAGTACAATCAGTCCCACTCCTTTACAAACAGGATCTGAATTATTTTCAATCACCAAGATCGGTTTGTTTGGCCTGAAATGCCAGATGCTGAGCCACAGGCAAATGACTGGTGAAAACCTTCAAGGGAGTCAAGAGTTGGCTCAAGAGCTGCAGTTGGCACAGTGATATTTGTATACTGAGTTCTTGTCACCACTGAACTGCTCCTCCTCATCCTTTTCTTAGAGCATTGAGTGCACATATATATAAATATATATATGTGTGTGTGTGTGAATGTGTTCTTTTGTAAATCCACGTTTTTCTTTTCCGTGATAGTTGGGTTAACTCAGTAATTACAGCTATTTGGAGACAGATTAATTAAGATTTTCTTGGTAGCCTCTGTCTCAGGAATCACGAGGCAGTTGGGTTTTTGCATTTATTACTGTGACAGCAAGAGCTTCACATGAAACTCCCTCACACTGAGGGCAAAACAAACCCCTGAGAAGGCACAAGAGAGATGATTTGGTTTCATGAGGGAAAAGCTACTTTGGGGGAGCTCCTGTAGAACTTCCCACTTCATGAGTCACAGGGACTTGTCATAGAATTTACTTCTGCAACCACCAGAGGACGACTGTCTTTAAATCAGACACCTTAAATGCACCACATCTCTTCAAAGGTAGTTATGTTCTGTAACACCTACACATCCAAAATAAACCAGCTTTATTATTCAGTGGTGTCAACAATGGTAAACCCCAGAGAACAAAGGATAATGCTGGCCTTTGCCAAAATACTTATTAATTACATTGTCTTTCAGATGCTTCCCTTGTTGAAAGGCTGTTTGGTGCCATATGAAATAAGGAATAACACATAGTCTCTCATAAGATTTTAAGACACTGAGCAATAATTTGGAAATTGCCCTTAATTTTTACTTGTTTTTCACTGAAGCAATGTTCAAAAATATTAAATAAAGGAGGAAAATTTCTTATCTGTTCTCTGCACACAGATCCCTGCCGAACAGCGAAGGAGAATCTAATCTAAGGTCAAAAAGGTGACTCTGCTGTGATGTGTTTAACTGCTGACCACCCCACTGAGACTGTCAATAAAAGTAGCTGATGGTGCCAGTTGTGCCACTTTTTGCATAGTGGGCATCTGCCCATTACCAGGTGGATAGAAAACCTCAGCTCATTTCAGACGTGAAACTGGAGAGCTGTCATCTGGTAACAGATTTTTATTACTACCAGGAGTGTATTTGAATTCAAAGTAATGACCTGGAAGCACAAAATTCCATATTCTGTAATCCCACAAGCCATGCAATTCTCCCTCTTGAGTTGCTATTGAGTATCTCTATAGCTTCCTCTGCTGTTCCTGATTTAATATAATGCTATCAACAAACCTCCTTAGTGAGCGGGGTCATGGCAAGATTTACAGTGCTTTTTCACAGGACTGCAGGTGAATTTATTTTACCCAATATATCCATTTAGATCCATTTTCCTCAGAACATTATTCTTCAAAGACAACTTAGCAAGTTCTTCAGCATCAGATAAAAGTCGAGCTAAGTGGTGCAGAGATGACAAGGTGTCCTGCACGACCTTAGTCAGAAGTTTAAGCCCAGGATAAAAGTGAGAACTGAACCTAGAGCCAACCACCACAGGAGACAAATGTTGCTCCTCAGGCATGTTTCTTCACCAGACTGACACCCATTTCTTCTGGGTTCCATTGAGCAAGCAAGGATTGCAGCAATATACTGAAGGAAAGCAGTGTCACTCACCAACACCCAATGCACTATGTGAGAAAGCTCTAGGCGTCCTGCAATGACATTAATGGACAGGCATTAATGGGAAAAGCAGAGAAGTTGTATAGATAGGCATATATACAGTGTGTTACTGAATACTGGGCACATTCATCCTAAATCATGGTCAAGGGCACTGGCCTTCGCTCGCCCTTACCCTTCTGCTCATACACATACCAACCCCACTTTGCTTTTTCTGCCCTCCAGGGTGTCACACACACAGAGGTTCTGCCAGAAATCTCACTAACCAGGACCTCCAAATTATTGGGAAGTTATGGGGAGAACTTACAGCAGCATCTCAATGCCTAAAGGGGCTCCAAGAGAGCTGGAGAGGGACTTCTAACAAGGGCAGGTAGTAACAGGACAAGGGGAAGTGCCAGAGGGCAGGGTTAGATGGGATACTGGGGAGGAATTCTTCCCTGTGGTGAGGGTGGGGAGGCCCTGGCACGGGTTGCCCAGAGAAGCTGTGGCTGCCCCTGGATCCCTGTAATTGTTCAAGGCCAGGTTGGACGGGGCTTGGAGCAACCTGGGCTAGTGGAAGGTGTCCCTGCCCATGGCACAGGGTGGAATAAGATGAGCTTTAAGGTCCCTTCTAACCACACCAATCCGTGATTCCATAATTTTGTGATTTAACCCATCTCAAATCAAATCCCTGGGTACTAGCTGTGAGTTAATAAATTAACCTGATTTTATAAAGCATTTCTTCTAAATATTTGGCCTCTGATTTTACAGTTACAGACAAAATATCAAATAATGAAACTCTTCTTTCCACGAACACTCAATACACAACAGAACTGATTAGCTTTCAATGTTATGAAATAAAACTGCTCAATGTTCCAGCTTCTTATTTTGCAAATAAAAACAAGTTGCCGAAAAAGAACATAAATTTTGGCACCATATCGACCCAATTAAACCTCCATTTCAGCAGAACTCAAAACACAGCCAAAAATAATCTAATTGAGCTATAATAAAACCGGACTTGTCACTCTGTGGTGGTGAGAGTGACGTCAAAATGGTTTCAAAATGGCCAGATAACTAAACAAGATTAAAAAGCAAAACTTTACAACCAAAGCTGAGATAATGAGAAAACACAGAAACACCCAACTTGAAGGATGCCCTTACTCTGGGGTTCTCTGGAGGCACTAAGGAGTGCAGGAAACCCCTGACTAGAAGTTTCCAGAATGGCACAAGGTAAAGAAGAACTCTTCAGGCAGCCACAAACATCCCTGTACTGAAGAGGGATGCAAGACCTTTCAGCCTCTGTGAGGATAAAGCAGTGGAAAGAATAACTATAGAGTCCCACTGACCTCTAAACTTCTAGAGGACTTTAAACACGGATGGAGAACAGTCCTTCTAGAACAGAACAGCTAAACACAAATGTTATGCATATTCAT
Source organism: Lepidothrix coronata (assembly GCF_001604755.1). Classification (NCBI taxonomy): domain Eukaryota; kingdom Metazoa; phylum Chordata; class Aves; order Passeriformes; family Pipridae; genus Lepidothrix; species Lepidothrix coronata. The sequence goes on along the minus strand of NW_016690204.1, from coordinate 3,886,545 downwards.
AGAGTAGATCTAACTTTTGGAGCTGCTGATAATGGAAACAGAGATAAAAGAATCCCCAGAGCAAGGAAGACACCTGAATGAAATAAAAGTCCCTGATATGAAACCTTTAATCATTGTCCAGAAGCTGGAAAACAAAACTGCCTGTGACCCTCAACAGAAGCACCAGGATGCCAAGATCTGGCAGAGAGAAGTTTTCTTGGGGAACACAAGTAGGCAGGAAAGAGGTTAAAGAGGACATGGAGGCTGCTGAAACTTCAGGGAACAAAAAAGACTGGACCAGAATAAAGCACCATTTGGGAGGAAACCAGAGGGTTTTATCCAAAAAAGATTAGCTGAATGTTCTTGATGAACTAGGTCTCCCAGCAGAGGCAATGCAACCTGTGATACAGTTCTGTCCTGAGTGTCAAACTGTATTCAGATGAAAGATTGGCTATTAAACATTAATATAAAACCCTCAGTAATTAAATAATTTTTATTTTTAATATCAGATAATCACCCACAGAAGACATTTAAGCTTTTTTCACTTATCTTGATAATATAAGGACCTAAAATGTACTACAACATTTTAGTACTACAACATCTACTACAGCCTTCTTTTGTATCTATTTATGTATGATATGATTCCTCCTCTTATATATGCACTTACAGGTATGTACATACATGTGTATGTAGTAAATACTGTGTATTAATCAATATTTATCACCCTGTAGAAACTGAAAAACTTCACAGGACAGGAGATACACAAGAGAAAAGAGAAATCAAACTGAACAATGCAGAGACTGAGTGAGGAACGTGCTCTGTTTTGAGCAATTTTTTTCTGTTAACTTATTTAGCACAAATGATTGAACATTTTGGGTACAGCTGCCTTGTTAAAGACTCAGCATCCCCAGCCTTTCCCTAATGTGCAAGGGTAACAGTGTTCATCCCTCAAGACCTCTCCCTAGCGGTATGTCAGAAATTATATTCCTGATGTTCACGAATTTATATAAAACACAGTGGGAAAAGGAAACAGAAACACTTAAAAAAGGCACTCAGATAAAAGAGGAGCCTTTTTCTAGTTGATAAATGCATCTAGTAGCATTTTTTTATGCAATCCCTCTTCAGACAGTAGAAGGGAGTCACTGAAGAATTATTTTTCTTAAAACAGATAAAACACAAATCATTTTATCTTAAAATTACATAACATAAATGCAAATTAATCAGCATCCTTAGACAACTGTACAGTTGACAAAGTGGCTCTTAAAGTCAGAAGATACCAGAGCTGTTAAGCAGTTCTTTGTTACACTGGCTGTAGCCCTTAATATTTCTCAAAACCACCATGAGAAAAGCCGTACACATTTATATCCATTAAAGGAAAAAGCCATGGTGGGGATGTGAGAGTGCATTGGTTCCCCTCTAATCGATAGGTTACTTGTTCAATAGAGGGCATACATTACTTTTACTCCAAGACAAATACACTGGAAGTTATGTTTTGTCTCTGTCACTGAACAGCTCTTTCTCATCCCAGCTCTTGTTGGTCTTCCCTTCCTCAGAGTAATGAGCCCAGGACTTTTTGATGACTAAGGGGAGCCTTCATTTTTCAGAAAAAATGACTGTCCCTCGTCTGACACAAAACACCACTTAAGGATGAAGCAGTGGTATCAAAGGTGCAATAGAAGCAAAATGCAAGGGGAAAAAAAATAAATTCCAGTGCAGTCCCTGTTTCTTTGGGGAGTAACCATTCAACTCTGTTTCCTGAGAGACTGGGGAAAACTGTTCAGGCAGACAGCAAAGGCTTGGGAGAAAACAACTGCAACCAGCTAAGAAAGGCCCAGAGGCTGGGTGAAAGTGGCAGTACAGACAAAAAGATCAGTTTTAAGCTGGAGAAAATTAAGAGACTCTCTTACTTCTATAACAGTACCCCCCTGCCCCTCCTTCCTTTCCCACTTCTCTCCTTCCTCCCAGAAGGAAAACATGTCTGAGCTGTTCACAACATCAGATGTTTTTTTCTGTGAGTACAGAACCTGGGTTTGGCTCACAGGATCTCTGGTGAAGGCTGAAACACTGACAAGAGTACAAAAGGGATCCACAGCACCATGTTCTAACACAGCTGAAGCTGCAAAACAAAAAGAATGGGAAGAAAAAGCCAAAAAGAAAAGGGAAGAAAACTAAAGGAGAAAAAAATAGGGAATAAAAAAGCCTTCTGTGGACTGAGGAAGGTTTACTTCAGTCACTAACAAGCTTTGGAGCACAGTCAGAGCACCCAGCAGGACAAGTTGTCAAATCAACAACCATTACAAGGAGCAGCACCAGCCCCATCCCGGGCAGAGCAAGGAGAGGGTTCAATTAACAAGCCTCAGCTCTGTGCCCTGCCTGGGAAGGGCAAGGTAGAGAAGCAGAATGCACCACAGTGTTCTCTCTCATCTGGAGGGAGAACAATACTATGCAGATCCACTCACTGGAGAACTGCTGGCTCCCTGCTAAGTATTTACTTGAAGCAGAGCTCCCTCAGTGCTTCTGACTGCACAGACATTGGAAAGCTGCAAACACACAGAATTGTAAAAACACTGAGCAGCACGAAACTTGTATGAGATCTTGAATAAATTAAAACAGAGCTCAGGTTCGCTGAAGACTCAGTCAGTCTGCAACATTAACATGAATGTTTTAGGCTTAAATAAAAAAAAATAAAAAAAAATTATAAAAATGGTAAAAATTGTGACTGATACCACAAAAAGCAAGAGGTAACGAATTGACAAGTGCCCAGAGGTAGAACTGGTTCAAGCCAGCTTTGACTGATTCATGACAGGCTAAAAAGTGTCTACCACAAATGCTACCAACGCCTTAAAATCAGTGCAGAGCTTCAAGTTACACACGGGATTTTATGTTAGCAGAAAGGACTAACACCTACATTTATTACAGTTCTTCCAAAGAAAAGATCAGATGGGTGAGAGAAGAGGGAAAGGCTGTGTACAGAAAAGGTGGAAGTAAAGCAATGGTCAGGAAAGAGAAATATTTGAGCCCATCATTGAAAACCAGCTCATTATTTTCTCTTGCAATCCATGATCTCAGTAAGGGCTCCGTGACATTAATGAACAGGCAATCCACTCAAACATTCCAGTCAGCCTTTCCTCCGGGCTCTGCTAATGCCTTACCCATTTCTGACCTTTGGGCTTTGCAGGAATGAAAGTCCCTGGGAGAGTTCAAGGCATTTGTGCAGGCCAGGAACGTGGTTCAAAGGGGCAGTGCTGCCCCTCTCCTGCCCAGCAGTGCTCCAACACCCCTGCTCAAGGGCTGCTGCAATCAAAGGGACCTGCAAGGCCTGTATCACAATCAGCCACAACCCCCAGCAAGGCTATTTAATAAAAAAAAAAATATTTTTAATGCTTGTTTATGTCATCCTGAAGAGCCCTTTCCTTTCCCCCATTCCAACCACTGCATCCTACCAGTGTACCACTGTACCAACTCCACATGCTGGAGCAGGAATGGCTAAAAGTTCTTATCACCAATTAGTCCTAAAGTCTTTTAAAAAAAATAAAAAAAATCAGTAAATGGAAGATTCCATCATTATCACCACTTTACATCAGTACTTTGATTTATGACCAGCATCTGTAGCACAGTACAAACAGTGCCTTTAAACACCTGCAAGCTAAAAGTAGAAATCTAATATGCAGCTTTATTGAGAAAATAAGAGCAACTGGGATCCACTGGGGAGCAACATTCCCAAACTGACACCCACCACCTGCCCAGAGATGCAGTGTGCACCCATTCCTCAGATTCCTGCTCCCACACAACATCCCAGCTCAGCCTCAGGTGGATGCAAATTCCTCATGTATTGATCCTGTTACATTATAGTAATACCAGTATTTGCTCACAACCCTTCCTATCTAATATCTCTTTTTTTAGTTTTTATAGTTGCAGACTGTTATGGTCAAGAAAAACAATCCCAAAGTCACAAAGAACTTGGGGAAAACCAAAACCCTGTAAAATAAAGGGGTTTAAATAAATATGCAGCATGGTGCACAATTATGTGCTGCAACGTATTTTGAATGGCAAGTGCACAGGAACTAAGTAATAGCCTGAGTGAAAGAAAAAATTATCTTTTAGCCTAAATAGTGCATTTCATAACAAGTGTTTTACTGCCACAAAATGTGTGTCTCCAAGACAGGATGTAACACTATGAAAGTGAAGTGAGAGTTCACTTAAAAAAAAAAGAGAGAGAGTAGCTTAGCAGACAAAGGCAAAAAAATTTGAATATATTTCTGACTCATTTTATTGCACTCTGTACCCAGGGAAGAGTTTGAAAGCTGTGTAATAACACTCTGAGAGCCAGTGGATGTGTCTGCATGTTCTGTGTGTACAAAGAGGTGGGGCTGCACATGAGCACCACGACCAGCACAACTGGGATGAAACATGGATCAAAATATTGTGCTTTACCCCTGAATCAGAGATGCTCCCATAGCTTTTTGTTTTCTATGTGTCTCAGTCACAATTATTCAAGAATAAATTCTACAGCTAAAACATCTTTCACAACTCCTCTGGACCAGGAGAGCCGTGCTGAAAACGTTATTTTTTTCTGTCACTTAGATTATGTTTTAAAATAACTTTAGTGTTCTAAACAGTAGAATCTGAGGCATGGTTTGTTGCAAAGTGAGGTCTAATTTCATCCTGGCTGACCCAGTGCTGCACTTCATGTCTCTCTGACAATTTAGACACTTTTCTCCTTTGCTGCTACATGAGATTTTTATGTCCAGATGATGAGTTTAGCATTAGTGGTTAGAGGGTTGGTTCATTTTGTGCAGAGCATGGATGTTAGACCATAGCTGCTGTCCTTTATGAGCATTAACAAGAGGTGCAAGCAGACACAGTGATGCATTAGTTTTGTTGGAAGCATCCTAAAAATTCAAGCCAAGCCTTCCAGTGCTTGTTCTCAAAAAACCCTGGTACTGGAATACATCAGATGGTGAGGATGATGCCCTGTATCAAACAGTGAATGCAGTAACAATCCTCTCAGCAACTGAATTTCCTTTCAATATTATTTTACTCACTCTTGCTTTCTCTTTTTACTGTCATTGATTTCCTTCCTTCTATTATTTCTGACTGGAAATCTGCAACTCCCTTTCATATCCCGAACCAATGCTTTGTTGATCTCATTATTTACTGCATTTCTGACCTGCATGTCTTCCTATTGCAAAATCAATACAGGATTTGGATTTTAAATAAAAAGTTGAGTGCTAGCAGTGCTTTATTCTGTAGCTAATGGCAGTGCCATATTATTACTTTTTATGCCCAATAAAAAATAAGAAACTGCCAACTATTGTACCCAAGGCAAAATCACAGCAATATTCTCAAAAATAAACCTTGAGAGCCCAAAGTGCATATGAGGCACCCAATAGCTGACTTTACTATCCATGCTACTGAGTTTTATCTACATGTCATGGTCATTAATGTTACAAACTGGGTTTTAATGCAGTGATCATCTAATGTTTTAGCAACACTTCTACAGAAGAGAAAAACCAGCTTGAACCCCAGAATATTCTGATGAAGTACAGCAGGGAAATTATAGTGAACAAAAACATAAAGAGCAAGGGACTAGGGAGAATAACACAATACTCCAGTGGGCATGTGGACCCCCGTGCCAAAACACAAGAAAAATGGGATTTTGCATAAAACAATTGGCAAAAAAGCAGAACAAAGCAGCTGGGGAGGCTGGGAAGGTGGATCACTGCTCGGGCTCCGGAGCAGGGGAGGAGGAGAAAGCAGCTGGTTTAGGCAGCAGAGCAGAAGAGGTTCACTCAAGAGTGAGTGATGACACTTTTAGGAGAACGATGACATTTTTTAGGAGAAAGTGAAATAGAAGCTGGGATGCTGAAACAACCAGAGGAGATCTTCGCTGATAAACAGAAGTTTAACACATTGTTTGGAGTTTTGTGACTATGTCATGTCGGTTAAAATAGAGCCTGATGTAAAAATGTGTGAGAGTAATTCCCCTGAGAAAACTGTCCAGGAACTCAAGAGGGTTCATAGGTCCAGCAAAGAAATTATGAAAACATTTAGCTACACACATATACCTGTGTCTGGGTGCATATAAACACACACACATACACCTGTACATTTTTACATGTACTCTACATACTTGTACAGACATCTGGTGAAGCTTAATTAACAAGTAAATTGTCATAATAATCATATTATACAACCGTGGAAACATCCAGCCCCCCAGAAGATCTTGTTTGATTGGCATCTTCCATCACTGATATGAAGGTAAACCTGCCTATATCCCCATTTTTGGGGTTTATTCAAGCAAATGTACCTTTAAGTGACTTTGTTTATATTTTTCATATGTACCTCAAATTGCTGTTTCAATACTTGGAGTCAATTTACTAAGTCTCGGTGTGGTGTTCTCATTTTGCTACAGAATTAACACTTGAAGAGAGAGACACACACAAAATAAATAACAAGCCCTATTTTCTTTATACAGCAGCACAGTCAGCACTGGATAAATTATTTGTTATTCTTACCATAAATTTTCCATGTGACAATATATAACTCTCAGACATTAAAGTAAAATATTTGTCCTGCAAAATATAAAGGTTGAAATACAAACTCTGGCAGAAATAGCCTAACAGGAGTTAACTCAGTGCAGATCGAGTCCTTAGAACCAAGATGATGTTAATAATTACAGGAAAAAATTAGATATAGTTGCATTTAAACAAATGCCACATGAAACACATTCAACCATCTGCTAAAACTGTTGTAGGGTAGGATGTTGGCAGATATTGCATAATCATCTGCATATGACAGAAAATTTTAGCCAAATCTAAATTAAAACAAAACAAAACATATTCTGATACTTTTTAAGAAAAAAAATATTAAACCGTTTTGTAAACTAATAAGTACCAGGAGTGTTATTTAATATTAATACTCACTGTTATAGGCACAAAAAAGAAAAACAGTCCCTTTTTTTATCCTTTTCTATGTATTTTGAAACACAGATTGTTCTGCCTAGAATTTCTCATGCATTTTACTCCCTTAAACCTTTTCAAAGCAGTGGCTTAGAAAAACAGTTAACACAAGAAACATTCTTCTGCTCCACAGCCACTCTACAGTACAAGGACTATTTGCTCATATAGCTTAATGATCTGGGAAGTGAGAGATTTGGAATATTTCTGGAAAGGTTTCCTAACACACAAAAATAGCCACAACTGGTAAAGGTTGTCCTTGTAGAGCAGGTGGCGAAGTTTGCCAGTTTATACAGAAATCTGTGCAGTCATATCCCATTTAACTATGTTGATTTACTATTCATTATTTAAACAGTGCACAAAAAATGTGCACTACAACAAAATGTTATCAGTTCTGAAGGTCATTGTCTAAATAATACAATGAAACACGTTTCCTAAAGCAAACTTCTACCAAAAAAAAAAAAAAAAAGAAGGAAATGAGAAAAAAGAGCAAAATTACTTGAAGATCTAACAAAACAAATATTGTTATCAGAGACAACTGAATCTTACAGTACTTATTTTAAATACTATATGGAATTAAAATTGACTGAAGAGATTTGATTTTCCTTAAATACATTGGGACTGCTGAGAAGGAATAGAAAACTTGGTAAACAAGTTACCTAAATATAAACAAATTAAAAAAAAGAAAACCCAAGGAAAAGAACAGCCCTTGAAGATTGGATAAGGTGGAAGGACAGCCTTTGCTGTCTGTGCAATCAGCCACACTGGAATTCTGCAGCTGGCCCAGGGAATGAATGTTGGACTCACAGAGTGACTGAGGGGAGAGGGAACACCTCGAGGGCTTTAGTCCCCCCTCCAGCTCACAGGAGGGTGAACTTCCAGGTGGAAGTAGGTTGCTCCATGTTTTGTTCTGTCAGCTTCTATTGATCTCCAAGGGATTCCTCATCCTCTCCACACTGCTCCAGTGCTCACCAGCCCAGCCAGGACTCCCTGGGTTGCAGCTTTTGACTCTTGTGTTTTGCTGTACACCTATAACCCTGTTTTAGTAGAGTATTTTACACTACCACACTAAAAGTAGCTCCCCTTTTGGTAGCTGAATAAACCACCCATCCTAAGTAATGATTGCAGTCTCTTAAAATAAATGCTGGGTGGACAGAAGCAAATGCATGACCCAACACAGTTTTGTCTATGACCTTACACAGTTTAATATTCAGTTGTTCCACATATTGGTCTAAAATATTATTGAATCACTACACAGCTCAAAGCAAGGTCCCTCATCCCACCAAACATAAACATCTCAATCAGGAAAACCAAGCTTCCAATGAGGAAAACCAAGTTTCCAATGAGGAAAACCAAGCTTCCAGTCCAGTGTCCATGCTAAGTTTCTTTTCACATTCTCTCCTCCTGAGTTTCACCACACAATTCATGTGCTGCTCCTGTGCTCTGAGTATTATTTTCAACACACCACAAGGTCAGGAGCAGTGGGAGCCTCCCAGGGATATCGACTTGTCTGCAGCCCAAGACAGACCACACCTTGTTTCTCCTCAAGAAAAACAGTTCTCCCTGTCAGCTTGGGTTTGGGAGGGAATATCAAAATGGTAAACATAAAAACACACATGTGTTACTAATGTCACGAGTGCCATCCTGGCACAATGAACCCAGCCCCCCTTCCTGCCCTGCTGCTACAGTCCAAAAGCATCAGGTAGCACTTCTGGCTTAAGAACATCTGAAATAATTGCTGGGATCTTCCCTGTGCTGGATACAACCCTGGAAAAGTGTTTCAAAGGAAACTGTGTTAGCATTTGTCTTGTGAGAAGTCCAGTCTCCAAAATGTCCTGAACATGCACTTCCACGAACAAATGGCCTCAGAGTTGGTAGATCTGAGTGTTCTCTCCTGAAGACGCCCATGGGCTGGCTGTGATGAACCTCAGATGTACTTCACGTGTACCTATTAAGAATCAGATCTATTACGAGTTTATTCCCAACTTCCCATGTGGATTTTTGATTGTTATTTCTGCCTAAAAGTTAAAACAAAGGTGAAGAATTTGATTCTAATGAACCTCTACACTGAACATGTTGCAAACAGCACTGTAAAGCTTTCTGATCAAATATAAATTTGCTGAAGAGTTTTAAAATGAAATATATGATATGAAACATAAATAAGACATGAAACAATAAAGGGAGGACAGATTTAAGGAGAAAAAGAAAGCAGAGAGAATACTGGAATGGATGTAACTGAAATGTGAGCAATGGTAGTGGTGTCCAGCCTTTCACAGGCTGTACATGGAGTGCAGAGTGCTAAGAGCGTCACTCAAATGAAACTGCTACAGTAGCACATAGTATTCTGCTAAAATATGTATATTAAATGGCTTAGAAGAAAATCAAAACAGTTTTTTGAAAAATGTGATAAAGAAACTTGCAAAAGAATTGAGGGTCATGTCCCCAGAACAAATGTAATGTCACCCCAGCAGCAGAGAAGGCTGTTAGTGAAAACAAGTGAATCAAGAAATTTCAAGTTCAGCAACATGAAAGAGTGTCATGAAACCCAATCAGTGGAAAGGCAAATAACTCCAAGCAACAGCTTTGCTACTGCAATTTCCCCTTGGATAATTTTACTGCAAAGAACAACTTAATTCCCACTCATAACGACTACCCATTAGACCAACTGCTGCTGTCACCTATGAAAACTTTGCTGTGCCAGACAAAACTGCAGAGGTATTCATTACAAACAGCACAGTCACTTCTTTCTTACTATGATAAAATCAGAAGTATTCACCCATTTGTGAACTACAAAATTTAAGACAACTTTCTGTCACGTTCACTCAATTCCCATCCTGCCCACAGTGTTGCATATGGAGAAGAAAATCCAACCAGGCAAATAACAGAAAGTGCATCTTTCAGGCACAAACAATAAAGCAGCTTCACCAGAGAGAGCTCAAATCTGCCACTAGTTCTAATTCTATTTTTTGGGGGGGGAAAAGGGAGGGTGCTGTTTGTTGGGTATCTTTCTGGGGGTTGGTTTTGGGGTTTTTTTTGGTGTTTAGAATTTCATTATTTACCAAAAAGAAGAGATAAAAGGAAATACCTGCACCAAGTTACTTATTAAGCCAAAAACAGTACTTCCCCCTTCCCTTTTATTTCCCCTTTCCTCCACCACACCTTCAACCAACATAAAAACAGCAACTGAGGTATGTGAAAACTCAACAACAAAATAATCCACATTTGTTGTAACAGTTTTAAGAGCAGATTACAGACACCAGACCAAAGCTCTGTGTGTTAATTGACCATGTTTCCTTCATGTCAACGAAACTGCATTAGTTTACACCCTCAACAAGCTGTACCTTAATTTAGGCACAAAATTGTTCTGAATAGAGACATACCAAATCATGTCTTAGCTGGCAATTTAGACAACGAGAATCAATAAAAGGGAAAATGATGCTGAAATGAATGCATCAGTTATCAGTGAAGGTCTTTCCAAAGACCAATGGAAAAAAATAACAAAACCGGACGTCTCAGTACAGCACATTTTGACCCCGTATTATTTCCCTACTCCAGGCATTTTGCAGTGTTCAGGTTTGTGGAAGTGGCTGGTGTTTATTACTTTATCCAATTCACAGTGCACAGGGTTTTCACATGCAGGTTGCTGAAGACATTCCACTTTTTAAATATATCAGGATTAAATGATGTATAAGCTTGTTCTACTAGTGATTCATAGATTTTTATATTTCTGCTCTGGCACTGTCTGAAAATTGAGATTTTCAGCACTTTCAAGGTTATCTCCTGCAGTGTTGGACCTTAACACAGTTCTTCTGTGCCCACTCCTCTGATTTAGCAAAGTAGGTCACTGTCACCTCAGTGCCTTTCTTTGATTCCACCACCTTGGCTTTTATTTAATGACTATACAGTGGAAGGACTCTCAGTGCTCTCAGTGCAGATTCACTCACACCAGACTGTCTGCAGTACAATGAAGCTGAACTAGTACTTTCTGTAGGAACCAAGATAGTAAAAATCCCTATTTTATAAGTCATATTCCTCTCCTCAGCAAACACTCTGAGGTTTGTGTGATTCATCTTTATATCAGGCTTGAATGTCAGTTATGTTTGGGGTGAAATTTCATCTTTACATGAAGTATTTTTCCTAACAACAACATAATAAGCTACAAGACCATGTAAATCTTATTTACTACAGCAAAGACAGCAAGATAAACACAAAGGTAGTGGAAAAGGCATTTTTTGTTCACTGAACTCAAACTACTTTTTTGATTATAGTTACAGTACATTTCAAATATATTGGTGCTTTCCAAAACCCTGCATTGATTGGTGCACCAATTCTACAAATTAAGCTTATTTTAATGGACTATATGACTTGCTCAAAATGCATAAATGTAACTGCAATTAACTTCATTATGACATCGGGCTACTGATTGTGACGTAACTCTTCTATTACTGTCACTGGTCCATCAAATACATTGAACTACAGCTCTACTCCAGAGTTGGAGCCTCTGTGCTCACTGAACACGTGGTTACAGAGTGCTCTGCACACGAGGAACATCCATCACCTGAGCAGTGGGGATGAACAGTGACTGGAACCCAAGGCTGGGTGACAAGAGCGGTGTCATTTCACCGACTTGGGGAACCAAAGGGCACCCAGAGGGAGTGGCTCGAACCCTCTAGAGCCACCTGCACTCTCAGCAGTATTTGAGGTTCAGAGAAACTTTCAGATGTTTAATTCACTGCTTGGTCAGAACACAAACACCTTATAACCTCATACAACCCCTCTGCTTCTTTTCACCTCTCTCGTTCACCACATCCCCAGCTCTTCAGTCTGTTATTGCTTTAAGTTTATCCAACTGTGATGTAGCACGTTACAAACACTCAACACCACGGTGACACTGAGTACGTTTATCACCTTAACCTTCAACAGCTTTCTGGGAAATTTCTATCAACCCGTCTCATTAAAATAAAAATATTAGTTCAGGCTGTCCTCACCAAATGCATTACACTTGACACACAGACAATGACTGAAATTGATGTCATGTTTTCCAGGGCAGGGGTGCTTTTATTTATTTATGCAAGCTGCTGAGAGTCCTGCAAATGGGTCTCGTGGAACAGGTACACTCTGCCCTGACAGCACTTCCCATCCCTGAGTCAGAAAATCCCACAGAATGGGGAGAAGGCAGCCCGGGCCTCGACCCATTTTTATCTCAGCCTTTATTTGACAATAACATTGATGATAATTGTGGAAAACATGTTACTTTTGTATCTATGCATTTTTGAAATGGTGACCCAGAAAGTAACATTCCAATTTCCCAATCCTACTTAGTGAGCTGCCACGAACATAAAAAATATATCAAATAACTCAAAATTATTCAGAAAAACTACACCTGCCCTAAGCAAAGTAACATTTCTACCTTTTTTGCCCATAGCCATTGGAAAAAAAAAAAAGAGATTACTAAAAACAAAATCAGAAATACCTGAAACTGTGGAAGCTCAAAATAATTTAATAGGGGCATCATCTCAGGGGAAACTAATAATCAGCTGTGAAACAGATTCACCATTAATTTATATGAATTGACTATAGAGCACAATGTTCAAATCTGGGACACAATTTAAACTGGGACAAGTAACCATTATTTAACCTAGATTCTGTAAATTCACCTCAGACATTTCAATTTTTCCTTAATAGCAAATATCCAATGACCTGCCACAAGATACAGAGGAGAAATATTGTGAAAAGCGTAGTATTTGCTTCTTTCCATAGCAAGTGGTGTCCCCAAGGCTGTCAGAGAACAAAACTGAATTGGGCAGCAGTGTCTAGAAAGGGCTTATGTAGATAATGGCCACAGAAAGGCTGAGATATTAAAAATTAAGAAGCACAAAAAGAAAGGCTTTGCTATCAATATCTTCCTGGAAATAGAAAGGAATATTTAAAATAAACTTGCAGTCAACTAAAACGTTTACAGAGAAACACCCTCTGCCTATGTGAGAGCAAAAGCTTCAGCACCCCAGCTAAAAACAATATGATGATGATGTTAATGATAATTAAATTCAACTATAGAGAATCACAGACAAGAGTGGAGTTCACAGGCACTTAAGGGGAGCATGACCAGGATTTGGCCACACTGATTTGCTCACATGAGAACTTCAGAACCTGTGACAGCAATACCCAAACAGAAATGCCCAGTTACACACACACACACAGAAAAACTGGTACCTACTTGGCCAAGAATCCTTCAACAAAACCAATTAACATCGTAGATATTTGTAATTATTACCAACTGCCTTGGGAGCAACAGTCACCAATCAACAGTGTAAGGTTTGTGCTGTTTCAGAACAAGTGATTTTCTGTCGTTGCAAAAAAAATCCCCAAGTTTTACAGTTCCTGAGCTCTGCACGAAGCAGCTGGACATTTTGCATAATTTTTTGTGAGACAGCCAAGCACGAAGCTCTCAAATGTTCCTCCCAGGTAATAACCCCGCTTAGGGCAGAGCTGCTGTGCTGCTGACTGGCTCCTCGGGGCAGATGGCCCTTCCCTGCCACCTGAGGTCACTTCCCACCTCCCTCCCCCTGTACTTCCCTCTCCCCTTTCCCAGGCAAAGCTGATGACCTTGCAGGCATTGTGGATTCCCAGCTCTCTCCTGAAGCACCCATCAATCATGTAATTAAAGTCTTTCTCTCCTGCTGTAGGACTCCAGCCAGGTTGGGACATATGTTACTTAGGCATTTTATTGAAACATTAATTCAGTGCAGACTTTTGTTTATCTGATTGGTTTTTTTTTGGTATGCACAGCTCCCAGCTATTGCATTTTAAAACTCACTGTGTGTGTAGAATTGAACAGTCAGAGCCCTTGACACTGAACTCTTCCTATTACATTTTTCTCATATTAATCAAAGGTAGAATTTTGTCAGTTGGTTTAAAAATCTAGATGGTGCAACACTGTTCTAATTCATCTCTGCTTTGATGAGGCCCTTGCCAATCAGCTCATAATTAATGTTTATAGTGATTACCATCAGCTGTTCTGCACCAGAGGCAAAAGGGGTGGGAAGGTTTCTAAGGAAGGGCTTGGCTGCTGTTTGGCCACATCTTGCACTGGCCGTGGTTGTTCTGTGCCCAGATTGTATGGCCCATGTAACTGCTGAGTACCAAAAGACCAAACCACAGTGATGTGTGCATGTAAAAGGGTGTGATGCCTTCTGCATTTTTAAATGCAACGAAACAATAATTATTTAAAACAAATCTAATCAAACACCTACAATACATTTTTTTTTTTTTAATCTGTGTTTTCCTGACCATTTCTAAACATAAACTGGTACTGGTGAGGCGTGAAGGGCAATCACTTTTAATTGTGCAGCAGGTGAGCACTACATTTCTTCTTATTATCTGTGCCTTGAAATAAATTCATGAGCCAGCATCATGGAAAAAAGCACAAGAGGAAACTAATCTCTACAGGACGCTGGTATATTAATTCAACTTGTGTTTACATATCCTCTTTTCTCAAAATTACCACTTGAAAAACTTAGTAATGGAGTGCAAAAAAAAAAGAAGGGAAATTTGCTACATTTCCAGTGGGGAAGTCACATGTAAAATACTATTTTAAGGCTTTTAAAACCAAACCAAACTAACAATCTTGAGTGACTTTACCAAAGAGTGCCAAAGACAAGGACAAAAAGGCTCACTGGGAATCCAGTTCCCACTGACAGGAAATCAATAGCTCAGGCATTAACAAGTCACAAACACAATGCTCTACAATGGAAAACATTCTGACAAAGACAGGCAGCTATAAAGAATTTATGTTTTATACCTTAAAGTTGGCGTGCCTTAAGGTTTGCTCTCCAGCAACACTCCTCCTGGCTCAATACCATCCCCAATTTTCCTCTCACTTTCTGACCTTAAACTTTAGAAGCAGCATTTAATGCAGGGATAAATGGCAAAATCCATGGAACTGAAGTTACAGCTTGGAGACGAGGATGAAATTCGGGTTTGCCTTATCACTGTGGTGTAGGGAGGTGCCATGTGCACCCCCACTCTCTTCCCAGGGATTATAAAGACTCAGCACAGTTTCTGTAACCTGAGAGATCATAAAATCAGAGGTTTGCCATCCTTTTTGGACTCCCCACAGGAGCATTATAGGCGAGATCCCAGTAAACCAGTGGGGGGCACCTGAGGGCTGATCTCGTTAAAATGTTAATGGGATCTCTTTTTCCCACCTCCTGTCTGACAACACAAACAAATAACCCTGTATCTCTTTCAGCATTTTGCTGCTGAAAGGACGAATTCCACTCTGAAATGGTGTGCAAGAGTTCTTGCATAAACTCATCAAGTGGCAACAGCTCAACTGCAGTGTTATGCTAAAATAATTTTCCATCTATAATAAAATATCCACTCAACCTTTACTTGATGGCAAATGCTGCTGGAAACAGCCTAAAACCCTTCGGATTTTATGACAGATTAGTATTAAAACCGAATGGAGCCCAGAAAGAATTTCATGTAAGCACACTGAATGCCTGTCCTCCCCACCTAACCAGGGCGCAGCAATTTTCCAGTTTGTTTATTCACTTTGCATTTTTCCAATCCGTGGTTTAGACACGGTTTCCACGACCATACTTCAATGGGATGTGATGAGAGTGCCACGTGCTGAGTTCCTGCAGAATCACTTCTTCAGAAGACAGAAATTTGTATTGGGTACTTGGAACCAAGCAACAGGTGAGAAACAGAAACTAATTGAATTTTATAATTAAAAAAAAATTGTATGGATATATCAATTTTAATTCTTAAGCACTGACATCTCTCCGAAGAGATCCTGCATCTATTCTGTGATACACTGTAAACTGGCCAGAAAAAAAAGATGAAAAATCTGAGATTTCCCATGTACACTGAGGTCTTCTTGTCCCAAATACGGGCACAGTTTTCAGTGTATACAGTTATATGTCTGTGTGTGCATGTTTCTTCTTTCCTGTTATTCTAGGAAAGAGTATCAGCAAGGACCAGTAAAGACCCTGCTTTCTTCAAAAACTGCCACTGGATTAATTTCCTTCCCTTATAGACAGGTATGTCTGAAAATTATAAACCTGTCAAATCTTGAGAAATATTTATTATAATGATATTTTTGGAAACATTCGTTTCCTCACCTCATTTACTCTGCTTTGGCAAACCTGCTGCTCAGTTTGGTTTATGGTAAGCCGGCTTGATCCTCCAAGAAAGGGCCTTTAGCACTATCTACAACTAACAAGGGTTCAGCTAATTAATAGAGAATATGGCATCACTGCACAATAACCCCTGACAAATGGATCATTATCGATACTTAACGACTACTTTGATAACTAATTGCCCTGGGGCAAAAACGTGTCCGGGGAGAGAAACACTTCCCAAGGAAAAGTGAGAGCTATTAAGAGCCATAAAGTTTGGGTTGGGAGGTGCTCCTGGCGCTATAAATCCCCCGGACTGCCGCTGCTAACGATTCCTGGAGAAGGAAGGGCCGGGCAGAAGTGGCTTTCCGAGGTGGGAATGCCTCGTCTGGAAAACAATTATCTGCCGTTGGGAATGCACAGGCTTCACCAATTAGGATAAAGAATGCAGCTCATTACATTCGGAGCACTAGGGCTGTGGGATGGCTTTCCTAACACTCAGGAAAAACAATCACATTATACACACTAAAGAGTCTGGAGGAAGAGCAAGACTTAAGCAACACCTGCAGTGTGGAACTGATGAATATATTCACTTAAAACCTTTCGTGAGCGTCCAGTAAAGCCCATTTTAATGCTCGAAGTAGCCCACATCCCAAGCAGGGATTTCAGCTGACCATGCGCTGAAAACCCTTGCAGGGATGCCGTGAGCTCTGTTAACATCACTTGCTCCCGGAGGCAGAAAAGCAGCAGTCAACACCCTGACCACAACCACGGGGAGCAGCACCGGGGCTGTAGGACTAAAGCTGGAATTCCAAACTTCAGCTGACACGTTCACATCTGTGCAGCTCACCCAGCCAAAGGTTGGTGCCTGCTGGAACTTCACATCCCGAGAGCAGATCTCAGCCCTCTGGGCTTCCTGAGAAACCCCCCCCCCATGCACGTGGATTGTAGCCTGATTATCAAATAAAAGACTATGCTTAAAGCACATTTTTTTTCCTTTAAGTGGCCACATCTGCATTCACCACATCGAATCATTACTGGTACACTCCTCGCCTTCCTCCACAGCCTCATTAAATAGACACCACAACTTTCAGTTTGCCCACCCAGAGCTTCTCTATTCCTTTCAAATGAAAGAGCAATTTTGAAGAATGCCAGAACTACTGATCTGCCTTTCTTTTGTGGGTTTTCAAATGTTCAAACACCCCTGCTTCAAAAAGTACAAAGTTTGCTGGTTTGATTATTCTGCACCACACTGCAAAAAAAAGCACCTTGAAGAAAGAACTGGCATATAAGAAAGGAAGAAAAAGAGATGGAATTTGCTTGTGTGGAAGGAGTATAAAGACTACCAAGAAAAGGGATGAAAAGCACAGAAATAACAAGATGGGCAAGAAGAGACAGCAAGAGTTATATTAGAGATGAACAATACAATTGTGAGATAGGTTTTGGGGGTGATAAATATATTATACAATACAGGATCCTATATAAGATATAGGATATGTATTTATATATATTTAAAAAGTAAAAATCTGTAAAAGTTGGTCTTGCAACAAAATTAGGTTTGAGGTGTCTAGATTACATTTCATGCCCAGGGTCATTACTGAGTTGAGATCCTCATTATTCCATGGAAAGAAAAGCAGTAAGAGAGTAACTCTACTGCTTCTAGGTAGGCAGCCACCAGAATGACAGTGTGCCAATAAATACCTGCAGGGAAGTGAAGTGAAAGCAACTCAAAATGTCAGAGGTTTGAAATCAGCTCCCAGGCCACCATCCCCTCCATCAGCTGTAAGTGGGTTCATGGGTTCAAGTCTCACCCTTTGTGCACCAGCCCATGAAAAGGGTCACAATAACTGGTCACAGGTATGGTCGCCTCCAGAAGTGCAGCTTTTGTCCTCCTCATGCCTCCCAGAGGGGCAAGTCAGAGGAGACAGAGGGACGCCGGAAAAATAATTAGTTCTTTAACTTCAGGGAGGGCACTGAGATCTAATTCCAGGTGGAAGAGGGAAGAGCAGAGGTCAGCAGCCGCACAAGGCCCATGGCCAGAGGGCAGAACACCCCATGTTCAAACCATCACATCAAGAGCTCTCCAGAGATTTTAACAGCAAGAGATGCAGAACACTTGTGGCAAAACCAGATCAAAATAAAAATCTCTCCTGAGCCCACACTGTCCTTTCACACCAATCCCAACTTAACATGCAACGTATCATCACAGCAACATTACACTGATGGCACAGAATTTATGAGAGATGTCCTGTGTCTTATTAAACAGGAATTGAAAGCAACAGGGTAGAACAGAGGAGCACAATAACATTTCACATTTCTAACACTGAGAAAATAGGTCTTTTTTTTTTTTTTTAACAAAAGGGTGGGGGAAAAGAGATAATATGAATGTAGATTAAATAACATTTACTTTACTAAAGACCTGCTAGATCAAAAGTAGATAAAGGGATAAAGTTCATTACAGATCTCTGTCCTGCATAATTCACCTTCATGAAATGTGAAACTCCTGTTTAGAGAAAAAAAACCACAAAAACAACACCAAAACCACTTCTCTCTCTTTCTTTCTTCAGAAAGATTTTTCCTAGTTTTCCTTTTAGTTGTCTCTGAAATAAATGCAAGTTGCTATATGTTGCAAAGGACTTTTCTAGACTTCTTGGTAAGGACTTGGAATAGGTGGAAATAGTATCTTGTAGAGTCAGTGCTTGTTCAGCCCTCAAAGACTGGAGCACCTAGGTTAGAAATTACCTGGGAAAAGAGATTATGTATTAATATAATCAGTCATAATGGTGGAGAGCATGTGGGCAAAGAACTCAGAAATTTCAGTCCAGTGCTAGAACCCTTCTCTCTCAGATAGTGATGTCTTACCCAGTAACATGTAAATCCAGCCCTGAGCTTCCTTCAGAAATTAAAGATACAACTTTGGAAAGATACTCAGTGCTAATAATCAAGCCTTGAAGTGGCAAAATAATCTAAGACATCTCAGTTGCATTTCTAGTGGTCAACCAAATACTGTAGCCTTGTAGTAAATGTTGCTAATTATTTATTCCTGCTTTTAACCTGCTCAGTTTATCTGTCATATAGGAACTGGGATGGGAAGCTTTGCAGGTCTTAGAAAGATTTGTGTGGTTTGTATATCTAATAGCAGAGATGTTAATGGACGTATCTCCTGATATAAACTGCTTTCCCAACAGTGATTTTTACATGGGAATAAGAAATATTATAATGAAAATATATCAGCTTTTGCCTTTCTCTTTTCTGTGACATGAGTTCTGGCCAAGTGTCACCCTGTCGTTTGTATCTCTTCAGTCCACTCCTGTGCCCACCCATATGTTTCTGTGCATCAAACCAGAGAATACTTCAACAATAATATTTTACATCCAGGATTTCTGCTTACCAGGGTATTTTAAAGTCATCAAATGTTCATCAGAACAGTGCCAAAAGAACAATAAGTACCTGCTGAGGCAGAATGGGAAGGGCCATGTCAAATATTTAAGCATCTGAACATTATGTTCAATTGCTTCTGAAACATAATTGCCTGGAAATTTTGAGAGAAGAGACAGCTCACACACCTGGTGCTGGAGAGGAGAGGATATAAAATATTGAGTCATTCCCCTGGTGCTGCATTGGCTCTTGTTTGCCCCACATTGTGCCCCTGAATCCTCTGGTGTCAGCCCCTTGTTTCCAACTCACCCCTCAGCTCTGCTGAGAAACGTCCTGCAAGTGGCTGGTGTGGCTGTTCAACAGTGACACAGCTCCTGTGTAACTGTGTCATTTATTGTATTTGTGTCTGTGTCTCAAGTCAGGCTTTCTTCTAAAATTCTGTTGCCCAGTTTTTGTATCTTGATGTATAACTGACACTGAAAGCACTCCTGCAGGTGTAAAACACCTCTCAAAAGCGCAATAGATTTCGAACCCTGGGAATTCTGTTGAGAATATGCCACGTTCAAACCTCACCACAAAAGCTATTCCTTCATGCAGAGCAGGTGATGTCTCAAATCTCCAAAATTGCAAATTGAATGTTAGTATTAGAATTTAATTCTATTAACTCCAGGAGGTGACGGGAACATTGAGTGGAAGAGAAAGAAGGAGCTGTTTCCTCTGATGTTAAGTGCATGAGAGAGAATTAAGACGTGCAGGAGCAGGACAAGTTAATTTAGAGCTCAGTCAAAGGGAAGGCACAGGATGTGACTAAAAGAAGTTTAAGAGTAACTAACAGGAATTAGGATGTAAGAAGGAGAAATTAAAATATTTCTCATCTCAGAGACAGCTCTGCATCTGCTGTGGGGACCCAGCCAGCAAAGAGGGTAAAGCAGCCAGAGCATATCAGGACTAAACAACTGTAGCATTACAGAGGTGAACCTCAGGTTTAGATAGTACTTCCTGAGGATGTGGGATGGTCAAGAGAAGCCCCATTCATGCTCAGCACTGCCCCTGCCTGGAGAGCAACACATCTCCAGGAGACCTGCCCTTCCTCCCCTGCCAGTTTGCCGAGTGCCCAAATTGAGTGTGAGCCCTGACTGCAGCACTCTGCCGTTCCCTTTTCTAGGAAAAGCTTTGCTGGATGTCAGTGGCAATCTGGTTTCAAGGAAACCCATCAAAAATGAAACTTTCAGTTCCCACCCTGAAACACACTCCCCACTGCTAAACTTTGTAATGCTTCCAGATTCCACTTGTAGTGAGCAAAATTACTGTCCACAAACCACTATTTCAGCATTTATGATCATTTCATCATTTATGATAATTTCAGCACTTATGATAATATCACAAAGAAGAGAGCAACAGAATCCACCTACATTTCTCCTCATTAATTTACTTTAGCTGCTTCTCAACTAGGAGAGTTTAAGAGTTCCAGAGTGGGCAGAAAAAAACAACCAGTACCCAAGCATCAATCTTCTCAATAAGAACTACCCTCCTAAGCACCTTCCTGCAGAGCTCCTGCTAGTGCTGTGTGGACCTGTGGTGTGATCTGGGCATCTCCATCTGTCTCCCTAGAAGACACCATGGTTTGACTTAAAACTCCCTCAAATGAACCCTCAGAAAGACAGGAGCTCAGGAGAGCACCAGGTCAGACACTTGCAGGCAAAGGAACAAAACCTGGAAGAAGTCCCAGACTAGATCTCATCAGGACCAGTTATTTGGAGAGAAGGGTTCCTGCCCTCCTCTGCTGGGGAGGGGGTTTGTGGGCTGCCATGATAACAAACAGAAGTAGTCATTTTTTCAATGGGGAACCGAAATCATCATGAAATCAAACTCAAAATTAAACAGGTCTCTGCTGACTGACAGGCACATCAGGATCAGGCATCATTCTAGTCTGCCCAGTTGCAGGAGCTCAAAATGGTGTGTGTTTCCTTACTGGCACTTGCCTTATGTCCTAGTTTAATTACTAATTCATCAATATTTTATACAATAAAAAGTAGCGATTTTATCATGCATATCCCTTGATCAACATTACTTTGTGCTGAAAATTGATCAATTATATTTACTCCTAATATCACATAGTAATATGATATAATAATATAATATAATAAGAATTATGGTATTAAATGTTAAAACCTTCAATATTTTCTTCAGGCTTTGGTATTCAATGACAAAATTATCTCAGTCTATTTGTTTTTTTCCAGATGCAAACATTCCCTCAGTAACAGGCAAGGGAGATACTTTTTACAATTTGAAATTGTATTAATTGTATTATTCAAAAATAAATACAGGTTGAGCATAATTGATAAGGTATTGGGGTGTAAAGGTTGGTGAGTCTTATTTAAGAACTCTCATACAGGTAATCTTTGTCTGTCAAAAATCCCAGATGTTCCTTGCCCCAAGACAAAAACCAAACACCTCCCATCATCCAATGAGTGCTGTCACTGGGAATGACCTTCCCATTCACTTCACAGCCATTTATATTAAACCCAAAATCTCTTTAGATAAGAGCTGCAATCACAAAGGTGAGATGTCACAAAGCCACCCACAAAAGCACAATCACTTAAGGAAAGTGTTTCAGTGACACACAAAATGTAAAGTGCCTCCATGTATCCGTGCCCACAACATTCCTTACACGACTCTTCTGCTGCCTGGATTTTACTGTTTTCCTTTCCAGCATCTTCACACCCTTAATGTTATTTCTCAACATCTTTGCACTGCTAAAAACGCCCAATTTGGCTTTTTTCCCTGCCGTTCTGTGTGACCTTGAGTGGAATGTCATTGTCACAAGCTGCCTCTCACGGCGGGAGGTCTCTTTTTCCCCCGTGTTTGAGCGCCGGGGTCTTTGATTTGGTAAAGCAGCACTCGAACAGCTGATGCAGCACTCGGTAATTTTCTCCAGCCACAGAGGTTTATGGTTTGTCCAAGCTCCAGCAGGAGCAGCAGTATTTCACACACACATAAAAACGTTTTAAGAAGGCACTTCTGGAAGTGCTTTGAAAACACTGAGCTTCACAACCCCCCCAAAAGGTGACTAAGAAGGATACAGGTATTCCTGCGGCTTCCCAGAGCGGCAGGACCAGCAGGAATTCAAAAATGCACAGGGAAAACAATATATCCAGTTGGAATTACAGTGAGTCTCAAAGCTTAAAAAAACCCAAACAACCCAGTGAAATTTCCAAATCAAAAGAAATATGTTAGATTAATTAAACTGTCCAGAATTTTGCTGGACCCTGCTGTAGCTTTTATCTGAACATACAAATCAAATTAGGATGAAGTCTGCTTTGTGGTGGAACATGAACTAAGCAGGCTTCTTGTACCAAAAATAGTTAACAGGATAGCAAGTATAACAGCAGCGTACATACAGGCAAGATGACTGAGCAAGTACTGGTGAAAAATCATTTATATTTGCTACATGGTGTTTGTAATTCAGAAATAGATAAATCAGACCCAAACAAACAAAAAACAAACAAACAAACAAACCACAAAACACACACACACAAAAAAAACCACAAAAAAACCCCCAAAACAAAACAGAAAAAAAAGAAACCAAAAGAAAATTAAAAAAAACCCTTCCAAAACAGTGCCTTGTCCATCCATCCCAAAGCCCAGTCCTGGACACAGCAGGGGTGACACAGCCATGGCAGATGATCCTCTCTCTGCAGGAATTGCCATTCCCAGCTATGACCTGGGGCTGCCACCCCCAATTTGGCCCCTTAATCAGGTCCTATTAATTGGGCAAACTCCACTATTAGTTGAAGAGCTCTGCTCCTCAACCAGCCTGGGGACAGCTGGCAGAGACCACCAAAACCAAAGCCAAAAAGGCTCATCCTGACGTGGCTTCAGCCAGAATTCCTGCAGGACCAGTTAAACCTGGCCTGTGTTCCCTGCTGTTCCACTGACAGGTGGGAAAGGGAGGAGGGAAACCTCTGCAGCAATTCAACATGTGTCTCTGCTTTCCAAAAGCATCCAGAGGGGGATTAAAGACCCAACTGATATTTTGTGCACTCTAGAAATCTCTGGGTGATGGTGAAAAAGTGCATTCAGCAAAAGGGAAATAAGTGCCCGAAGTACAAACATTAAAAACTCTTTAAAGCATTAAAAAAAACCCCTCTTTAAACATTAAAAACTCTGCTGAGAATGAGGAACAACAAATAACGGCAGTGAACAGAACTTTCTTACAAGTTTTCCACGTGGTTATGGCATTTTGTTTTTAAATAAGCATTTCAAGGGACACAGGAGACACACTTGAAATCAGCCCCGGCCTCCAGAATGTGGGACACCTACACTGTAAAATGAATTATACATCATGGCATGTACAGGAGACAAATTAATTTGCACAGGTTATCTACCTTCCAGCAGCTCCACAGATTTTCATGGCCTGTGCAACACTTGAAAGGTTTGCTGCAGCCCACCTTCTCCCTCGCCTCCCTGCTCTGCATTATGCCAGATTATTCTGTTATATAGGTCAAATTCTCGTGCAGAAAAGACCCTTATATATCTTTTTTGAGATATATAAGGCTGGAGATGTTAACTTTTTAAAGCTCTACCGACCCCATGACAATTATTTTAATTTTATGTAAAGATTTTTAAATAGATCAGCTTAGTAAATGATTATGAGGCACTTTCCTATTAAAAAACCCTTTTTTCCACAGTGAACTGTGATTGAGACCCATTTTTAGGAAGCATCTGAAGCCTGTGCACCATTTTCTATGGTAGCCAAGGATGCCTATCTTTCAGTATCTGAGAAATCATGAACAAATTTGTGCCTGCACTGTGTTCACTAATGACATCAACCTTTCCTTAGACAGACTGAATAATAACCTACTGGATAATAGAAATACCTGCACATTAATGACTTTGCATGTGAGATGTTAAAAACTGTTAAGCATTTTTGCAGTGTGCCCTCAAATTGGGTGTGGACGTGGACACAGCTGAAGGAAAAATGAGTTTCAGAGACCATAACTAGAACAGATGGCTTGGGTGAGAAAACAGAGGACAGAAACCAAAAAGATAATTCTCATTCTTAACTTTGTAATCCCCCCAATAACATAATAAACATCTAACTAATCTGACTGAATCTAACTAAAAAGGTTACTATGAAAATTAGAAAATTTGAGACATTAGGGTTTTTTTCCATTTTGTTTCTAATTCTGAATATTTGTATTAGATTTGGTGATTAATAATGGACTTTATTGTTTCATAAAACTTTTAAAAACTGCCCATCTTCATATTTATTCCATCTAAGGCTCACATGCATTTATGTGTTGCCAGATGTTTTCTCACTGGGTAAGCTGAGAGCTCTCAGTTGTTAAGTTCAAAGCCAGATGCAGAAGTGCAAGTGTTTCTATGTGTAAAAAAAGCAACCTCTGACTAATGAAAAACGAAGAACTGAAGTTAAATGGGTATCACTTGGTGAAATTTTAGGTATTTGGCTTCCAGATGGCTGCTTTAAGCTCTGATTGACAGCTGGACATGTGAAGTGTTCATGTCAAATGCAGTGAAAGACCAAAGATTTTTTGGTTGTGCAAAGCTCCCACAGTTCTATTTGAGAGGTTCTAAATAAATTACTAGATATGATATTGCCCAGGATAAACTGATATTGTCTCCATTTTTTTCACTTGCAGCACTTTGAGCCATGTAAACAAACATCAAAAATTAACAAGAGTGGAAGAGGAGAACTGCAAAATTAACAATGCTGCTTTGTCTGTTGGACATTAAAGCCACAATAAGTTTACTAAATTTGAGAAATTAAAATAATTTTTTCCTGTTCATGATGTTATTAAATTTGGGCAGATATAGAGAAGATAACAGGATCATGAATGAACACAGACAACATAAAGACAAAGTGATACAGTAAGTCATCACAACCAGAAAATTCAAGATCTCAACCTGGTAGGCATATAAGGAAATATAAATTATGAGAGTTCTAAGCAATAAAAACATCTGTGTGTTAATAGGGAATGAAAATTTAGATAAAAACATTTCCTGGTCTGCTCAGCCATAACAATGTTCTTTTGTTTGTGTTCTTTGTAATTTAGCTGCTTGACAACTTCATTCAACCTTCAGCAGCAAGCACAGGTATTGATTATCTCTGAACATCCTAATGACTGGAGGCTGGGACACAAACCATAAAAGCAGAGTTTCTGGTTGCCAGTGAAATTATAGTTTGCCCTACAAGATTGCACAATAAATCAGAGAACAAATCAGCCAACATAGGGCTCTGGGGTCACCGAAGTGATGTTGACACATTACAATAATGAGAACTTGAAACACCTCGTGCCCTATTGATTTTTAAGCTGAATCATTGCCACTGCAGGAGATTACAGGAGTGTGTGCTGGAACCACGGCCCACGTGGGAGATGCTGATGAAAAATACAAACAACTGCACCAAAATAGTTCTTTACCTGTATCACACAATACTCTTCCCTCTCCTCCTCAAGGTCTCAGACTGTAACTCAATCAACATTTAACTGCTTAACTATCTCACTTACAAGAACTTTCTATTTTCTTCTTTATCTACATTAATTATGTAGGTACATAATGTAGACGTGAAGTGACACTTTAAAACATCTCCCAGAAGCTGCATATTAGAAAAGTCAGACTACGAGAAATGCTTTTTAATGTTCCAAGTAGCTTTTCTGTTTTCACTCAACAGCAAATTATTCTATGATATAAAAATAACTCCAATAATCACCAACTTATTTTCAGTGTGCAACGGAGAACACAATATGCAAATGCCAAAAACCTTGCCACCAGCTAAAGAATAAAAATGCTTCTCTTTTTCTCCTTTTACTTCCACTTGATAGCACTGAGAAGCAATAAACTGTCAGAAGGTGACCAGTGACACCAGATGATTACAGTCCTGTCACGACAAAAGGAGCAGTTATAATTTGCACTGCAGCCAATTACTTTAGGAACACATCATTTTGCTTAAGGGGAGAAAATAATACCTCTATTATCACTTCCAGCCAGGAGATCTCATGCTCTGCCACTGAGGTGCAAAGTAAGGAGAGAAACTATTTAACGAGTGGCCCCACAGTAAATAAACTTTGAAGGTTTGTTGTTTTTTTTATTCTTGGCAATAAGCACCTTTAAAGTACCACCGTGGTGTTCTTAATGAAGCATAACTGTTTGTCAATTGTCAAGACAGAAAAAAGGGATAACTTGAAGTAAGAGAAAGGAGAACTCTGTGAAGAACTAGGTAACCTATGGCAAAGAGAAGAAACTTTTACCTCTTGATGCACTTTCCAGTGGAAGGGATTAGATAGTTAAATATATCCTAAGGATTAGCTCCTGTTGGGCTCCTCAGAGATATGTTT
This sequence comes from Lepidothrix coronata, assembly GCF_001604755.1. Taxonomy (NCBI): domain Eukaryota; kingdom Metazoa; phylum Chordata; class Aves; order Passeriformes; family Pipridae; genus Lepidothrix; species Lepidothrix coronata. The sequence continues at coordinate 3,859,746 of NW_016690204.1, read as the reverse complement.
TTAATCAGCAGCTCTGCACTTGGCATTTAGTCCTTTAGGGAGGGGGGAAATTTTCAAATTATTTCTCTTCTACTCTCTGAAATTCAGTGCCATCAGCAAGACTCCAAAGAAAGAGAGGACAGAAGGACAAGAAATCTCAGTTTAGGATAGAGGCCCATCCTCTTAAGCTCCTCACAATTTTTAAGGTGCTTATGCTCAACCCATCTCTCAGTGGTGATTCCTGACCTTACTGACAATGTGGAATAAGGACAAAAGGGACAGTCAGGTACTTAAGGGAATACAGGTACCTGTGTTTGTGCAGATGTGTCAGGATGCAGTTCTGAACACACACATCCCCCCAACCTCTCTGTCACCACCAGACACCTGCAGTTATTTGTTCTTGCCTTCCCTCTCTCCTTTGTCCAGCAGAGCAGCTGAAGGCACCTCAATTTTTCTTTCTGTCCGTGCCCAAACTGCTGCTACTTCATCTCATACCTAAGCCTGGGAATTCCACTTAAGCCAGTCCATCCTCTCCCTGATCTTCCCTCAGAGACATCCTCAAACAAATGAGAAACATCAACTGTGCAAAGTGCCACAAACCAGCCCCTAAAACCATTAATAGGGGAAACCACTCCCCAGCAGGATCTCCCGTGCAATAGTTGGGAGCCTAGAGGCAATTTTAATTACCAACATAGAATCTGTAGTAGAGGACAAGCTGCCTGCCATGAACCCAGTCTTTTCTAGGAGGAAAATTTAATCTCTCTCCCCTAACAGTGCGATAGGTTTTTGACATTTGGGACATGCTACGAACAGAAAATCAAATTAAGAAGATGCTCAGTCACACACAGAGAGAACAAACAGCAGTAAGTACAACAACAAACATCCCTGTCTGGAAGACAAGAGGCAGGACTTTGTAGGAGTTTAGGAAGAGAGAGTGCACATAGATGTGGGCAGGAGGAAGCCCAAATTAATCACCAATTTGGCTGCTGGTCCAGCTCCCAGCTGAGCTGCTTTGGGTCAACCCTTGCTCCAAGGACACTGTGACAACACAGAGAAACAAATGCCACTCAGATTATTGATATAATCTGTTAAGACTGTGCATGTTTCTCATATTTTATTGATTGTTTTATGTTCTAACAGATGAAATATTCTATTCAACATTCTCCTTGTAGTTCTGTAACTTCCACAGAATCATTATCAGTAAATGTAACAAATCCCTCAGTTCATTTTGCTAATGTCAATCTTAATTAAAAGCATGGTAGAATTCATTAGACAATAATTTTCAGCATTAGAATACAATCATATCACCATTTACCATTTTTTCATCAAAATAAAAGTCAAATAAGGGGGGATAGTCTATTGAGCAAGAAAATTAATAATAAAAAAATAGCTTTAGAAATTTTTACCATGTAGGTAGCATATGAATATGTGGGCAATTAAAATGGCTGTAAATGCATTATTAACATTCATATTCTGGAAGAAATACAATGGAAAAGAGTCTGTATTTTGACACAGAAACTATGTCAGCACAAAAAATCCTGCCATTTTCCTCTGCTGTTTGCAATAAGAGAAAGTCTCAGCACATCAGAAATACTTTGTAAACCTTATTTACAACAAGTCAGGACCCCTTGGCTGAGTACAACAGTAACTGGCATGTGATACCCTACCAGGAACTTCTCCTGTAATTTGCAATAATTTGCCTGTTTCAGCCACGCAAAGTCTACTCAGCCTGTATGAAAATTGTAGAAGAGAACATCGATGGTCAAAGACAGAAGATTGAACCAGTTAAAAGACCTCATAATTCTCATATGAAACCCAGAGAAATAACACTAAGGTTGCTTATTTTTTAAAGGAAATAAAAAGGCGAGTAAAAAGAAAAATACCCACAGCTGGAACAGAGAACTAGAAAACTCTGCTCTCAGAAGAAAGGACACAGGAATTTGCAATGAAAATTAATAAAAAACCAGAAGGATGTCTCTCCTCCCACAAACTCTACCTGTCAGGATCTTTTTTAAATGCAATAACTGGAAGACTCATTGTCAAAGACAATGTGTTGCCAAAGGAAACACACTCAGGGAAACTTAAGGTCTGTTCAAAGTGGAACTAAATCTTTATTCCCTGACGACAAACCTGTTGCCTTGAGGATCAAACTCATCTCTTCACCATTAAACATCAAGATAAAGAGGAGTAAGAGCAGACATGATTCTGGGACAGCTCCATAGACCTTCTTCACCTGAGGTACCTGGTTCCCAGTGCCCTGCTCTGCCAGAGCTAAACCAATAGGAAATAACCTCAAATCTGTATTTCTCTCTACCTGGTTCTCTCTCTTCATGTGGAGGGTAACACTAAAACTGTTTATTTTTGACTGGTTTGTTAAAATTGAAGGGTTTTTTTTTAACTAATTCATTTCCCGGTAGTGAAGCAGAGCTGGGATTTTCCTCTCAGCCACACGATGTCAGTGTTGCTGAGTAAACATTTGGAATTTGCATATTTATCGGGACTCAAATAAAAGCTCAGACATTTTGCTCCTTTAAGACCATCACGGGGCAACTTAACACAGCTGAAAGACGCCACACTGCAATCCATCCAGAACTATCAGACTGCCTGACTACAAATTAAAGGGTATGGATGTTACCAGTTAATGCACAATGACAGCAGTGTCAACATTCAAATATTCCTATTGTTGGTTATCTTGCAGGAATGTCACCAGTATAACTGTGTATTCCCACCTCTGCATCCCACTGACTCAAATTTTTGAAGGCTGATGGATATTACTTCATGCTATGGTTATAAATCTCATTAGGAAAATAGATTTACTCATTACAGTAAAATCTAAAACTGGCATCAAAAGGTAATCAGTCCCCCCTTTCCCACATCACTGCCAGTTCAAACTGAGGAACTGGCCCACCAAGCTGTGTCCTGCTCCGAGAACAGGATCTCATACCTGAATAGGGGAGGGAATTCTGCCATAACCTGCCTCCTAACCCTTCAGCACACATCTTTCTTCTGGAGCTATCATTTCAAAACATAAAAATACACTTCCTAGAAAAATCATAGTGCTGCTAAGGCACAATCTAATTCAATCCTTGCTCCCGGTCACCCAAACCTGGAGAGAGAATGGAGACCTGAAGATAACAGGATCGCCGTCAAATATATCCTTTGTACCTTGTAACTAAAAATCCAACTGTATGGATTCTTTAGAACGAGATTTTTCTTGTTGCAATACCACTGACAAAAGATTCAAAGTAACTTTTCTTGAACACTTGCTTTCTTTTTGATGTCTGGGTACCGCTTTTCCCCCTACAATCTCTTTGTATCTCTCACCAGCCCACACTGTGTCCCACATTTGGGGTATGGCAGGTTAAAAGTCACACTATGTCACCTTCTGACTTCAAAAACATGATTCATTCCTCTGTGCAGCCATGAATAAAAATCCATCCCAAATGGGGGATGGGGAGAAGGTACTAGGAAAGTTCAGCTCCTGTGGGTGTTTGAGGCTGTTTAATTTACACCAAAAAGCCCAGCAGATGTATGAAACGCTACCTAAGGTCTAACATATACACTGATGGATCCAGATATAGGCTTAAAACCGTAAGAAATGAGAGCAGAAACATGAAAAACTACAAAAGGTGGATGCAAACAGTATTTTCCTTGGTATTTCTGTCTCCCTCACCATCTGTATCGACAGACTTGTATTTTTTAACACTTCTACACAAAAAGAAATTAGAAAAGAAATGGTAATTGTAAATATTGAAGATGATGGCCATGTTTTTTTCAAATCCCTGGCCCACTCGTTACAAGATACTGCTGTGCATCTTGTGTCTCTCTTGTTAACATTTCATGGAGCACTTCCACAAACATACGTTTGTTCTCGTTGTCAACACTTTGCTCTGTCACTGCACAGATGGCTTCACACTGAAGCATATGAAAATACTAAATTCTTCAGAAACCTGTTGAAGTTTGCAATGCCTGTAAGTAATGAGCATCTTGGCAGCTATTTCTTTAATACAGATATTACAGGATGCTATTTAGTGCTTCCTTATCAGTTTCCAACTTGCTGCTCGAAAAAAAAAAAGTGGAGTTTTCTTTAAACTTAATTAATAGAAGTGTTGTTTCATTCAAAATAATTTCTAAACAGAATACTACATTTTGCTATTTGTCTACGCAGAATTTAAAAACTAGTTAGAAAAATTATGGTTACACACAATAGGGGTTTGTGTTGCAACAAAAAGGAGTTGGGAGGACACCAGGACTTTGTTCCTTCTCTAAGTTCAGCAACTGGTGGAGTTTTATCTTCAAGATTTGATTCCAGTTCTGTCTAACACAATCTTTTGTCCTATGCCAAACTAGTTGTTGGCTCTAGAAACCATATTTAAAATAAATAAATAAATTAGAAAATGAGAAAAGAGGGTGTCCAATGTGATTATTCTCATGTTTACACTAAATCAAGCAACCTCAGTTTCAGTGGGCAAACTAAAATTCCCGAGACAAGAACATGTGCACTGATTACGTTAGGAACATATCCTTTTAATTTCTATTGCTTCCTTATTTGGAGCTTCTTCTGCTGGTTCCTCTATAGAACCTGTAGAACAATGCATAGAAAATAGCACAGCAGAGCCTCTCCAGCCTCAAGGTTCTCTTACACTTCTCAAATAGTAAAAAAAAAAAGTCTCAACTGTTCTAATATATTCTGTGTAATCAGCTTTTTATTCATAAACCTTAATGTTATGTTATTAATAGAAGATGGGAAGTCTGCAGAGCTCTCACAAGAAAAAATTACTTTCTCTTAATAAAGCAAAAATATATTCAAAATAACTTAGTTTAGATTATAGGTCTGTATTTTAAATCCTAAAGGCAACATTAAGGGAATAAGGGAAGCTGTGGTATGTAATATAGGTGTTATAAGAGGCTATACAGAGCCAATTGTTTAAATGCTTCAATTCTATCATACCTGTCTTGTCCCTTATTGAAAGGATTATTCAGAACTTCCATAAATTCAGAATAATTCAGAATAAGAATTTTCTCAGAGCTGAGTGGAGAACTCCACACAAGGTTCAGCAGCAATGACAGTGTTAGAAATGAGACCCCTGGGAGGGGAGCAGGGACTGAAGAAGGGCACACCCCTTATTGCACTGCTCCCCAAAAAACAAAACTGGCCCAAAGGAAGATCCCAGATTTTATCAGAAACTGCAAAACTCCAGTATTTTCCAAACTCTGTTTTTAGGGAACAATATTGACTCAGTGCCCCACCTCAGAGATGTGGAACAACAGCAAGGGCACATTCTGAACTTGGGTTAAAAACACTTGGTAAACACATAAGTGAAATCCCCCTGCTGAATGGGAGTTAAGTTTGGTTTTGAGAAAGATTTGCTACTTTAGGAAAAGGAAAATGCAGAAATGAGAACAAGTGCTGTCAGTTAGAAATGAATTCTATAGAACATCTTCACATACAAAGACACACAGCTGCATTTGTCTGGCATTTGCTTTCCAAACCTTTCCTAAAAGCCTCCAGTGATAGAAATCTCATAATCTTCCAAACTCATCTAATTAAATATTTAGTATTCTTACTATCAGGAAGCCTTTCTAATGCCTAATCTGAACCTTCCTTTGTGTAACTGAAGCCCACAGCTTCACATCCTACTCACTGCAGACATGGAGAAGAACACATCAAAGCTCTTACATCCAGTGACATGTTAGAATCTGTTTCTTTAAGCAGAAATGCAGTTTACTGTCTGCAGCATTGAAAAAATCAAATGAAACATCTGTTACTAACTCAAGTTAGACCCAAGCACTTTTGCAGTTCTACAGCACGCAGGAAAGTCCAAAAGAAATTCCTCAGTGAGGTAAAAAAAGGACAATTTCTTCTACATTGTCAAAATGAAACACGGCAAAGTGGCAGTGCTGTCTCTTTCTTCTTTTCCTCCACGTTTCCAGTTTTCTTAAAACGTGGATATAATTTGTTAATTTGTTAAAATTAACCTACCTCCAAGGAAATAACTGCCTGAAAAAAACTGCTTGGATCCAGTTAGATTTTTAACGTGTTTGTGCTTCACAGACGTAAAGATTTGGGGGAATAAATGTACACATCCTGCATGCCATTTTTAAAGATAATTCCCCATAAGAACCTCAGCTTGCTCATCCATCTTTGTCTTCTGTTATCTTAACGGGCACAATGCCCTTGGCTCCTCTGTAGTGCTAAAACTTGCAGAGAATGAGAACAGCCCAACCCACCTCCCATCTAGGAAGGCACAAGATAATCTACCTGAGTCATGCATTCAAGTGCATGATTAAATTTGCATCCTCCACTTTTCTTATTCTACTCCATAGCCAGAGTCAAGCTGTGCACCAGCCAGTGACTCACACATTGTTATTGTATAATATTAGTCATTTAGCTGTTAATTACCAAAACAGGGTTTACTACAAATGGCTGGAAAAGATTTGCATCCTTTTCCACAGATACAAATATATTTCAAAAGTGCAGAAGCATTTTCCACTTTATCCCTGTTGTGCTTTACCCTTTTCTGGGAACTGAAATAACTCACTGCTCAGCAGATCCACCCAGCTGATAACACAGGATGGTGGGATGAGACAGGCTGGAGGGAGGTTATCCAAGAACAGTCCTTCAGATCTTCTTGGATATCCCCCCTCCAAGTGGGGAGGTGCTAAACTGATCAAGCAGAGTATGATGCATCACCTCTTCTGTCAAAAGACTCGTCTTCTAAATCCCTGCCTTGCATTTCTTCTCTCCTCACACTTGTTCTGTGAGGTTGTACTGACAGGATAAATGTGTGTAATCATAATTCAGAGGAACTCATTCAGAGAAATGATGGCAACCAAGAGCAGGCAGAGCTAATCAAGTCTTGAGTGTATCAGCAAAAGTGTTTAACTTTTATCTTTTTATGACACAGATGCTCACACACACATATCTACACACACACACTTGTGCAAATTTAGGAACATCATAGGTTCTGAATAAAACTTTCTAGTTGACTTTGGCAAAATAATAAACCTCATAACCTCTGTCTCAAAGAAGTCCAATAGGCAGCTTAGAGATCTCAAGCCAGCCTCGAATGTCTATGTCTTACAATAATCATTATACAATCCTGGTTATATTACAAATCATGGCCAACATTTGGCTTCTGATCATTAGTTAAACTATTTGAATTCAATGTTTTCATTTAAATGCAAAAATGTTCAAAAAGCATTTCTTAGATTAAAAATAAAGATTCCCAATCCCAATAACTAGAAAGGGTTGAACCAAAATACAGAAATTAAAATGTGCGGGACAGAAACCTGAGGAATCTCAGTCATAGAAAACTGGTGCAGGGAGCAGGGGAACCTTTTTAAATTCAGGCCCCCTGAGAACATGAAACACTAAGGTCATCTGCAGCATGGCAGATTTTCATTTGTCCAGCAAACAAATATTTTCTAAGAGGGTAAAGACTTCTAAGTATTGGAAAAGGTAGTCCAGGGAATTCTTTTCAAAGATTAACAGGATATCTGTCATTGATGACACTCGTAAAGATGCTCCTTTGGGGGAGCAGAGCAGGGCTCAGTGACATGAGGAGTGCTCCTCTGCACCACTGTTCTCCTGTGATCACCAAACACCTCATTTCAGCACCAGAATGGAATTGTGTTTTGTGCTTGCTCAGCTCTGTGTAGGCAAAGGTGAACGAGAGCAGAACCACCACACTGCCTCCCCTCTTCAGAATGCCTTGCCCCAGGTCTGAAACACAGTCATTCACTGCAAGAAACACTAACACACAAACCTGATGCTTCCATTAGTTAGAAAAAACACCAACACACAAAGAGGCTTCAGCTTTACCCAGTTTTTCATTGTTCAGTAGTTCCAGGCTGCTGCAGGAGGAGTGTGGGAGCCTGTACCAGCTGCCCAGCGTCGCTGCTGTTGGTTTGCACTTAGTTCTTTTACAAGTTTGCTTCCCTTAGTTACAGCAAGACTTGATGGATGCAGTTTCTCCTCCTACAGGCTATCCAAGGACTGTGGAGGAGCTCAGTCCCCTGTAGTTACTGCCTCTCCCAAAGATGCTCAGCATCCCCCTGCACACTCTTTGTAAAGTCCCATTTCATTGATAATTCACAGACTGTAACATATCTCACAACTGAGCTCTTCTCTGACCCCAGTTTTCCAGCTCTAAAGACCATCCTGAAGTCACTGAATTAAGAAGGGGTGTGATCAGTGAACCACAGCTATCAAAGATAAAATGCTCTGTTCTCGAGATTAAAACTGAGCAAAGAGAAGTTCTGCCAAACTGTTACATGACTGTGCTCAATTTGATTTACCTGCTGTGATAATTTTAAGTACTTTCCGGAGAGATGGTGAGATCTTGAAAACATAATTGGAAGTAAAAAAATAAATATTAAAATACCCAATGCCATTCTTAATATCTTCCTTTGGTGAATACTACTGCCTGCCGTGGCTCAAAAAAAGAAGTAGGATGCAGAAAAAGGCTCATGATTTCAAATATGAAAGTTAAAATGGGATTAGGTTGACTCTCTTGGCTTCTCTGTTGGTAGAAAGTTCAGTCTGCCACGACTGGATTCTGACTCTGCTGACACTGGGAAAGGCTCATGACTGCAATGAAATGCCACCTGAAATGAGCTCTGGTTCTGAGATGGTTTTGCTCTCTGGCACAGGCAGCACTGTCCTGCTTTTCCTGGTAACTGTCAAGATTAGTGCAGGATCACAGCCTCATGTGGTGCTGCCTCCACTGGCAAGGAGGAAAACCAGGACATCTTCTCACTGTTCATCATACAGACCTTATCAATAAATAAAATAAAATTAAAGAAAAGTCTTCAAATGAAAATGTTAGATGATATTCATTTTCATTATAGTCTTGTAAATATTCCAACAAAGTAAATATGGTTTCAGATTCCTGTGTGTCACAGCCCAATATCAAACTTTCCCTGCAAACACAGGTGAGAGCAGATATATCCTGCCAAATGAACCTCTTCCTCTTCACTGACAACACACATGGAAAGGCTGGGCCAGGAAAAGTCAGAGGCCAGAGGGGACTTGCCATCCCAGGATTGCTCCCCAAGGACACGTGCTGGCAGAAAGGCAGAGTCACCTTAAACAGGTGCTCTCTTGATGCCAAGGTGAAAACATAAAAGTCACACAAAGCAGTGCAGAAGGAGAGAGCCAAGATGCTCCATCAGGGCCTGATCTAAATGTCATGTTCTTAGAAGACTTGCTCCACTGGGGCAGCAGTTCTTCAAGGATCCTGAGTCTCAGCTTAAATGACATTAGTCATGAAATGACTTTCCTTAAGAGCATCAGGTAACAGTGCAAGTTCTCAGCAGTAAGAAATCAGTCCCCAGATCAGCAGCACTGATGTGCCACATGTGCCTCTCACTTCACTTTTTTACAGGTAAAGCAGCCACTAGATTCGGGTTAATTAGTAGTCAGAAACAAGTTCTCACATAAGCTACAATTTATTTACCTGGAAAAACGGCCAAATCTCCTTCTTGGATTACTATTAGTGGACTACCATTACTATTATTCATGTAATCAGAAAGTCCAACTTTAACAAAGAAAACTTTTTGAAGTTAAAAAGCCCATAAGCACCAGAGAGCACCACAGCACAAACAGAGGGAATAAATTCCATTTGCAAAGGGTGGGGATTAGAATTTTACATCAGGCTCCAAGACACGAGGGGGGAATGGATAATCTTTGCTAAAACTCTCTTCCAGTTCAGGTTGGTCCATTAGTCTTGACTTTCATCTGGTTACTTCCCTCCCCTTTTCTACCCAGCTAAATTTGCAATAATTAATTACTACTCAGGAAATCTGCTTAAAACTTCTGATCATCAAATCCATAAAAACAAAAGGGAAAAAAAATAGCTTGGATTTTTAATAATCATTAGCAAACCCTTCAATATATATTTAATATTGATCAAAAGAGATTATTTTATTCATTGCTAAATATTCAACCAGTCTGTTTTTAATTATCTCTACCAAAATGCAGGTACATAATGCACAGCTGCCAAACTCCAGGTAGCCTAAACTGAATAAAATAATAGTGTTTGCTTCTCCTGAGAATAAAAATACTTAAAAAAAACCCTCAAGGTGCAAATGTAAAGCAAGAGAATTTTCAAGAGTTTGTGGGGTTTGGAGGTATACCTTGTTTTTGGGAACACCTGACAAAAAAGAACATTTTGAAGTTTTTATATCTCAAAAAAAAAAATACAGGAAGGATGTTAAGTCAAGGCAGTAAAACTGGGCTTTTTGTCATGTTTAATTGCTTGAATTCATAACCCAGTTTTGCTGAATCTGGATGTTCCTGCTGACTCAAGCAGGTTCTCCATTTTAATACTTTAGAAAAAGTTTGTGTGTCTCCACGTTTGTGAAAGGCAACTAATAAGCCCCTGTGATACGACAGCATTTTTTGAAATATTCCTGACCATCAGTGAAATTCCACTTTGCAGAAGCCTTATTGCTGTGCATGAAATCTGTAATTAACTACAGGACAAAAGATAAAATAGGCCCTGATTGCAACCTGGTGGAGGAAGTCACACTGTGCTTTATTTTCAAAGACAATGGAGGGAAATCACGGCCTCTGCAATTCAACGTGGTGAAATGAAAAGAAATTAAACGCACAAGGGGCACGACGGAGACAAACACAAGGCAGAAATGCTTACACTGACTTCCAATCCCCCAAAGCAAACACGTTCTCACACTGTCCAAACTGAAATCCAGGTAAAGCAAAAGCAGTAAGTGTGCAAAGTCACTGAAGACAACTCTGCTACATTCCTTAACATCTCCACTTGGTACCTTAAAAAGAAAATGAAAAGGAAAAGACGTATTCCTAAAGGTACAGACCTCCACGACTGACAAGATAAATTTAGAAGGAAGTTTCACCAGAAGAGAGTTTGGCACTTACATATTTACTTCTTTTCACTAATTTGTCTGGTACCTCACCCAGAGGCAACCCCACAGCATTTGAAATTTAGAGAAAACATGTTTATGACGCACCTTTTTAAAGAATAAGCCTGAACTCTTCTCCCCTCTGGTGACTATGTACTTATGGTACTTCTTGTGTTCAAAACTGCCTCCCTGTGCAAAGCCACCAGCTGCAGATCAGTGTAGTCACCAAACCCTTTATTTCCTCAGAGTTTATGAGAACTATTCCTTTGTAACACATTCCAAAAGAAAATTAAAGGCACATACGTTATTTTCAGCCTGTTTATGGCAGAATAATCATTTTGAGAAGTAAACTTTATTCCCCTATAAAGTTAATACATTTCAAAACGAACATTTCAAAAGTTATGCTTAGTTCTCAGGAGATGCTGTAAACTATTTCCCAGTCTTGAAATATACATTAAAAAAACCCAACACCACTGAAAAACCACCTGAAATAACCAAGGTCCTCTGTAGTCTTTGTTCCCACCTCTAAGTTCTGGAAAGATATTATATTATGACATAATCATTTCAAGAAAAATCCCTATCACTGAAGTCGACTAAAAACTTGATTTTAGTCAGCTTGAGCTTTTAACTAAGAAGTGAAAAATAACTCCCTTTTAGCACATTCCTTACTTAAATTAAAATATGAAGTAAAGCTTAGACAAGATACTTTCTACAGTTAAAATTTCCTACACATTTTTCCCCTGGTTTACTCTTCATGCTACTCTTTCACAATAACTTAAAAGCATGAGTTAACCACATTTATCTTCTTTCTCCTATTTAATTTGATGCTTCATTTACCATATCTAACATATTTATCTTAATAAAATTCACTGAAATTTAATAACAATATTTTTCATTACAATGGAAAAAGTCCAAACTTCTGATATTGTACTTCAGGGTATTTTTCTAGACCTTTTCTAACATTTAGAATACCACGAGGTTGATCACTTGAAAAATCAATTTATTACTCGTTCCTGGAAAAGTTTTCTGGTTTATGAGCAAACTGAGACCCTCCATGAAAATTTTATAAAACAACTAAATTTGACCAATTCTATGATAATGATACTACTGAAGTAACTGCTTTGAAGTTAGAGAGACTGAAAATAACACCTTGCCAGATAATAATAATGAAGTTGCTTCATCCATCTATCGTTAAGTTATTCTGATTTCAAACATTTATCACGTAGGGAAGAACATAAAGCTCAATCTTTCTAAAACTGTGCTTGGAAAGGGGTATAATGAGCTGCACTTACACTCAGTGAGGTACCAGGGTATTGGATGTTGGGAGGCACTGATTAAACACAACTTCCTGCCCACATCTCACAGAGAAGGCGGTGGGAATGGGAGCTACTGAATGTTTACAGCCTCTAAAACACCCAGAAATGCACTGCTGCAGGAAGAAAAACCCTGAAATGGATAATCAAACCCCTACAGATCCGTGAGATTTAAAGGAAGCACAGCTTATAACTGACAGACATTACACGGACTCTCAAGGGAAGCACCAGTGAAGGATAAAACCAAAAAGTCCATTTTTTGCCATGAAATAATTGCAATCTAAAAACAATGATTACACACAGCGTCACTACTCTTGCTGTAGAGGAGGGAATGCTGTTCACCTAATTGCAGTTTAGCTCACTTTTGAGAAATCAACCTCATTTGCATGTTCAAAAAACAACAATGTAAACATCACATGCCTGAAAAGTAAATCTGTAAAGTATGGTCAGAATAGCAAGACATTCAGACTTTATACATGTCCGTTGCTTCATTTACGAAATACATATGATACCAATGTCCTGTATGTAAACTAATTATTCAAAGCATTTCGTAAGCAAAAACAATTGTGAACTTTCTGTTTAACACTTATATAAATCCTAATTACTTCTCTGTCAAGACCAAATTCCTTATCACTATGGAAGTCACAAATAGAAAGACTGCTTTAGATCTCACTGAATTCCTGAATATCCACCAAAATAAAATACCTGGAGTGGAATTTGATGTACAGTCCTGGAAGCAATGTGATTTTATGGTGCCTGAACTGTAGAGCCCAGCATTCCACTACTGGGCTGTGCCAGATTCTCCTCCATGTGACAGCAAGTCTTTCAAAAATATTATGCCCCTATGAAGAGTCTGGAAGAGATTCCTTTTTTTAAAAGCTACTGAAACTCACCTTCCCCACTCCCCTCAACATTTTTTCCACACTTTGAAGCGTGGGGGTTTTTTAAAGAAAGAAAATTGCTAAAGTCGTTCAAAGTATTCAAATTACCTTGCAATTATATCCAGCTGGAAACTGATAGGCACTTTTCAATCCCAGCCTGTTATACCCGGTTCCTGCCTTTTTCGGTGCAGAAACATATAAATGGATTGTTAGCCAAAATTACCTGTATGTTTGAATTGTATTTATTAACTAAATGTTGCTGCTGTTTCATCCCATGTACTTTAACAAGTGCAGCAATAAAACTTTAAAATACTCACTTAAATTGTGTTTTTTGAGATCAGTATATTATTCTGATGGCATACAGGTACCCTACAGTTAAAGAGGCAATTCCCAGGTTGGTCGGGAATGCTGTAAGGCAACAATCCATCTGACAAAACCACTACTGATGAGCCTCCTGCTACATTCCATATAAATGCTAATACATATTCCACCCAAAGAAAGTCAAGCAGCTCCCTGAAGATGAAGTTCACATGAACTGCAGCCGGAGGAAGGACGAAGAATCCCCCCCGCACGGTATTTTCCGTAGGCACCTCACCCCGCGGGGCGTTCGCTCGCGGGGACGAGCCCACGCCGTGCACACACACAGACCCAGGGAAAACACGGGGAATCCGGGGAGGACAAACACACCGGGAGCACCGAGCCCCGCCGTCGCGTCGGTAAGTTTATACACGACACACCTTCGAGCAGAGGCAGCATCCCTGTGCCGGCGGTCCGGGGCTGCATCCCGGGCTGCATCCCGCTCCGCATCCCGGGCTGCATCCCGCTCCGCACGCGGCCGGCAGCCCCAGGAACGCTTCACCCCGCATCCCTTCACCTCCCACCCGGCCATCAGCCCCCCCCTTACCCTCTCACCTTTCACGTGAGCCCCCCCCTTGCCCCCTCACCTCTCGCCCTTCACGTCGGGAAGTCGCTGCCGGCGGCGACACAACCCCCGCAGCCACACATGTCAACTTGCCCCGGCCCCCCCGCGCTCCGCTCTCCCCGGAATTCCTCCCCCCCCCCGCCCCGGAATTCCTCCGAAGCTGCCTCTGCCTCACCTGAAGGGCATCTCCCACGCCCGCCAGCAGCTGCCAAGGTTTCATCGTGGGCCGGGAAGCTCCCGGAGGAGCCGGGGGGAGCGGCCCCGGCCGGCCCTGCAGCCCCCGGCCCGCGGGCACCATCCACGGCTCCCGGCCGGGGGCAAGGGCAGCGGGCAGCCCTGTGGCCCTGGCCCTGGCCCTCCTGCAGGAGCCCCGCAGGGCGAGGGGACAGCGCTGGGCACCCCGCGCCCCCTCCGCCGGACTCCCGGGCGGAGAGATGCGAGCGGGCAGGATGGAAGCGCTTCCAGCCTCTCCCGCTACACCTCCATGATTCAAAATGTCCCTGGGACAGTATTTATGACTCCCGATACGCTGCGCTCCCCACACTGCCACGAGCCGGGGGATGGAGCCCTGGGCTGCCTGCGCTTTGCTCCCCTCGCCGACGAGGCTTCGCAGTGCAGGCGCTCAGCGGAGCGCGGTTGTTTTATTTGTAGAGATAAGAGCAGCTCCAACGCCGGCTTAGCTAAAAACCACAGCCTTGTGGGAAAGGGAGGTGGGCAGGGGAGAGCAGATTACACTCAATAATTCATTTGTGGAATGGCTCGACGTATGGACTAAATATTAACTGCTCATTGAAATGCTGGACGTGGTGCTAAAGTTTGTAGGGCTTCGCTGTTCGGGTCTGTGTAGATAAAACGGTTTATATTTTGTTCTGTGAACAATTTAAGCGAGATGGTTAACGTTTGGATTAAATGATGATTAATTACCTGTGAAATTCTGAATTAGCTTAAAAACAACAGTATTGCAGAGTAAGTTATTTTTAAGACAAAGATTGGCTGCAACTGAAATAAAACCTGAACATCTTCCACTAGAGATGGCAGCAATTAACCCATTTGTGGAGCAGAGAAAACAAAAACCTTTCAGATAAACATTAAAAATTGACATCTTTCTCTATACAAAAGCCTTGCTTATTCCCTACGAAATTGCTATTTCAAAGTACATCAATTTATGTAACCAAAGTAAACAAGTAACCACTTAAACTCTAGTGAAAAATTCTATAGATGCTACTTAGAGGACTTCTGTAATTCTCAAAAATGAATTTTCTTACCACACATACACCATTTCTCAAAAAAAAAAAGAGGTTAGTAAAACATCTTTCAATATTTATCATTATTCTGCAATCAAAAAGGAGACTAATGAAGTGATCTCCAAGAAAATAATTTCAATCAGTCATCCCCTTTTTGTATATATAAATCAAAGAATTTGCACCCCTTTGTGGCAGAACGGGATAGGGAAGGTTTAATCATGTTCTATGAAAACTTAAAATATACAAACTAATGTCGGATTCAGAATCTGATTTCATATGGTTTTCCTTGTTTTGAAGTTTTTATTGTAGTTATGCCCACCTTAGTACCTGCAAGGAAAAGAAGACTATCTACCTAGACAGAGTATGGGAAAACGAAGGCATCTTAATCATAATAAAGCAGAAGTGTATAATTTAAAAAGCAGAATGTTTCAAGGGCTGGCCTGACCACTGGGCTTAATAGCCAGAACACATCCCAGAGCTCACACTGCCTAATTGTGTGGCCTTGACCATATTATTCATCTCTTCAGTTTTCCCACTTGTAAAATTAGAATAATTCGACTTACAGTGTCTCCCATCTCTGACTTCTCAGGAGGGCTCGGAGGATTAATGACCCTACAGTGCTCTGGAAATGAATAAACACTGCCTGCTAAAGCAGGGCTAATATGTTTCAGAGCACTAAAGCCCTGAAATGCTAAAAAATCTGATTAAACCACCTTGTGTGTTCAAACATGGGTGAACTAAAACGCAGGGATTACTAAGATACCACACACTATCATTTACAATCAACAAAATACTGAGGGTTGTCTTATCATTCTGCTACTGAAATTTGATTTTCCCCTATGTCCGTCCTCAGTATTAAGCTCGGAGTTACATTAAAAGTGACACCAGCAGCAATTGCCACTGTCTTACAAAAACATGCTGTGAAGGGCAAGGCCACTTAAGAAACCTCCCCACTAGCCCTGGCCTGTTGTTCCCAGCCTTTGCAGCACAAATGGTCACTCAATCAGAGGACCAGCAATGCTGGCAGATGCTACATGTGGTCCTCTGCTGTTCTTCAGAGATCCCCAGGCTTTATTCAAGTAATGGAAAAGAGTTTAAACCAAGTAATTATCTCATTAGCAACAAATAAGAGCGAGGGGGGGCAGAGGGAAGCACTGCAGAACAGGCTGCATCATTCACAAAGTTGTGACAAGAATCAGATCAAAATAAAAGTCTGAATGTCTATGTCCAACTTAAAAAAAAAAGAGAATTGTAAATTCATGTTTCAGTCTGTAGAATTAATGACCTTGAATAAAAAGCTGTACATATTATACATTCATTTTCACCACTCTCTCTAAATGGTGGATAAGTTTGTTTCTTCCACCTCACGTATGAACAAGAGATAAAATTCCCTAAATGCTGTAGTGGTCAAAGGATGCCACTGCTTGTCCTTGAGTCACTGTAGAGGGGCTGCAGAACCTCGGCTGGGTTGGCATCCCCTTGTTTGATAGCACAGAACCTTCAGCAGCTGTGTGTGCAACTATAACCCCTGGAGCAACACCGAGACCAAGAGTTAAATTCTCTGTGAATTGATCTGAGGGATAAGCAAAAGCCTGAGTGAGGAACCGCAACAGGGAAGAAGAGGGTCTTGCTGTGGTTCAGCTACTGGAGATCCTTGTCCTGACTCAGGCACACACACACACACAGTCACATGGAAGGCATCTCTGTAACCTTTCCACTGCACTTGTAAGGAAAAACATTAAATAACTAAAATATTACTGTGATGGCAGTGCTACTGAAGCTTCAGTAATTCCAGAATTATCTCCTTTTTTACTTGAGATCTTCAAACAAATATTGTCAAAGTATTTATTGAATAGCACAGATGAGTGTCATCACGTTATGTCTGTTACTTTACAAGTTCTAAATAAATTTAGTTGTTTCATATCCTTTACACGCTTTTCTCCCTAAAAAAGGGAGCATTTCCCACTTCACAACAAAAAAATCACTTCACAGAGGAACAGGCCAAAGTATCTGTAAAGTAAGTGCCTTTTAGTGAATGGCCAGGCTTGAATTCTTTTAAGACTGATCCAAAAAGTTAGGCATGACATCCTGGAAACCTTCCAGCCGAAAGTCTTCCGTGTGTAACTGATTCAGTTGTAATTTCTCGAATTAAGTTTCTGTGCTGGGGGAGCTATTAAAAACCACTGAAGTAAAATGAAGATTGTTAAAATCCCAAAGTAGCACCTTATAGAAGGTTATTCTGCACCTGCACGGTTTTGACAGTACTTTTCACGCAGGGCAGTGAAATGTGGTTTAATGCAGGTCCGTGCCCGACACATGGGGGCTCTCCATGCCTGATGGATCACTGCTGGAATGGTTTCTTTTTACATGCCATCTAATGATCCAGCAGCATTACAGAAAGAAAGCCTAATGACACATATTCAGTGGGAAAAGTGTCGTGTGATTTATCATAAACACGCTGCAGTTTTATCCCAAAACAGTTTCTGGTTACAGCGTGAGAGTCTAAGGCAGGAGACCAACATGGTAAGAAACACAACATCCATCAGATGTCACAAACATAACAAAGCAAGTGAAGCTCAAGGAAACCCACATTTGAGAATTCAAAATGTTACACAGACTCTAGGTACAATCTTTTGGAGAGAATCTAAACGATAAGGATTTTTAAACCTGAATTATCAAAGAAATCAAAAGAAACACAATCAGCAAACACAAGTTTTTCCTCTACCAAGCAGAATTTTAAAGTGTTCTCCAGGGGCTGGATCCTGCAAGCATCCACAGTGTTTCTGAGCTCACAATGAGACTAATTACAAGAGTACACAAAAATAAGTGGTTTTAGCATTAGATCTACAAAAACGATGTTCCAAAAAATCAGTGATATAAAGTACTAGGTGCTTTCACAAATTATATTTCTGTATATTCAAAATGTCAGTATTTCTCTTTCACTGCTGGCTTACAAATACCCTCTATAAAGAATTTTTAAATGTGATTATATTGATCTGAAATGCTTCATTTTGCATTATTAGTTGGTGTTGTCTTTTCCCAAGGAGGTATATTGCTATTGATGTCACTAATCTCCCTTGAATGTTCTACTTCTGCTTCAGCTGTACATGCAATTAAAGTAGTTCACAAAGGAGGTAAATTAAACATTACAATCATCCAAAGGCACTTTTACACTTTTGTTGTACTTCTAAATGCAAAATTTTGCCAAGTATTAAATGCAAAATTTTATTTGCTTCCTTTTTACAACAAAAACATGCCTAATTTCACTCAAAAACAAGGAGTCAAGCCCCGTCAGTAAAGCAGTTGGAGGAACATAATTTTGATGTATCTAAACCAGTACTGATCTAACAAACGTTACTTCAAACACTGCTACAAAAAAAGTTTCTTGCATAAATGCTACAGAAGAGGTCATCAAAATAACCAGTCATGCCTGTATTCAGCCCCTCATAAGGAGCCCAAAATTCATATTCCACAGGACAGTAATTTTTTGCACAGCCGCTGCTGCTTGGAAGGTCAGGCTCAAAAAATAATTCCTTATCCAAACTCCTAAAATAGAGCAAAGTTTCTGAAGATGCATCAAATCAAGGAAAAAATATGTATCTCATTTTTGTCAGCTAGAAGAAAAGCACAAAAATACCTATCAGCAGTATTCACTTTAGGGCTATGGACTATTTTTTTTCAGCTTGTTGAAATGTTTAATGTGAAACATATGGCAACAACACATCTACCAAAATGAAAAAGAAACAGGTCTCTGAAAAGTCTTGAAGCAAAATAATTCCTTATGTGCTTATCCATATTCACAGCCCTGTTGAAGTGCTAAAGCAGTCACAAAAAATCACATTACGAAGGCAAACAGTACTTCAGCACGAACAAGGATTACCAGTTCAGGCTGCAACACTGGCTTTAACATTTCACTACATATGTCCTTCAAAGGTAATCTGGATCTGCTTTGAGATGTCATTCTCAAACAAGTCACCACTTTCTGAAATCACATCATTTTGAAAACACAACTTTATCCGGCATTGTGAGTTCAAAAAGTCTTGCAATTCTGCAGTCTTTTTTTCACTTCACAAAGTCTTACTGCAAATCCTTTCCTCAACGAAACTGCAAAGGGTTAATTTGTCTAATTGTGCTCTCCTATGCCCAGAAAACACAGAGGTGACAGTGCTCTACCACACAGGTGTGAGAGGAAATGTCAAAACACAAGGGAAAGCACCTAAAAACCTGGAAGTGCAATTGCTGCCCCTTAAATCACATTGTGCAAGGTAACACCTTAAATGATAAATTACAGCCTGGGCCATAGAACAGGACCCTGAATGCTCCTCAGAACATCAAACACACTTAATACAGAACATTTTCCAGTCCAAAGATCACAAGTGGAAGTCACTGAGGGAGCACCAAGGCCTCCCCCTGCCATCCTTTGGGGCACCCACACTCGGAGGAGTCTGAATCCAGACCTTGCACTCTGCCTTTGCTTCCTGAGCAAAGCCCAGTGAGCACAACCCCCCAGGAGACAGCTGGGAGTGTGCACCTACAGGAGCAATGTGAGCAAAGGACAAACAATGATGGGTCGGTTGCTTAGAGATTTCTAGAAATTTTTCGGCACAGTACATGGAAAAGTAACACACTTTCTGTGCAAATCTGTGAGAAGTATGGAGGTACAATTCTGCTGGGAAATCGGGTAAATCTGTATCTTTTATTCTTAGTAACGACAAATCTTCATTTTGCAGCTGTGTTTATTTTTACTCAACCTATTTTCGTTTACAGTTGCTCTCCAGATTGCAAAACATACCAAAGAGACTTTTTGTCACTAACTTAAGATGCGTGATCCATACTTCCCACTAAAATGAATGCAAAGATTTAAATATCTTTATAAATACAGGATATAAAGCAATGTTGGGATTGCTACTTGAGATATTTTAAGTGATGAAAATAGGTTTAAACTAACACAATCACACAAATGCCACAATTCTGTGCACTACCAGGTAGAAGGCAGAGGATGGGACCACCTCCAGCTCAGTTACTGGGGGCCTTCTCTCCCCCAGAGTCCTGCTGGCACAGAGAATGCCACAGCTTGTGGATGGAAGCAGCCACTTGCTCCTGCTCATCTGTGGCACAGCACAGTTGACTAATTAATTTTTTAAAGTATTCAAGATGTGACACATATACAGGATTGAATACAGATTAGCATTACAATAATCACTAAGCTTTTGTGGCCTCATATTTGTCTTCTCCCAGCAAAGTTTCCTTTAATGTGCAAATGAACGATGCCACTACGTACCTCGAAATAAACCGGCTCATTATGATCATGACTTGTCATATACACAGGATTATATCACCAGCACTGACAGATAAAGGCAGGCTAAATAAAAGATCCATACCCAACTCCTTGCTAGGACATCCTGATCCTTCCTACCAGTGGCATCCCGGGGCGATGTTATGGAAATCTCCCTCCCCTCAAATGTTTCTAGACTGAAGTTGTTTTCATGAGCTGCAAGGGCTTTCTTGGCCCAGCTCTAAAGACAGGATTTGTTTGCCAAACTGAGTAAAAAGAGAACAAAAAGAACGTGAAGTTGTCTCAAAATTTTCAACCCAGCAAAAACGTAGAGAAAGTTCAGAGGAGGGACGGCCCACACAGCAAAGTGCAAAGGTTACAGGGAGACAGGCTGAGGTGTTCAAAACCCTGAGAATAACTGTTAAGTAAAGGGAAACATAATCATTAATTCATTTTTCCTACTTTTTTAATTTAATTTTTTTACTTTTCACTCTGCAGTTTTTGAGATTAACTAAATGCATTAGTCTGGAGTCACTTCATACATCACAGGCCACATTTCACACTCAGCAAAAGGACCAGCACGTCCTTAAGGAAGGAAGTCTTTACTCAGAGGGTGGGGAGGCCCTGGCACAGGTTGCCCAGAGAAGCTGTGGCTGCCCCATCCCTGGAAGTCTCCAAGGCCAGGCTGGATGGGGCTTGGAGGAACCTGGAAGAGTGGAAGGTGTCCCTGCCCTGGTGCCAGGGCAGCGAAATGGTACAGTTTCCTCTAGAGTGAGATGCAAAATTTCCTTCAGAAATAGCTGGTCCTTCAGAAGGACTTAGGGGGACCAGTGTTAAGTTTGTCATCCATCAAGATGGATGCATGTGGAATATTTTATATCAACATCTATATATGATGTTTCCAAGAATAATTAGTGCCTGATATTTTAAAAACAAATTTCACACGTTTTCCTGACAAACTGTTGTGGACTCGTGGTGTTAATTTTAGCAGTTTCAATTGGATTTGGTACGGTTGGAAATGCAAGGGGAAATCTGCAGTAATCAGGATGTGACACTCATTAACACTTCCACAAAATACCCACTGGATTTGCATAAACTATGCAAAGATTCATTGGTGAATCTTTAACATGAGATTTCCCTTGGTTTTACTCCACATTCAGCTCCATTTGCCCTCCCTTTCTCCTCTCCCCCACCAGCGAGATATGCTGTAAACAGTTCACAACAAAGCATAATTAAATGTACAGAAAACCTAAAATATACATGTAATTACCCAAAAGCTTACATAATTACTTACATAATTTTATAAACTGCAAATATTTCTCGAGAAATTATTCTGTGAGGGAGAGAAACACTAATTGGATACAATGGCACTCCAAGTCACTTAATAAATCTGGGGATGCACAAGCAAGTTTTTCCATGAGCTGTGTATAAAACTCATCCAGGCCCAGCTTGCAGACAGCAGTCTGTGCATGTAAAGTAGCATGAAAAGATTCCAGAAAATGGATGAACCACTAAGGCAGCAAAAAGTTTCTGGTTCTGACAAACACAAAAAAATTACGTAATATATGCCATTAAGGGAGACATTTCTGGCTACTCCAAATATCATTCAATGAGGCAATTAATTAAAAAAAAATTAAAATCTTAGTCATATAAGTCTTCTTTGAGAAGAACAAGCTTCTCAGGAGTCAACATTTATTATGGGTTTTTAGCTGTACCTGTTGGACTACACTGCCTCCATCAACATGGCCCATTACAGCAGACAATCCAATATATAGTGGGAAGTTCACAAGGAAAAATAAAAGTTATTTTCTCTTTTGAACTATTAAAAAAACAACCTTACCAGATTTAAAAATTCTCATTGAAGCTCATTCTGCTGATAAAAATGCTTTTTGCTTAGCTTTGGTTTTAAAAGAGAATTCTTTTACAAGAATGGTTGGGAGTTCAGCATTAATAGGATATATTTAAAAAGCTTTAATATAAGATTCAGAATAAAATTTTAAATTCAATTCTTTTCCCTGTCATAAATTCCTGCAAACACACATGAACAACACTGAATTTCCACTATGTTATACTCCAATGCAAACATTTCTCCACAGCCAAAGCTTTGCAATTATTTGAACTGTGTACATGCAACTGAGTGGCTGTACCAGACAATAGATTATTTCACTTGCTTGCATTTTGAGCAAATTTATTGACTGAGAGTCTTCTTTCATTGCTCCTACTCAACAGATCATTATCTCTGATATCCCACGAGCACAGGGGAGAATTTTCTAAAGGAAAATACAACCTGACCAAGCGTGAGGGCCAGAACACATTCCTGTATTTTATTTCTGGTTAAACTCTCAGGCTCTGATCATCTCTATGTCTTGTTCCCTAGTGCAAGCATGCTGGGAAGAAAAATGCATCCATGGGGTTTTATTTGTTTTGTGGATTCTTTTTAAAGAGGAATTTGGTTTT
This sequence comes from Lepidothrix coronata, assembly GCF_001604755.1. Lineage (NCBI taxonomy): Eukaryota > Metazoa > Chordata > Aves > Passeriformes > Pipridae > Lepidothrix > Lepidothrix coronata. The sequence continues at coordinate 3,836,791 of NW_016690204.1, read as the reverse complement.
TTTCCTGCTGAAAAACTGTGGATTGTGCTGAGGTCACTGGAAGTGTAAATACTAATTTTTGAAGCTTTCCCTCTGACAACTTTTCATTTGGGTTTTCATTCAAAAAAAAAAAAAAAAAGAAGTAATCTGGAAGTGGAACAATTTTTTTTTGTTGTTATTGTTTAGTAGGCAGAATTCTCATTCCAATACTTTAATACCTCCCAAAGCAACAGTAGATCTTGGTAAGGAAAAAATTCAGACATTCTTCTTTAACTCAAACTGACCCACTTGTATGTTTTACCCACCACAATACTATTTGTACTCCAGACACTGATTTCCACCAAAAAATGCTCTTCCAGAGAGATGAGCCTTCTTTTTTTTAAAAAGCACAACATGTGTGAGATGCTTTCAACAGTCACAATAGCAACAACACACTTCATGCCATTCCTCAAGTAATTCTCCTTGGAGTATTCACAAGTGAACTGTCAAAGACAGCAAAGCTCTCTGGCATTTCCTGGTTCAGGGATGTCACCCAAAACTGTAGGACAAGAAAATATGAATCAGAATAGCATCCCAGGCTTTTCCAGTGTGCTGAGCATCCTGATGGAACAACTCGTGAACCTCCTGACCCTGTGACTGAGGTGATGGTTGTTATTGGACAACCACTGTGAAAATAAGCTGTCAGAAAATAAAATAGTCTTCACTTTTATTTCACTAATTCAGGTGGTACAATAACGACTCTCTGGAACATGATTGCTCAATATTGTTGACTGGAGGCAATGAGAAGTTTATCAGGTATTTCGCTTCTCATTTCTCTGTCTCAAAAGCGTGACTCCTGGATCAAAACACGTGCATGCTCCATTGTGCCTTGGAAGAGAGCAATGCAAAGCTCACAGGGACAGTCCCTTTCTGCCCTGCTCTGGGTCAGGGCTGGCAGGCTGCCAGCTGGGTGAGAAATACATTTCCAAATGGAAAAGCAGGGAACAGAAGAGGACACTGTGTATCCTGGTGCTTCATCCCTCCCTTGCCTGGGTGTAGTGGACATTTTTGGTGGGTCAAGAGGACAGGGTGCATAATAACTCAGGAATAACTGCAATATGGCTAAAATAGGTTTCTCTGACTATAAGGTGGGGGTTTTTGCATTAATTCCTCATTGTCTGCAGCACTGAAGAAAGTGTCCCTAGACAGAACTTTGAAATCAGGTGCCAGAAATTCGGCCCAGAGGAATCTGTACCAGTATCAACCTCTTAAAATGCAGACAATATGGGAAAACAGGTCAAGTATTTTGAAGGATGACAGACTCCTGGATACAAGGCTGGTACACATGGATGGAGACTGGGCAGAAACATGTCTGTAGGCAGATGGAACACGGCGCTCAGTCACCGCCAGGGTCCTCTCAGGATTTCGTGCACACAAAAGCCTGGCTGCCTGAGAGAGGTGTAAACTCTGATTTCTAAGGCACAATTTTGGACATCAAGGCTGCAAGTCCTCTCCATGCTCAGTGGCACAAAGTGAAAACTCCTGACTCGTACAATTAGATCTCTTCAACCTGCTAATGGAATACAGAACCAGTTCACAGTGAGGAGGCACATGTAGAGCCTTCACATTCTTTACAGAGCTAACAAAGTGTCAAACAGAGCCATGTGCTCCACTTCCCTCTTTCTAGAAGAACCACTCCTGGTCACTAAATAGTAAAGGCTGTGGAAATGCAGAGAACAAGAAATGTGTGTACTCTGAACTACCCAGCACATGAGACAATGTTTCCCAGCCCCAAGCCTGGCCCTTTCTGTTCCATCTAACACTGGAGATGGAGACGACGCCAAGGGAAAGAATATTCCATATGAGGAAATGCTGAATTTCATTTTATCACACCATGTCCTTGCTCCAGACTCTGATTTCCACCAAAAACGCTTTTCCAGAGAGATATCAGACTTCTTTTTAAAATCCACACAAAAAGTCAGCACTACTCTTTCATTCTAGTATCAGTATTTTTCCCCTCCTGATTTTACAATTATTTTTCCTACCAAACACCACCAACTTCTAATATGTTCTGAGGTTCTGATAATTTCACAGGATAATTTCTCTTCAGGAAAACCCTCAATCCCACCATTCAGAAGATAAGAGTGTTTCACAGTCTTTTAGTTTAAGTGTTCCTTTTACCTGGAAAACAAAATGGGATTCGCACCCTGAACAGCAGAGGAGGAAAACAGGGAAAATCTGAGTCAGGGCAGCATATTCCACATGGAATTCAATTGAAAAAAAAAAAACTACTAAAACTACAGTAATAGTAAAAGTGCAAGTCAACTTTTTATCACGTTGCAATAAAATATTACTCCAAGCTTAAGTCTGTCGTATCTCACTCTAGAGGAAAGTTAGAAGGAAAAAACAAAAACATTTAAGAGGTTATCCTTTTATATGTGTATATAGATATATACATGTGATATTTCTGGTTTTATATTTATATATATAAAAATCACAGAAACTAATCCCAAACTAATACATTTGCTGAGGTTTTTTAAAATAAATACACTGTACCACTATTGTATTAATTCTGTGTCACTTCCTGCCCTGGGAAGCTGGTGGATGTTCTGCTCATTTCCTCACCTCCCTCCTTCTCTCCAACGTGCAGGAAGGGCTGGATCCCTGAAAACAGGTGGATACAGGACTGCTTGTTTAGCACAGTGTGGAAATCCTGGATGATCCAACAACCCAGGTCAGATCCCAAGGACAACAGTAACAGTGTTCTAGCCCAAAATGGAAACGTTATGATGTGACAGCACCATCCATGTCTTATATGCAAAGTCTGACCATCCAGAACCCACAGCAGCAGAAAACAAATGTTTCTACTGAATTTAAAAATTTTATCCCCTGTAATCCTTTTCTCTGCCTTTCCATACAAGAACTAAGATTTCATTTACCCCAGAGTCGTGGCTTAACCCCACTAATCAAGTACCACACAGGCACTCACTCACTTCCCCCCAAACCCTGGAGGGATGGGGAGGAAAACTGGGAAAAAATGTAAAACTCACGGTTGAGATAAGAGAAGTTTAATAATTCAAACTAATTCTAATAAAATCCTAATACTAATATTAGTAAGGGGGAAGGGAGGGGAGAGAGAAAGAGTTAAAACACAAGAAAAACAAGTGATTCACAGTACCCCACAACACCAAGTAATGCTCACTGAGCATCTGCTGCACTGAATAAACATTATATATATATATATATTTATCTATACACATATTTCATATCCTGAACAAACATAACTGAGATGTATTTGAATTAAAATGCCAAAAAGAATGGCCAGTAATATTAGTTTGTACAGAAGTTGTTGAGATCACTTGTTTATAAACAGGTTGGAAGGCTCTGATGGCCAATGCTTTGACTATAAAGTGGCACCACCTTCTAACAGGATGGGAAGAGCAGGACTTCATTTGCAAAAGATAAGACAATTTCCTATATTCTTGGGAGTTGTCACACATCATTAAGCCTTTTTTGTATTATTCTAAGAACGGTGGGTTTTGGATGATTTCACTAATTGAACTTGAAGCCAGAGCAGGATGATTTTTGGAACACTACACCACTTAAAGATTCATCTGTTTTTATTAACTGACACATCTAGAGAAGTGAGTTGACCATCACATCACCTCTGCTCTGGCAGTTTTATTGCTGCCATTCTAATGCTCACACAGGGGCTTCACCTGCTCTTCATGGCACAAATGTCTTCCAAGTGCCACACCTACTGTACAGATTTAGCAACATATCCCTTTTAAGATACTTAAATGGCTGCTCCATCTGCATCCTTATCAATATTTCAAGAGAAGATAATATTTCATATTTGTGGTTATTTATAATTTTATAACTTCACATCACCCCAAGCAAATAAACTGTAATAGCACTCTTTTCTAACCTGAGAAGCCATGCAGTATTTATTGAAATTGGAGAATTAATACTGTTATTATGAATGCAAGAAACAACAAGGGTAAAATTAAAACTCATCATTACCTCGAAATCTGGCATGAAACCTGAAACTAAATTAAATCTTATCTAAATGCCAAAATCAAAGAGAAATAAAAAACCTCCAAAGGCAAAACTAGATACTCTGTCCTATTTCCTGTGCTTTTTTTTTTTTTTTCATATTTACAGAACAGAAAGACAGAAAAAAGGTAGATCTGAGCAGGCAGAACTGAGTCATCTGGAACAGTAAGAGCTGGCATGTGCATGAAGGGAAACACCTTCCCATGAAAGATCTGAAAATATATTTCTAAATCTACTCCAAATCCAGTGGAGAGCTGTGAGAATACAGCAAGGTTTAATTCCTGATGAATCTTATACCATATACTGATCAAGACCGACAAAATTCCACAAAATGGAATCATTTTTCCCATATCCAAGGAGATATGAAATCACTGGCATGGACATAACCCAATAGCAACCAAACTATTACCCATCCACCTGTGAGCAGAGAGAGAAATGCAGATGGACCCATTTCTGCAGCACCAACTGCAAGCAGAATTTAGGAATTCCGTAAAAACATTAATTGAAACGAGAGGAAAAGTTTCCCCAGCTTGTCACTGGGGAACCTGACAACAGAAGTTCAATAAAGAATCAAACCAAATGGCCTGTCTTGCAAAATGGGACAGGCTGTCATTTTGTTCAAATCTGCTGCTCCAATTATCTGGTCATTAGAAAAATGATTCACCATTCCAGGCATCTTTATACACAATTATTCTAGGCCCACATTAAAGAAGTTAATCTACTAGGTAGCAATACCAGAACATTGAAAAACAAGTTTTCCCAGGGAAGACATTTTAATTTGTGCCAATTCGAGTATATAAATCTTCAAATAATAAGAAGCTCAAATAAATTTAACGCAGCTGGGAATGACTCAAATAAGCAAAAATGGCATGTCTTCAACCCAGAATGACTGTCAGGCCAAGGAAAGGAGAGAACAATTGCAATGGCAGCCTAAGTCACAGTGTAAATCACCACTGAACTGTTTGGAAAGCCTGCATGATACCCCCAGAGACAGAGTTGTTGAGCTGGAAAGAAAAGAGTTAGAAAATAACTGCTTGAAGACTGAGGAACATAGAGCAGAGTACAAAGATTTGAATAGACTGAAAGAAATCAGAACAGAGATACAGGGGCCAAATAGACGTTCACTTACTAACCCAGAAAAGAGTAATAGTACAGAAGGTGCCATCACAGGTCAGGACCTGGCCAACACTGCTCATCTCTGCAGAATCCCAGGAGAAAAGGAGAAAATGTGGGTCTCAAACACCAACTGCTGGGTGGGTGTGGAGCCAACCAAGGATTGTTGGTAAGACCAGACAAGGGTTGTTGGTAGTAACGTGCCATGGGAAGGAACAAGACGTGGACTAAGCAGACAACTCTTATGATCTGAGATAGGCTGAGGACAGGAGGACAAAGGGACAAAGTCCTCTTGCTGCTGTACCACTGAAAATCAGAGTCCTTACAAAAAGCTGCTACAGAACGTGGCCTATCCTCAAATGCATCCAAAATATGTGCAGCAAAACCTGTGAGCTGTTCCAGACACAGTCCTACACGTCAGCAGAGCCCTTTCCTGGTGAAGGTCTTACTGTAGGTCTTTTCAGTGAAATATAAATTTCTGACTGTGGTTGATACTAATTTCTCAGACACTTATAACTAAATTATCCACTAGGGAGCACAGAAACATTTTCAAACACATTCTGCTTATGTCTGCAAGTGCCAGGTGAGGTCCTTGTGGCACTCAATGTCGCTCTTGAACACGAAAAATATGCTAAACAACCTGCCATGCACAACAGAGATAAGGAATGGACTCAATGCAACGCTTGAATGAAAAAAGGTCAACAGACCATGGACTTCTAATGAACAAATTTCAGCTGTTCCCAGCCTGGTGTGCAGTTCTTGGACATTCTTGATGGAATAACCTCTCTTGCATTATACACCTTTATGTGTAAATATATAACAACATAAGAAAAAAAAGAGAAAATACATCCCTCCTTATCAGCATGCTGGGCAAGAGCTGCTCTGCCTCCTGCTCTGCAATATATTCTGGTGATGTCATGACACTTTTAGTTCCCAATAAAGAAAACCTTTCATTATTTATTATTTCCCATTATAATGGGCATCCTGTAAAATTCATCTTTCATTTAAAAACATAAATAAAATGTTCTGTTGTTTTTGCTCTATTTTAGAGCTGCTCAGGACAAAAAGTGCATGATCCATGTAAAGGACTCTGGAATTTCTCCTTTAAAATATTGTTTAAAACTGTTGTGTTCCCACAGGCCTTCATCAACACATTGATAAAGGTGTCCACAGTACCCACAACTCTGAACAGTACATCTCAGTGCCACAGGTAGAACATTACCTCAGATCTTTGCTAAAAATGTTTTTCTTCATTATTTCCCATAAACAACTCGAGTTAGTCATTGCTGTAAAGAGACTAGTAGCATAGAGCATCCTGTATTCCCAGTAAAACAGGGAACTTGGCATATCTAATCAGATATGTTCAGGAGTGGGTACCTTCAGACACTGAACCAAGCCAGAAAAAGAATTTAAGCCTGAAATAAGGCAGATGTAAGAGAAGTCTTGTTCTAAACAATATTTTATTGCTTTATAAGCTGGAGGAGTTTTATAGATATTTCTCATTTGTCTTAGCATCACCATGAAAATAAATGAAGTTAGAAAGCTGACATCTACCACTGAATAAGAAGAGCAAGTGCTAGGAAAACATTTAATTGTCCACAAGAATTGTAAGAACAGTCAGCTGTGAGAGTGGCAAATCACTTGGCTATTATAACTGCAAACAAAGAAGAACAAATAGCAAGGTGGAGAAAATCCAAGTCAGCAAAAAGGGATGAACACAGCTAAAGTTGCTTCATGAGTATAAAAGCTAACATGGATTTCCATATCTGAAATTACCAGGGCATTAAAATGCTGTATAATACAGTTTATTCAGATGCTAAATACAATCTAAGCACAGAATCACAGAATGGTTTGGGTCAAAAGGGACCTTAAAGCTCATCTTGTTCCAACCCCCTGCCATGGGCAGGGACACCTTCCACTAGCCCAGGTTGCTCCAAGCCCTGTCCAACCTGCCCTTGGACACTTCCAGGGATGGGGCAGCCACAGCTTCTCTGGGCAACCTGTGCCAGGGCCTCCCCACCCTCACAGTGAAGGATTTCTTCTTGATATCTAATCTAAACCTGCCCTCCCTCAGCTCAAGGCCATTCCCCTTTGTACTATCCCTACACACCCTTGGGAAAAGTCCCTCTCCAAGCACTCAGTGCCGTTGCTTTGGGGGTTTATTTTTCAACAGTATGCATTTTAATTTAACACCTCTGATTTTAAGCCCTTTTAATGACTATAGTCACATAACATTAGAATCATCAAACCCTTAAAAGGAAAAGTTCTTTATGTAGAGGGCATGATGTTTCAGAGTTAAGGTATTCTTGTAAAAGTGATCACAGTGCTCATTTATTCATAAGCTCACAGATTCTACAACCTTTTTTCTCTTGAATCTTATCAGTTTAAAATCAGCATCACTGCAGTTTTCATGTTAGGTATTGGTATATGCTTATACAGCTGGGGAAAAACAAACAAACACACAAACAAAACAAAACAAAACAAAAAAACCCCAACCCAAAAAACCCCCACAAAACCACAGAAAAATAGAAGTGAGAAATAAGAATTATGAGGTTTTTATCATATATTCTACCATTATGGATAACTCGTGGTACAAGCAGGTTAACCAGTTCATCAAATCTCTCTCTGCACTGAGAAATATATTTTGGCATTGACAGACCAGAATTCCTCTTTCTGCCTTTCCAAGCACAGTTCTGGGATCTCCTGGGTCAGAGAGGGAGGGTGTAGGGGTGGCATCTAAAATGGCAACAAAATAAGGCTGGAAAGGAGCAGCAGCAGCAGCCAGATCCTACTTGGAGAGCAGGTTCGTGACACAGGCAAGATCTGTGTCTGCTTCGTGGAAAAGGCCGAGGTTTCTACTGGTTTCCAATCCCTAATAAAACAGTTATCTGTAAGCATAAAGTATCCAGGTCTTGGGAGCAAAGCTTCTTTGAAGTGGGGAAAAATTTCCCCGTTGGAGATGAAGTGCTGACCCTGCGGGTATTAGAACTTCAGCTCCTTCACCTGGATGGTTTTCATAAGGGTTTTGGCTCTGCAAGACTTGATGAGAAGTTTAACATCCTGCTGGGAAAATAATAGCTTCTATATCCATGTGTGGACCATTTCAATTCATCTAGGGAGGAAAAGTCTCTGTAGGTGCAAAGGCTCACAAGAAAAATATACTTTTAATAAAGCATTTAGAGGCGAAAAGAATGACACTGACTTTCCATCTCAGTTAAAAACAGGCCCGTGCTGGAAAAAGTTGGGACAAATGCTGAAGCTCATGGGCCTAAGGCTTATGTGTGCAGTGTACCAGACACTTCTAAATGGCTTCTAAATGGGTTTGCCTTTCTGAAAGGCACTTTGCTTTTGTTTAAATTACCAATTTTGAGTTTGTCAGAAGTCACTCGAAAGACTGTAATTTTTGAAGCAGCCTTACCACAGCAGAAACTAAAATAAATCCAGACTAAAGCGGGAATTTTATTATTCAGCAAAATTCTGCACCTCTGACTCCGAACAGGGACTGGTTCAAGTATATCTTACCAAAGCAAGACCTCACACGAGGATGAGAAGAAACTCTGAGGAAAAGGCACAGTAAAGAGACTCTATGAATTAAGCAAGAAAAAAGGTACAATTTTAATACCATGGAGAGATGGTATTTAAGCTCATCAGTGTGAGCTCTTTCTCCAGAAGATGGATAGAGAGATGTGATAATCACTCTCTATACTTCAACTTTTTATAGTTTCCCAAGTGACTTTTGTACATTTTGGCTGGCAGGGCTGAAAGAGGCCACACATTCAGATCTGCCCAAAATAAAATACCTGAGACTTTACACACCAGGGCCTGTGTCTATTGTAAAGTTTGAAGTGACTGCACAGAACCTGACGCTGGTTGGACTCAGCTGAGCTCACCACAGAGCCTGAGTTAGAACTAAACATTTCACAATACAGAGTTCTTAAGCAAAAAAAAATTTTAAAAATCTATTATTTAGCAGAGTGGAAGCCTATTTCTGACACAAAACCTGAAGGGCTGAGAGAGAACTGTTCTACCTAAGGATCATGACTGTCGAGGACAATAACACAAACCAGCACACTGTCAATGGGATGTAAAATAAGCCCAGCTCTGAAATTTTGGGCTGAGAACCCCAAGAGCAATCATTTATCAAATAAATTTCTGAATCTTGGAAAAATAACAGAGCTATCATAACATAACCACATTTTTTTTTCATAAGAAAGAAAAATCGATACAGAAAAGATTTTGTGAAGAGTTAATTCTAACGAGCCCTTCACAAGCTCCAGATTTTCTGTCTTGGTGGCTTTTTTTGAATGGAAATAGGAATCTCATTTCTCTGATAAATCTAGTGATAATTTGTAACTCAAGCATTCCACAAATATTACTTTTGTGTAAATTGAGACAAACATATGTACAACATCATTTAGCAAAATTAACAGAATTATTTTTACGCTGACGACACCAAAATAAACTCAAAATATACATAAGGCTCTTTTTTTCTATCTGTCTAGGCACCCAATAAAGTGGTTCTTTGCATATATTTCATATAACACTTCACAAAAAATTTAGGCAGCCCTAGATCTAACTGTATTTCACTGCTCAAAAGAACTTGTGAAGAATTCAACTGTATGTGCTTCAACATCACATCAGCAATTTTTAAAGCAACAAAATATATGGTTAAAAGCAATAGGATAACCCAGCAGCCCATACAAGCAGCCATATAGTCCAAGACATGTGTTCTATTCATTATAATAGTAAGACAGTATTTTGGAAAACAAAATTGAGGATGATACACTAGAAAGCACTTCACTACTACTGTATAAATTGTGGCCTAATGCAGTGTTTCAACAATCAGTACAAAAATCTAACTTTGCCACAAATTGTCTCCTTCCTTCAAACTTTTGACAGGGGAGGTGGGAAAGGAAGGAGAGGAAAAAAAAAAAGAGGGGGAAAAAAGAGACATAAATAACATAAATACACATAACTTGTGGATAAAGAAGAGACATAAATATACATATCTTGTGGATAAAAGCACCTAATCCCAGTTTAGCTTCAGTACAATAACTCTTCTCAAAGAGCAGTGTAAGGGGAGGTAATTTCACAGCAAGGTCCTGGGAGGTGATGGAATATATGGATTCCATTAAGTGAATACACAGCCATGGAGTCCATTAATTTGCCCTGGCACTCTGATGTTTGGCAGGGGCAGTGCTGGTGTTCCTTAAGCAAACAGGCCATGGGCTGCAGAGCACCCTGGGGAGTGTCAGATTCCCAGGATTACTGGGAGAAGCTAAAGGAAACACTGATAGTGCTTATTGGGCTGGTTAGTGTTGGATGCAAAGCTACCCAAAATGTGCTTAGGGACAAGCAAAATACCATTGCTGATGCTGTGAGTTGAAATTCTATTGCCAGACACCCCAAGCAGGACAGGGGACCTGTGGTAGGCTCATCACTTGAAGCTGCTGTTGTCAAAAATCACATTTGCTCAGACAGGGTCCAGAATGGGGAGCAGAAGGAGCAGAGGGAAGGCAGGGATGTCACAGACGTGCTGACTCAGCAGTGTCCAGAGTGGCCCCACAGAGCCAGACTCAGCCCCAGGCACGGCTCGGGGAGCTGGGAGGGGACCCAGCTCATCCACAGGCCACTGTGACAGGGCTGACAAACACCCCAGGGTCACATGGCACCCGTGCTCCTGCAGCTGCACAACTGCCCCAAATTTGGGGAAGCTTTGTGCTTCTGTGAAACCCTTTCTTTCTCTCCCCTGGTTTCAAAAAAAATCCGGAGGAACACTGTAAAATACTATACCTCTGTCACTTTGCTCTTATGACCTAACCTTGTTTTCTACAGTACCTTTTTTTCCTTAACAGTGCATTGTTCTCCCTTCAAGATTCCCCAATTAATTTATACTGCTAATGCCTATCAGACAAATATTCTGCAAAGAGACAGTAACAGAACACTGGATTTTTTCCCCTTTTTGCCCAACAGTACTGCTTGAATATGCCATGCTTAAGACCATTGAATCCAGTGAGGAGAGATACATAAGTAGCTTATATTATAAAGTAATTGAGTGCTGACAGACAACAACAAAATAATTGTGCCTGTGTTTTGCAGCAATGAGAGTCTATGTATCTTCTTCACACTGCTTTGCAAGGGTGTAATTCCTACTTGGGTACAAGAAATGAGACACCAGCTCATCAGCTTTAGTAGAGGTGGAAAAAAACTGGTCCCTGACCATGAAAATACATCATTTTTAGGGCTTAATTTATTTCCTTTATTCGGTGTTATTAGTTTTTGGTGCTTTTCTGCAGCATATCAGGTCTGTACAAACCACAGTATCGCTGTGGCTAATCTATAATAACATAACTGTCTGGAGTTCATTCCATCTCCTGCACCAAGTCATGAAACTCAATTACTAAGCGAGAAAAAAACCTGAGAAGCCAAAACAATGATGTAGAGCTGGTGTCAGGGTGTCAGTGGAGCCGCCACAGTTATTGCTGTGTGAAGCTGAGGCACTTCAGAAATTTAGAACCTTCAGAGCAGCCCGTTCCCAGCCCACTCAGGGCAGCACAGGACCAGTGTCATTCACACTGAATTTAGCAAGGTAAGAGGCCCCAGGTTCAACCTGTCTTTCCCCCCTGCCACCTTATTTTATCTTAAATAATGTTGTTGATGTAATATAATGTGTTTACACATCGAGGTTTTTTACCTCTCAAGATAAACACTCTTCTGTACTGGGTTTTAAAATGTCAGCCCATCAGAATTCATTACAGAACCAAACAACGCCAATACAACACATGCATTTAACAGAGAAATAAACTGCAGAAAGAAACAGGTTTCACTATTTAATGGCATGAATAATGAATTAAAAACTAAGTTTAAATTATGTTGAAGGTCATAGAAAAAGCCTCAAAGAAAGACAGTTAAACAGACATTAAAAGGAAGATTTAAATAGGTGATCTTTTAGTATTCTAGCAAAACCAGTCTGTCTTTCACTCTTTATTTAAATTAAAATACCACACTCAGTGACTGACCTTTTTAACATGGCCTGAGGGAGCAGGGTATGATCTTGTTAGAAAAGAAGTGATATTAAAAGAGCAATACTATTAAAAATCAGAAGATGATGGAACCCACAGATTAAAATTTGTTTGCTCAGGGAAGGTTAACTTTTATGAAAAGCCTGTCCTTACTGCTACAAGCAGAGAGAACTGCTGCACTTACCATTTTGGTAACTAGTTTATGGACTGAGTTAATAAAGACTGTCACAGATTCCTTAAAAACAAACAAACCAGAAAACCCAAATCCCAGATTTGCTGCTATTGCAGCAGAAGTGTCCCTTCTTTTCAGTACCTCACTTGGAGGTCAACTGTGGCAGAGAAGGACTTCCCTGACTGCCTTCTCCTGAACATTGCCTTAAATGTTGTGCTTTGGCTTATTTAACACCCTGATTTCTACATTTTTATCAACAGAGGTCAAAGATCCTGTCAAAAAACAAGTGGAGGGCAAGACTTGGGCCTCCTGAGAAGTTCCCAGAAAAGCATCTGAGACTGTAAGACAGTGGTTAAATCTCTGCAGACCTTAACACTGTTAGGAGGGAGCCCGGATACGGCTCTTTATCCAATCTCACCTGAATTTGGATCTCTGGTATTAGAACACTCCAAGTCAGCCTCCAAAAATCCTACTTTCCTTAATTTAAATAGAGTCTATCTCTAGAAAGAGAGACAGGGAAATGACTAATGGCTAAGAGCCTCGAGTATTAAAGAGCAAAATCTAGTTATTGACTTCTCTTTTCCAAGGACTTTCCCCAGAGGCTGTGGGCTCACCCCTACACCAGGGGGTCCTGCATCTCCCTGGAGCATTTTGCCACTGACAGGGAAGAGCCTGAGCTGGTCCCACACTGCCCATCCCCACTCCCCACCACCATGGCAGTGCATTGGCACTTAATTAAACATTGTCCTTTAAAAGTTATCCACTCCACTGCCTGAAAACTAAGACATATGGTCTTTGGTCACTAAATTTCCACGTGGATATTAACGGGCTAAAGCATCACTGCCATGTTTTGTATGACATTCATATAAATTAGGTGGCTGCCAAAACCTAGGGGAGGTTGTGTCCTTGACTTTGCTGAACTTGTCTGGTGTATCAATTAGTACATTGCTAATTAAATATAAAGCACTACAAGAATAAACTGCATTCAATGAAGCAAGTAACACCTCATGTCATGAATAATGTCTTGTTAAAGAGAAGGCTTTAAAATAAAGGTAATCACATGGAAATCCCAGGAAATCCCCAGGAAATCACATGCTACTGTCTTCCTACAAGAAACCCCCAATGAAAATGCCCCATTCACACTGTTTTACTGTTAAAATACTAAACATGAAAACACGAGTCAAAACTACAGCTTTTTTATTTCCTTTGGGTCCCAATATTCAAATGTTGCCATAAGGGCAGAACCATGACTGAGTGTACATGATATTCTACAGTGTTTTGAGCAACAGAGATCCTGTTTGAAATCTGCTGTCTCGTCCACTAATGGTGCTGAATTTGCTGAACATGCTCAAAGATGACAGCTATTGTACTAAAAAAGAAGAAACTGGAAGCCCTCCAGTTCTTTTGCTGCAGAGGTTGAAATGAGCACCACTGAAATCAGGCATAGCCTTCTAAGTTCATTTTTGTATTTACTCATTTCAGCCTTCTCATGAGGTAAAACCCCCAAAAGTTACCGGCCAGGCTAGGATGTGTGTGTCAGTCCCTTGGTTTACAGTAGACACACTGCAAATATTTTTGCTTTTTTAATTTCTGGTTGAAAAGGGATTAAAGCATAGCAGTTCTGAGATGTAAAATTAAATCAGTGCTGAGAGTCAAATGGACTTCTAAAAACAGGTATTTCTATGAATTTATACACATTGTCTCATTTAAATGCCTGCATTTCTTTCCCATCTTTACTGATGTTTCGGAAAAATTACTTTGGTGATGGGAAACATACAAATATAACCTTTTTCTTTTCAGATCTCAATCTAGTTCGTCAGAGCAATTAGTCTATTAAAACAAACAAACAAACAAAAATTAAAAACCAAAACCACCAAAAAAACCCCACAAACCACAAAAGCTCAAACTATAAGTACTTATCTATTCTCAAAGTATTTCAAGATAATTTGACCTATTCTAACCCTGCCTCATTGCACAGTATTCCTGGGTTTTGGGGGACACAGAATGGAGCTGACTAATCTTTCTGTAACAAATTCTTTCAGATTCACTAATACCAAAAAACTCTTCTGTCCTAAAGCCCTTTAAAATCTCTACATGCAGAAGGTACTGGAACAAGAGAAAAATCATCACAAAATGAGAGAATCAAGTTCTGTTTCTGAAAATTCAGAAAACAGATACATGATTTTTTTTTTAAATCAGAATCTATTTGCATTAGCTTATGTTCTATTATTTTTAAATTACCATGGACTCTTCACCAAAATTGTGTCTCCTTCAGTAATTTCATATAAGAGTTTTAAAAAGAATCTCCAGGTTTAGCTGAAGACCTTATCGAATCCATGGTGAGATGGGGCTTTCTTCATTTTGAGGTCAAAATACTAAACAAGCTGGATTGCTAGAAATTTTGTTTCATTTGTAAGCAAAACCAACTTTTCAATTTTGAGTTAAAACACTAATATTGTGTCTTTCTGATAAACAAAGCACGAAAAAGCCTTCACTGATGAGAAAATTCAGAGCTATTCCTCAATTGTGTGAACAGCACTTTGCTCTGAGTGCGTTGGAGATGCTCCCAGAGATCTTAAAAATCAAATGTTGCACAAATTAATTCCAAAGGAGAAGGCACAGGGGTGGCAGGAAGGATCAGCATCGAGCACAAGTCAGTATAATTTCAGGTATGGGAGAGGACATTCTAACAATGACATGAATAAGGATAACAAAATGTTAACGAAAAAGCCCTGTCAGTAATGATACATTTAGATAAATGGCAAACGGACTTGCATGAACTCTATCATTACTGCTTCAATCACAGCCACACTTAAACTTTGGGGAGCTAATTTCATTTATAAATTCTGCTGCTGCACATCAATTATCAGCAGCATTTCTAACAGCCAGGCACAGAACTGCTGTGCCAGGGTGACTGATTGTCTGGCATTAGCTCTGATAAGAGAAGGGTTGCAAACCACTTTAAATGTCAAAAAACTGCAACAATAATGGGCATAAGCACCAGTTATGTTCCTCTAACTTCCCTGCCTGCCTGGCAATTCATTATTCTGTCTTTTCATTGCTACATACTCTAACTTATAAATATCAATGCCAAAGAGCGCTGATCTTCCTCACAGAGAATTGCCAGAGCCTTTATTGTGAGAATTATCTGATTCAAAACCAGAGTCAAACCCCTGAGCAAAACATTTGCGGTTGGTTTACTGTTTCGAGATCAGCAACAAAAAAAAAAATAAAAAAATCTTGATTTCAAGGAACTAAAATCAATCCTTCAAACACGGATTAAGGAAAAGAGAAAAGCTCAGCATCAGTTCATTCTACAGAAATTTCCCCTGTGTGGCTCCAGCAAAGAGTGCAGAAGGTTAGAGAGACTTACCCAGAGCTGCTGTCTGCGAGCATGGTGGTGTTACCACTCAATCATACCCTGACCAAAGAACAGCAGGAGAGGCAGGAGCTGCCTCCTGGCCATGCAGCTGGAATGTTAACTGCCGGTGACACTGGCTCCTTTCAAGCCTCTTGTAGTGGCTGCCACTATCAGTGTTATATTTGTATAGTAGAATAACATGAAATATTGATTCTGCAGTGCTTATCAACTGGACCTGCTCAAAATACTCTTCCCACAAAGTTCAGCACTGTTTCTCATGCAGAACCGGTGCTGTGTGTTTGTGCAGGGAGCTGCTTGTTCTCTCTCACAGGGCTTTAAATTCTTGCCTTGAGACATAAGCAATAACTTTGCAAAATCTAGGAACAGTGGGAAAAGATGCAAACAGTATTTTCTGAAATTGTATGAACTGCCCTTTATAGTAATTCAAAAGATGTTGTTACAGAACGACTTTAAAAGACAATGTCTCTTCCATTCTGTCTTCAATCACTACCCTGAAATCTATACTAGGGCTAGACAGTGATCAACCATTTCTAATTGCAAAATAAACTACTAAATATTCTTGGCACGTTTTTTGCACAAGATATTTTGGCCATTTTCTGTGTGAGAATATTATAAGAATAACGGCAGGCTGTTAACCTCCATGGAAATGGGATATGCAGCGGGACAGCTCCAGGAACACACAGCTCTGTGGAAGGCACATCAGGGACTGGAAACCAGCCCTCTGGAACATCAGTAAAGAGCTACCAGAGAGATGTGGTAACAAATGTCAGACTAATATACGAATCAAACTACTTACATGTAACTTCTGGAACACCTCTGCAGATTTCTGCTCTAATCTGCTGCACCATGTGATACCAATTACAGCTAAACCAGACAAGCCACACATATTTCACAACACCAGTCCAAGGCATCTTCTTCCCCTCTGCCTTTACTTGCAATTTTAATGTACCCCAGCACTTTGATTCATTAGTAACCAATTCAAAACTGAGCTAATCATGCAGTCAGTGCTGCCACAGCAGCGGTGTTTATGCAGATCACAGCACACTCCTGAGTGAGGATTACCTGGTACTTACAGCTCTAGACCTCATCATTCCAAAGCAGGCAAATTAACAGCTATGGCACTTCTAAAAATTCAAAACTGAACTTGTTTACTGCTCTCTCAGCATGTCAAAAATTCATTATATTGATGTACCTATAAAACAAACAAAATCAACAATTAACTTGCAAACTTACCTTCCAAAAGATTAAAAATGCCCCGTCTAATAGAACTAATAGAGGTTGTGTGCTGCAGGGTTTTTTTCATTATAACTATTTCAATTTTGTTTTCACTAAACCCTCGAAACCCTGAGAAGTCACTCGGTAACAAAAACTTTATTTCAAAACAGCCAATTGTTTTTCTGAGATTTTGTGTAACAGTAATGCATTTATTTAACATTTTACCCTGTGATGTCTCAGGAGATGGATTCTATTAGCTTGCTAAGAGGAGCCACACAGACCCAAACTAGATAAAGGCTTGCACTTCAAAAACCTGCAAAAAACCTTTCAGATTCAACTGGAAGATTCTACCACACAAGTTTATCATGAGCTGTAAGACAGACAAAAACCAGCATTCTGCAAATCCTGAGCAGTAAATGAGAATGTTTTAATAGTTTTACATATTTATTTGTTCGTGGATTTAAATAAAAGTAGAATTTTTTCCATTACAGTGACCATTTCTCCTTGATATAAGAAAGAAGTTCAACTCACTTCTATATAGTTATACATAATAATCTACTGGATTATTAGAGTTGTAGAGTTTGCTTCCCTAATGAAAACAATCCTGCTAAAAAACATAGATAATCAGATGTATGAAGAACTGCTGTAGCTCTGATTAGCTGCGATACACAAGTCATCTGGAGAAGCTCTAGTTTATGCATTTTTCCCACCAAAGCACAGCACCAACCTCCCACTGAAATCAACCCTCTGAAAGGCCCCGAATGACAACAGAAAAGCCCCTGAGGAAGAAAAACTGGAACTGCCATAACTGAGCTCCACACAACAGCTTGCTGATCACCAAGCAAGAAAAAAAAAAAAACCTGAATTTCTTCCAAACCTCAACGGCAAAATGCAAACATTTCCCCCACGCCAAAAAAATAAATAAATCAGTGTCAGCGCAACTGAGAGCAGGCAGAGCTTCCCACTCCTTGCAGCACCAAGAGCAGGCAGAGCTGCCCAAAAACACAGGGTTTGGGACACAGATACTTCGTTCTTGCTCTCAATGCCAGTCTCCTGACTACTCAGTTATTAGAAAGTATTCATCTGCTCTGATTCTCAGACTCTACAAGTGCAGCCATGCCCAGAGAGGTGCCTGTGCCAGGGTGTGACAGAACCTTCTAGCTGGGCCCAGTGTATTTCTCCAGAGCAACAGGATTTTTTTATTTTTTTAGTGAGCGTATATTGATTATCTGTCAGGCACCATAGACAGATGGACAGTATAAATAGCAAACATTTGTGTGGTAGCTTAAGATTTAGATTTTAATTCACTTTCGGGTGGGTTTTTTCCTAGCATTAGTTTTATAAAATCAACACCTTAGAGAGATGAGTTATGGCACCAAATTCAGATTTATAGCTATAATAATCCTAACGCTAAAGTGAAAGTAGATGCTTTATTTCTTAGATTTCTCTCTTTAAAAAATTGCTTTTGCATTCAGGCCTGCTGGTGTTTTGGATGGCTCTTTCCTTAGCAAGCAAAACTACTTCTACCAAGTGGACTTCTACTAAGTCCAGCTGATGGGTGCACAAGTGAAATAATAACAGGAATAACTCAGCTTTGCCAACAGGGCATAAATCCAGCAATGCTTTGCAAAGGCTTTAAACCAGGAAGAAATACACCTATTTCCATCACTTTTATCCTCCTGACTCCTTATTTTCAATTAACGATACCAACACAGGGACTGATGTGACTAACGTTTAATGTGATTGCCTTCATCTCCATAAATGGCAACCCCTCACTTTTCAGTCACACAGGGTGTGACATCTGTGGGACACTGTGGAGTTCACAAACCTTTCAGCCCTGACACCCATTAGGCCCAATTTTCAGCTCTGTGCAGACATGAAGAGGACATTGGTGCTGCCCCATCCCTCTGGCCAACTAGACTCCTGTAGGGAATTCCATCTGGGGGTTGGATCAAACAGTGAGTGGTTTATTTACATGTCCATGCCTTCAAGCAATTAAACTTGAACAATATCTTGGCACAGGATCAAGTACCACAAACCTGCACCCACTAAAAATTTGTGTTACCTCCTTTCATACAGAAGAAGATAGATGTTTTACCATTAACAACCTATTTGCTGTACTTTCCCTTTCTGAAATAAAATACTGACAAGTCTTTAAAAAAATGCATGAGCATAAATATATACTAAACATCTTTAAACAGGTCAGAAACACTGTGTTACACTTGAAGCTGTTCCCTGCAGGCTCCCTTTTCACATTCCATTTTTGCCTGTGCTTCCTTTACAGCCCAAGTGTAGCACAAAGACCTTCCCTCACTGCTTGGTAATAAAAGTGTTCCCCTTCCCCAAGATCAGCACAGGTATATAGGTCACCATAAGGGGATAAACTGCTAATAAAGATAGTGCTCTTTTCCCCCTAGAATTTCCCTTTTTCTGAATTTCATCTGGGTTATCACCCTGGTTTGCCTTTAGTTATTGTGAACACATTTCCTCCATTTTCATCCCCTCTACAGATACACCATGGCCAGACTGACTGATGAAGTGTTTACTGAACATTAAGCTGAAAAATCAGGTAATTTAAAAGGCAAAACATGACGAAGAGGGTCGAGAAGGTTAGTGGTATTAAATCTGGTATCCCAGAGAGGCTCATGTTAACAACACATGATCTGAAAATCCTCCTGGACCTCAGCAGGGTGTGCTCCTGCTGCTGTACCTGCAGTTCCAGATGCTGCTCTGAACTGGCACATCAGTATTCCCCATGCTTGGATGACTTTGAGAACAGGTAAACTCTCAAGATCCAGACAGGTGAAGACAGCATTTGAAAACTAAGGCCATGATAATGATAAAAACATAAAAAGGGCCAGCAAAAAAATAAAGACGAGTTGCCTCAGGGCTGCATGACACTGATCATAACCTTCTGTAGGAAATTGGATTTGTGCATATTTTTCATTGAACACATACCTTAATCAAGTTTACAGTGAGCTTCCAGTATCAAACTTATTTGGAAAAAAAGCATAACTACACTGTGAAATGTGCTTCGTGCTTAAGGAAAGAAAGGTCGACTCGAATCAGGGGTAAAAACTGCTAGGGTGGTATTTCTGAATATACAAATACTTATTTTTTTTCAATAGTCAAACGTTCAAACAAAACTGTCCAGCAAATTACATAAGCACTTGAAAAATAAAGCCCTTCACATATACTGGCCTTGCACATGAGTGAAGCAGAAATGGACTATGCAGTGTTTAATAAAAATAACGAGTGTGTTTCTACAACACTGAGACAGAGGGGGAAAGAGAGCAAAAGCTTCATCTCCCCAAAAATATGATGACGGCTGGACTCAAATCTTGAGTTTTTGAAATAAAGTAATGCCGAGTATTTTCAAAACTTTAAAATGTGTTTCATAAAAAGCCATTTCAGCACAAAAAGCTGGTTAACCTTGAACAGTTGGCTTAATGATGCAGCACTCCAGCCCTAGCATCAGTGACTAACCAGATCTTCCCAGAGCAAAGCAAACCCAGCCAAGAGAGAGGAGCAGCCCCCAGGACCATTTCAGGGAGCAGGTAAAACAGCAATGAACTCACTGACTAGAGTGTGTAAGAAATCATTTCTCCAGACTCTCACAATGCAGCCAAATAACTTTTGTTTCACATGCTAAGATTTTCCTCCTTTCCAACTTCCTTGTTCTCTGAGAAACAGCTCGGAACTGGACTATTTGATACACTTGAAATGTTACTGCTATTTTTTAAATGGCTCCAATGCTGTTCAAGTCTTCAGTCATAGTTTTTAACCCATTCGAATTCAGGAAATGGATAGAGGTGATGAGAATGAAAATGTAGCACAGTGCCCTTCAGCTCCTCTATCATTTGGAGTCTAAAATATGTAATTAATGATAAGGGCATCTAGGAAACATAAAATGCAGAATGTACAGAACTTAAGGTGTGCTCTCTTCTATAACTGCTAGTACAGTGGAATACCTGACATTTCACATTGATCCTTGCCATGATAATATAAAACTTATTTTAAACAATAAATAAAATGAAAGCAGCCACTTTCGTTCACTTAATACTAGAATTAAATAAAAATAATAACACTAAGGTTATGGGTTCAATCCCTGTATAGGCCATTCACTTAAGAGTTGGACTTGATGATTTTTATGGGGTCCCTTCCAACTCAGAATATCCTGTGATAAGCCTGCTATCACACTGAGGCCCAGACTCATTCACTGAATGGACATAGTGTTTCTTGAAAATGAATGTATGTTCAGACATTATTGATACCTCCTTAATAGACTGGGATTAACACTTCTTTCACAGTGTTCTGCTATGGCCCCTGACTGAGCAGCCAACACAAACTGGGAAAGAATCCTTCCTAATGCTGCCCCACCTTGAGTCCCATGTGCAGATTTGGGCAGCACAACATAAAAAAGCATTAAGCCATTAGAGAGTGTCCAAAGGAGGCCACAAGGATGGTGAAGGGTCTGGAGGGAAAGCCTGATGAGGACAGGCTGAGGTCACTTGGTTTGTTCAGCCTGAAGAAGAGAAGACTGAGGGGAGACCTCACTGCAGTTACAACTCCCTCATGAGGGGAAGAGGAGGGGCAGGCAGTCCTCTGGGGTCACCAGGGACAGGATTCAAGGAACAGCATGAAGCTGCCTCAGGGGAGGTTTAGGTTGGATATCAGGAAAAAGTTTTCCACCCAGAGGGTGGTTGGGCACTGACCAGGCTCCCCAGGGCAGTGGGCACAGCCCCAAGGCTGCCAGAGCTCAGGGAGCGTTTGGACAACGCTCTCAGGCACATGGTGGGATTGTTGGGGTGTCCTGCACAGAGCCAGGAGTTGGACTTGATCCTGATGGCTCCCTTCCAGCTCAGCATGTTCTATGATTCAATGATTCCCAAGGCAGAACCTGTGACAACTGCAGCAGCCCCTGTGGTTGCAGGGCCAGCCCCGAGCTGCACCAAACCGTGAGCCAGCAGTGGCTGTGACTGCTCAGCTTGTCACTGAGCACTGCCCAATCCATCATCTCCAGACAGACAGGACAACAACTCTGGCCAATGTGACCTCTCCTGCTGCAGCTAGAGCTCAGTCAGGGTGAGCAGCTGTGGCCCTGCTCAGCAGCTGTGGCCCTGGCAGGCACCCCATGGCTGGTGGCCACCAACACCCCGGACAGCGGGGCTGGGGAGGGCCAGCAGTGTCTGCAAGGGACTGGGGAACAAAGAAACACAAATGACACACTCAGCAGCAGCTCCAGAGCAACCTGCAGCTGGTTCAACGTGGCACTGCTAAAACATCCTGCTTGCTACCCAGGCAAGTGTCTCTCAACAAGCCTGCTGTGAAGGAGGGAAAAAAGTTTAGATTGGAAGAAAGCCTTCCCTTCTTGAAGAGACAGCCAGACACTGTCAGGATTGCCATCCTGGTAATTCAGAGCACAGAAAGCAATAATGTTCCTTAGGGTACACAAGCAAATACTAAAAGTACAGTTTAAAAGTACATTAGAGCCCCACACATATTTAAATAAGATCAGCATTCAGGAAACAATCACATCCATCAGCTGACATTGGAACAGGCGCTTCCCCACCCTGCAAACTGGGGTGAGCAGTGCATCACTCGGGTATTTGTGGCCTCCATTACTGCCTCTCTATAAAATTACATTCCTGATAAAAATTTATGTGTCAAACATTTTTGTGATTACAGACCAAAAGTCAAAATTTGCATTTAAATAGATGTATTAAAAACTCGGCAGCACAGGTAGAAGAGGGAAATGCTGTTTTAAGGAAATTTAAATAGGGAGCATGAGCACAGAAGGGATTTTTCTTCTTAAATGATTTTAACAATTTTGGTTTTATTACTGTTCTTGGGTCCAATTCAAAGTCAAGATTTGAACCATAGCATCCTGTACCCCTGGACTCATCTCAGAGTGAGCTCTAGAAAATAAGTCTCTTTTCATCTTTCCATTGGGAACGACCCCATTTGTTGTAAATAAAGTATTTTTTTGTCCACAGTCCAAGCTGACAGTTTTCACCAGCCTGCAGCCCAAGTCATATTACACTCTTTTACTCTCAAGTTGTTCACCCAGTTTTGTTTGCAGCAGTTTTTGTTTGCATAGGCTGAGCTTCAGCCAAGATATTTCTCCCCAGGCAGCACAGCCATTTTTCAGAGAGATGAATTTTCAATGTATAACCCAGAAATTCACAAGCAATCCTCCCATATGAATGCTTGACATCAACTACCTCCTTGGACTTAAACACATTTTATTTTGCCACTTTTTATTCTCTAAAGCATTTCTGATGTTCAAAAAATTCTCTTTCTGACTTCTCTCTAGTATCTTTTCTTTCTTCTCACTACACACCTCTTGTTGTCTGGATGTTGCCCAAGTTTAACTTTAATTCTTGCCTTGAAACCTGATTCTGTACTTTCAAAAGGCACCTAAGTCTGGCCAGCACGTTGTGCCAGGTCAGGTCCACAGCTCCTCACTGCTCATATGGAATGCAGGGGATCTTTACAGTCCAGCTGGGATCAGCAACACACATTCTCCATATAAAAACCCTATAAATCAATGCTTTGTGGTGCTTTTTTTCCCCCCTTTCCTGACAGACATTCCAATCACGATGATGATACAACATGATGAACTACATTATTGTCACATGGAAGGAGCTGCATTTAATTGTTGTCAGTTTTAGCTCTGCCATGATTCAATGCCTTCATAAACATGCTGGGTTTTTTCCATGAAGAAACTCCTACAGAATCAAATCAACTCTTGGAAACACGAGTGTGAGCACAGCACAAAAAACATTAGAACTAAATTACCATCTTAGGCGTGTTTGTGCTGTCTTCTCCAGACATTCTGTTCTTTCCTCCTGAATAATTTCTTTAGCGCGGAGAAAATGTGGGATTATTGAGTGGGAACGCAAATTTCGAGTCTAAACAGAGATTAATCAGGGGTGGATTTCCTGAAAAATTCATAGCAAAGTTTTCTTCTACCCAGGCAATCCCTAAATTTCTTAAAAAAAAAAAAAATGTTTCTCAGGACATTTAGAAATATAGTCAAAAGTATAAAGAACACCACACAAGCAAAAGTACTTTCCTGTGTTGACTCATTCTGGCATTCCAGACAAGAGTTACTTGCACCATAATTTTCCAGTTATCTTTCCATAGTACAGAGCTTTTTACCAGCCCATCCCAATAGTCTTAAGCAGAAAGTCTGTACAAGACATCAGGAACATCAGTGGTAACTCATGAAATCACAGTATTGGTTCACTGACAGGGGTAGCTTTTAGAACTTACAGAAAACCTAAAAGTGAACAATTAAATTCTCTACAGCAACATTTCTCCCAAAAGCCTGTCAGCTGCCTTCCTGTCCCAACCACGATATGCCTCATTTTCTTAAAGCATATTTCAGGTTTGAGAGACATTTATAAAACATTTATCTACATTTGTACATACCCATAAAACAGGGCCATTTTACAGAATACTGCAAAGCATTTAAATTATATTTCTACATTATAATACTCAGGGCATAGGCAGGGGAATTTTTTAAGGTAACAGATGTTACCAGACACTTACAGACGTGCAGTCTGCTTTCCTCTTTCTTAAAGTGAGGTCACCAACCAGTAGCACAACTGCTTCCTATCCTGTTTTGCTCCATTTTTCCAGGGTTTTCCCTGGGTGTTTTTTGGTCAGTTGTTGCACACACAGCTGTGCTTTCATTAAACTGTCCATTTAAAACCTCATTTTGTAAGATTCTTCCACAAAGACACCTAAATATCCAACTTCTCTCAAATTCAATGGGATTGGGGCACTTCAGTAAAATCATCAATCTCAGCTGTAAATATATAAATGACAAATGGGATTTTTTATTTTATCCTCACAGGAAATAGTTCATTTACAAGTCATTTAGAGTCTAGAAGTTTCTAATGGACATAAGCTTACCAAAAAAAAAGTCCCCAGAAAATTTCATCTGTCTTCAGTGAGCCTTGCAAAGATTTTTTTGAAGTTTACAATTTTGCGACCAGCTAAAATACACTTTTCTACCGTGTTTTAATACCATTTCCAAAAACAATTCATATCTCTGTCTGAAAATACATGAGAATAAAATTTAACTATCCTTATTCAGGAAACCAGACAGAGAATTAATTAATTTGTACAGCCTGTCTCCTGGTCTTGCCATTCAACTGTGTGTGATCCTTTGCTTATCCTCATCTATCCTGCAGGTTTTCTTTAGCTAGGAAGAAAATATTTAGTAACACGTGGACCATGCTCTTTACAGTGTAGCATAAGGCATTGGAAAAGTCTGTCACTTAATCTGTACCTTATATTCTTTGTGCACAGAGTAAAAAATCACAGTTATTACCATCTGTGGTGTGTGATGGTCACAGAACAAACTGCGGCACAGCTGCCACCTCGTGCTGCTGAACATCCCCACCCAGGGCAGCCAGGACACTGATGGTGCAGTGACAGACTGCAGTTTTGACTGGAAAATGATAGTCTGGCCCTGGAAAATATAAACTGTTCCAAGGGTATCCAAAAAATTCTCGTGGCTATGGCAGAGTTCACTCATGCAAACGTTCACCCTCAGGCTCGGAATCCTCCCTGTGTCTGAGTCAGGGGTGCTCTGATGGAAAAACTTCCTTCTTTCCATCCTGACTTCACTGTAAAATGGGTTGCTAACACAAGAATCCTTTCCCAACCTGTCTTTTTTTTTTTTTTTGAAAGAGATTGAATTTCATACAAAATGTGCACTTTGCTTGTTGTCTCCCGTTTAAGGAATTTTTCTCGGCAGGGCATGTGAAGGCAGCACAGCCTGAGCCCATCCCCTCGGGGAGGTGTCCCACCGGCTGCAGCTCTCCCTGAGCAGCACACCCATCCTTCCTCGGCCCCCTGAGCTCCTGCATTCCCAGAGCTCCCTTCCCATGCCTGGGACCCACAGTGAGCAACAGGGAACACAACAGTGGAACAAGGAGTGGTGGCAGAGACTGCTCCAACCGGAGGGACAGAGCCCAGATAACGCCATATTCCTGTCCTTCCTGCTGAAAGGTGCAGGAAAATACATGGAGAACCAAACAGCATCAGCTTCAGGAAATGATGTTAAGAATGTAACAAAGCAGAGGTGTTTCTTCCTGCACATGCCCCTCTCTGTAAACACCACAGCAACAAGTGTTTAACTACTAATACAAATCATGGCCTCTTAAGAAGGAGCCAAAGTCTAGAACTGAATTGTTTCATATGAATTGTCCTGCAGTAATTCTTTTTCACAGAGCAATCTACAGACTGATCTGACCTACAAAATCCTGTGCTGGTGCCCTCAACAAATAAAGAGGATTTCCGTGGTATCACAGTCCCTGAACATTGCAAGATTTCCTTTCTTCTTTTTCCCTCCCCAGCTCTGCCAACGTCCTCTCCTCTGGAGAGCAGGGCATTAGTATTCACTAAATGTGTCTTTGGAAAGGTTTCATCTCCCAGTAATTACCAATACGAGAGTTTCAATATATGTACAGTATGATAAATATTGAAGAGGTTTCCCAGCTGTTTGGATCAGTCTTAATCCAGGAATCCATGCCAGCAGCAAGGATGCCCCAGTGCCTCACATCCCTGCAAAGGGCAGCTCCAGAGGCAGGGAGGGACAGACAGACTGCACGTGCTCTGGAACTGCTGCCGTGGACTCAGAGCCATAAGCAGAACGTCCTTGCAGCTGCCAGAGCTTGTGCTCAAACTGAGGGTGCATTCCTACAGGTTACATCCTAAATCCACACTGCCAGAGGCTTTGGAACAGTAAGGCCTGGTTCTAAAATGGAAGCCCCACGTAGGTACTGAACGAACTAAAGCACATCCATAATTTGGACAGAAAACAGACTGTACTTTGTGTCTGCACCCAAAGTTTTGTTACATCCGTGGATGTAACAAAATATATCTAATATCTACTGGATCAAGGAGAAATAACAAGTTCTAGACACCATCCTTATGGGAGAAAAGGTCTGGAGACCAGCACTGGAAAGCCAAGAGAGAACACGGAGATCAAACTTCACAGAAATACACTGCTGCCTCTGCCTCTCACTTGCAAGAAAATCTGGTGCCAAGTGGTTCACATCCCAGAACACACTGCAGTATTTGCAGTCAGTTTTAATTACCCATTTCATAGTTGGGTTTGTTTCAGCAGGTGCTTTAAATCTGGGGACGTCTAAGTCATAATTTGGCCTGTCTCAAACTTTTACCGCCATGTAAAATTACAATAAAAAACCACAGGTCCTCTCTGTAGCTGGTGTAAATGCTGTGACAGTACAAGGGAAATCCTTGCCAACACAAACTAATTTTCCAGGGCTTGAAGAGGACAACTGAGCTATTATATGCATAGTCTGAAGTAAGAGCAGGCAGCACAACTCCTAAGATGTTTCTGAGCATTCCACATCTACCAATCCCTGTGCAAACAAGGATTTTCTCTGCTGGGCACGAGGGCTCCTCCCTGCTGGGTGACCTAACAACTCACACACACATTTCTCCAGCAAGGAGAGCACAAAAAACTAGACTTCATTCCTCTGCTCTTTGTTTGAATTCACCGTTTCTGGTGACCAGGAGTAACATTCAGCATGACAAATAATTTAATGAACTACTAATTCAGAGTTGACCTTCACTGAAAGTACTGTTTAATTACCCAGTGTTTCTGAAGTCAGGCAGAAGAATGTTAAACCATTTCCGAACAGGTGCAGGAGGCACTTGTTAATTTTAATAGCAAAGGTCATTACATACGTATTTCTGCACTTTTTCCTGGCATGTCTCCTGCCACAGGATTACTTATGTATGTCTGTGAAGACAAGGAGGAGGAAAAATCCTTCCTGTTCTTTTGGCTTCAACTTAGTGAAGTCTTGCCTCCTTTCTCCTCTTTCCCTTTAGACTTTTAAATATTAACTCTAAATCCTTAAATGAGAGAGGAAATACATTATTTTTCAAACTGAAGTGGTAAGATTAGATTAGTGTCTACATAGCTAAA
Source organism: Lepidothrix coronata (assembly GCF_001604755.1). Lineage (NCBI taxonomy): Eukaryota > Metazoa > Chordata > Aves > Passeriformes > Pipridae > Lepidothrix > Lepidothrix coronata. The sequence goes on along the minus strand of NW_016690204.1, from coordinate 3,808,898 downwards.
AAAATACTTGTAGTATATGTTTCATACTAGTGTGCAAAAAAACTTGAAAGCAGAATTAAGGCACATTTTCATATAAGCCCTAAATAAAATAAAAGACCCACAACAAACACACACCATTCATTGATCAGGAAAAATAACATTGTAAATTAACCCATACTTGACAATCAGAATTGTAAAAATTATTTGTCTCAGAGGAAGATCAATTTCTACTTTAATCCATTTTATGGACATGAGATGTGAACCAATAATTTTGCAGAGAAATAAAGGTTTCTTGGCCTGTCTAGATTTATCTTATCAGACTGCAGATTTGGGCTTCATGTTAGAGACTTTTTTTTTTAAAAATCTTATTGCCTGAGGAAGTGTGAAAACAGCCTCAAGAAAAAGTCAACTCCAACAATATTGAGCTTATTCTCTCCCTCTCTCTTTGTTTCATCCTTCAGGCTTTGCTGCCTTTACAGAAGAAGTATTAAAAGTAGCCAACCCCAGTGAGAACATGAAGGATGCACCAGAAACAACTTCTTACTAGTGTTTTCCTTAAGTAACAAATTGCATCTCTTCTTTCCAATTGTGCTTGAGTTGTATGGAAGGTGGGCAGCAAGAGGTAGTATCACATTTTCAACCTTAATAAAAATACTGCAGCTGTGCAATTGATTTTTTGGTTAAGAAACGTAGTAGGGGATTTATTCACAAGGTCAGGGAGGTTGGTAGTTGCAGTGGATGAGCTTGTTAGGGTGTGGTGGCGTCTGCTTTTATGATTTTGGGATTTTTTTTTAGGTTTTTAAAAATCAGAAATTAGCCAGCAAATACCAACACATTTTGGAGCATCCCCAAAGAGCAGCCTGAGCACACTCACAGCTGCTGCTGCTGGCTCCAAGAATTAAAGGAACTGAAGGGTTTTTCCTGGTTTTATTTCCACATACACACCAACTTCTATTACCTGCAACCTACATCCAAAGCAATGGTTCCCCAGGGAATGTTACAATTGCTCATTTGTCCCTCAGCTTTACCCACTGGAGCCTGGTACCACAAGTCAACATCCCACCCCCACTGACAGAGCAGTGCTTCATTTAGAGTAAGGTGCTATTTTTTTTTTTCTTTTACACAAGGGGGAAGAAAAATTACTAAAAAAAGTAAAGCTGAGAGTATCAGAATGCTCCTAGAGGATATAAACTAGATAAGGGCGTTAAAGTGGTTGAAAATCACTTTGTATTATTTAACTGGCTGCTTCCCTACAACTGTGAGCAAACAGCCACGATGCCAGGCTGGAGGCAAATTTCATGCCTTATTGTCACAGAAAGGCTTCTGGCACCTGTACAAAACCTGATGCCACAGAAACGACTTGTCCCATGAAGTCCCTCAAAGAAAACCTTTCCTGTCGTTGGTCTGGCACGAGATCCCTTCTGCCACTCTGCTTTTGAAACCTTGGCTATCATGCACTGGCTGCTGGAAAGCTATTGTTGATTTTAAAAGCAAACCTAAGTTGATATCGGCTCTGACAATCAATCTCCTAGTCCCTGCCTGGCTGTGGAAAATCGGGATTTCAAGGTCGTCTTAGTTGGTGGCAGCTTTTCCTTTTTTAAACAGAAAAGGATCAAGGAATGGAAAGAGGATGCACCAGCTCTTTCCTGACTTTCCTAATGCTGTGCTCAGATCCAAACACTGTGTCTTGGACAGAGAGAGTTACCCAGGCAGCAGGACTGCCCTTTCCACTGCTCTCCTCAGCACTGGTTGTGTATCCCTAAATTTCGGTGTGAGTGGTCCCACAGTTGCACAATCCATTGCAGTAGGGCAAGCTGATGCAAAAAAAAAAAATCTAACTATATAAAACCCAACTCATTTTCAGTCAGAGAAGCTGTATGATCCAGCCACCAGTAAAAATGATATTATTTTTATATTCATATGTATCCCAGGTTTTATTACTAAGAGAGTTATTTAAGCTCCAGTAGAAAAGACAGGGAGATTCTGGATGCTTTGGATGTGCAGGCTCCACAGTGAAGGATGTTTTTGTTGAAGCTGTGATATCAACTAATGGCTCAGTAATTTCAAAGATCCTTTTGGGTGTTTTTGATGTGCATTCACCTATCAGCAAGGACAACATTTTGATTCAAGTCATCACTAGGTCATGGAAATTAATATACACGTTCTGTTCTACAATACTAAAATTGCCAAAAAAAATGTATTTCGATAAAGCAGGTTACTATAAATCATATTTTTACTGAAACAAACACGAGATAATGGGAGAAATAATTGACCACACTCTTCCCTAAGCAGGCCCAGATTATTAGTGGTTATGTTAAATATAGACATTCACAGCCAAGCCACTAATGCATGCTTAAAATGCATCAATAATTCAGTAATTTTTAAGTTCAACCTGAGAAATCACCTTTTACAGATAATATATAGCACAGCACTGTTAGACCACAAACCATCAAGTGTGAAAAAGGTAGAAATATGGTCAACTCTGCTTTTGTGCACATCAGCAAACCTCAGCCTGTTTCAGATCTCCCACTGCCCGGGAGGTTCTGAGAGGTTCTTATTCCAGAACTGCCTGTATCTGCAAGGCTTTGACCTCCCATTTAGAGAATGTGATACTGCAACAGTGCACATGTGAAATCAGCAGTATGGAAATGCTGCACACTTTGGCACAGCAGCCATCCAGACCCAGAATCAAAGAGCAAAGCAGGCAGAGTTTTGGGAAACTTTTGTTTCCACTGTGTAACTCTGTGACAAAGGAAAAAAAAAAAAAAAAACAAAAGCAAAAAGAGAAGGCAAAGCACTCTGTGTGTCTCACACATAAAGGCACTAATAGCTCAGTCTCACCATGGGGCCTGGGCTCCTATAGTTTTATCATTAAAGATTTTGGTCAGTCAACTGTGGTGGTAATTATCACATAAATTAACTGAGAGACAGCAGAACCAGAACGTTAAGACAAAATCTCACCTCCAGTCACAAAGTATAGGACTTCATTTTCCAGCAATATTTTCCAACCTAACACCAATGATGAACCACAGGTTTTTTTCTGGAATATTGCTTAGGTTACAGAAAGAAAGCCTATTAGTCAGTGCCATTTACCCCCTGGTATCCAGATTTTATCTGCTGACCCGTCACAATAAAACAATTCTGAAGATGTATTTTCAGATACAGGTGATTAGCACAGCAAGGAAAGCAGCAGAGTGAAAATTCTTTTTCAAAGAAGTGTTGCTTGCAAGGAGTGTAGGTAAAAAGAAGGAAAAACAAAGAACTAATCAGCTTGGCTACATCAGGCTCCAGTGCTCAAAATTTTATTTGGGTCTTTTTGCTTCTGGGGTTTTTTTTGGTTTTGTGTGAGTTTTTTTTCATTGTGTTTTGTTTTTTGTTTTTTGTTGTTTTTTTTCTTTAGAGAAGGGTATTTTGCTTTAAAATAATTCATATCCCTCTCAGTTCTGCATGGGAACATTATCTTTTCAATGCATTCAGCTGACAGTGCGAATTTCCAGCAGAATCTCAAACCTTGTCTTTAGACAACTGTTTAAATAAAGTCATATGGCACCTTGAGATTTCATTTTCACTCCATTCCATAGCTCCAAGACAGGTTCAAATTTTGTCTCTGCTGTCCTTGATGGAGCAGAGCTGCTTTTTCTTTTCTTTTTTTAAGATCTCCAACAGTGGACACCTCTCCCTGGCACTAAATAACATTTGCTATTAGGAAGTTTGCACTGCATTTGTCCTCTGTTTTAGGATACTTTCTACTCATTTAAATTCAAAGTTCATCCTTCCCACAGGATGAAATTTCATAACTGTTGTTATGAACACAGATGTTATCTACCCCTTACAACATTTAAGAGTTTCAAATGTTATGGGATCACACTGGGCAGTTGCTGATATGAATGAAGGGTCATGACTATTAGCTAATTTAATTAAGTCAATCACTACTCTCTGTAAAAGAACATTCTTCCCTTTCCTTTTCTCTTCTTGCATCTCTCCTGAAGTGTTTAATGATTCTGCAAGAGGCATCAAACCTTAACCAGGGATTACACGAATCCAGCCCGTTAACACTGTCCCTGTTGCACTGGTGGCTGACTCCTTCCATCCCACAGGCTGGCTGAGGGTGGACAGGACCTCTGGAGATCAGCTGGTCCAACTTATCTGCCCAAGCAGGGACACCTAGAGCTGCCCAGGACAATGTCCAGCCAGCTTTTGAACAGCTCCAAAGGGGGAGACCCCAGAACTTCCCCAGGCAACCAGCTCCCAGTGCTCAGTCACCCTCCCAGCGGGACAACGTTTGCTGCTGTTCAGAGGGAACCTCAGTCTGTGCCCACTGTGCCCATTGCCTCTTGTTCCACCACTGCTGAAGGACCCTGGCACCCTGTCTGCAGGTACTCATGTGCATTGATGAGGTTCCCCTGAGCCTTCTCTTCTCCAGGTTAAGCAGTTCCATGTCTCTCTTGCACTGGGGAGGTCAGAGTGGACCCACAACTCCGGTGTGGCCCTCCCGGTGCCGAGCACATGGAAGGATCACCTCTCCTGGTCTGACAGCAACACTCCTCAAGCAGCCCAGGGTACCACGAAGCTTCTTTGCCACAAAGGCACGTGGCTGGCCCTCTTACATTCCAACACAGTTTTCCCTGTACTTTTGCAGTAATATCATTGATTTTCACTACATTTGTGGTCCCTCAACTCCACTATCCTCAGCTGTATTTGCTTTTTAACCTTACAGAAAACACCACTCCCCTGCGAGGGTGGTGAGGCCCTGGCACAGGTTGCCCAGAGAAGCTGCAGATCCCCCATCCCTGAAGTGTTCAAGGCCAGGTTTGACAGGGTTTGGAGCAACCTGATCTAGTGGAAGGTGTGGGTCTAGTAGGGGGGTGGGAGCTCCATGACCTTTAAGATCTCTTCCAACACAAACCATTCTATGATTCTATAATTTCTTTAAATCGTTATTCTAATAATGTGATCAGAGTTTACATTCAAAGCCTATTCTTCCTTAAAAGCACACACAAATAACTGCTGGATCAATGCCCTCACTGGACAGTCAGAGAGGGAGGTCTGTCACAGCACAACTGGAAGATTTAGGGGTCTGTGGGAGGCCCCCTCTTCTACTCTTTGCATGCAAACCCACGTACTGCTGCTGAATCAGAGGCCTTTGAAGGTTAATAAAAACATAGCTTGGGAAGTTACAGATTAAAATAATTTATCATTGTCCCTGTATCATCACAGACTGGAAGACACACACTTTGAGATGTCATATTACAGAATTCTTACACAACAAGAACACTGAGTGCTGACATACCATTGCTAATTGTGTTAGTCCTCTTCCATGCAATGGAATTCTTAAATATCTTCCAAATGACATGAAACAACTCATGCATTTTTCTCTTTGGTTTTCCTTGCTTCATGCCCACAGCACCACAAAGATATACACTGACATACAAGCGGGCTGAGCAAGGGAAATTGGCCATAATGTAAAATAAACCTGTGACATTTGGGAAAACTTGGCAGGCAAAGACAAAACACCACACAAAAAAACCCCTACCAAACCTCATCTGTAAATCAGACCTCCAAAACTTTTAACAGCAGCAGCAGCAACAGCAAATGAGGTGAGATTGGTGAATTAATCTGTTTGAATCTAAGCCCCCATTATCATTTATCCATTTTTCTAAGGTTGCTTTCTCTTCTAGCAGTCTCCTGTCCTAACAGCACTGTGCCAGACTGGGAGGTGAGAGAAGTCATTGGGAGATATTTTTCTCTTCCACACACAGTAACAATGACTTGTGAATAACGTGCACATCTTACAATGCTTGTTTCACAGCCTGCTGTGAAAGGAATAAATGATTACAAGTCATTACCTAAACAATGAAAAATCTGGAATTAGGAAAAAAAATAAAAAGGAAGAGCCTGGAAAGAAAAATTCTGCCTCAAGTTATAGTTCAGTTATTACAAGCTTAGTTCAGTGCCTTTGCAGATGAGCTTCTTTCAGGTTCCCCTGGCATGAACCCTGAATGAACAGCCTCCCCAACAGAACCAGACAAACCAGGACCAAGAATAATCAAGAAAAAAATGCCACTGGAAGTATGAAAAGCACAGGCAGAATCAGTGCTTTTCTGTCTGGATGAAGGCTCTTTCTGCTTGGGGATGCCTCCCACCTAATAACAGGAAACACGAGAGAACATGAATTCAGAAAAGAAAATTAAACAAAATAAATACTTTACTTCTGAATAACTGGAGCTCACACTTGAGTGTGGCTGTGGATCCCATCTCCCAGCACTGAGGCTGGTGTAACTGTTCTCTCCCTGGCTCACCAGGTGAGCATCAGTTCCCCACACACTGGAATATTTGGGACTTTACTAGGTCTGAGGGAATTCAGCGCTCTCCTTGCTGGAAATCAAGAGGAACCAGCTACTCATCCATTTCTTCAAAATTTAAATATTTAGACAATTTTGTTTGTAATTTCTAGAATTGTGTTTCATGACATCCCACATTTCCCATGCAGGGGAAGTGGTGAGTGACTCCCAAAAGACTTCCCACTGTAAATCCGTAACGAGAACAGCGGGAGCAGCATTGACTGAGGACTGGCGTAAATATGGATGTGCTGCCTGTTTATGCCCTGCCAGCTCCCAGCCTTCTGACTACAAAAAAAAAAGATTATTTTTTTGTACTGTAGGATAGAGGAATCACTTGAAATATGAAAATTGGTTTTAAAGGCTCATTGTGTACAGGGCACCTCCACACTGAGGATCTGGAGTAGCACTTCAGAGCAGAGTTCCCAGACAGTTGATGTACTTTACCCTGGAGTGCTTCTACCATTGGTTTGATATATTTGTTTATGCATTTTATGAAAACTCTTAGTTCAATAAATGCTGCAAGATCAAATAGCAGACTTTTGAATTATGCAAAATCCTATTATACATATTGTAAATAAACTCCATGAAACATTAATCAACTTCAAAAAGGTTTCCTAAGAAACTCGGTGCAGTGTTTTCTCCTTGGTGTATTTTGAACATTATGATTCTGTCGTATTTATGAGTATAGAGGTTAAACTTTTCCAGAAAGAAAACTGCTTTGTGCAACTCGTATCAAGACACATGCAACTGTATCAACTGAAATGCCATTTAATTTACCTTTTATGCCAAAGCATAAGCAATATAAAGCCATTGAAATGAGAGATGAAGTACGAATCACCACATCTATCTCAGGATGTATAGAACTGGTAACACTAGAATTGAGAAAGTTCTGAAACTATTAGCATTTTAATTCTTCACAAGCTTCACAACAAGAGGAACTCAGTTCAGCTCCCAGGAGCCCCTGGTTCTCTCCTGGCTTACCAGGGAGTGACAAAGAGAGGAAAGGGCTTGGGAAGTGCTGCAGGTACTGAAGCAGCAACTCAGTGACCAGAACAAAATTCATAGGTTTCAAGGGAGAGGTTATCTGGGGCAATTAAGAAATTACGAGTATAAAGAAGAGGATCAAAATTGCCTGGATCTAAGGGGTTTTTGGTTCCAGTGCAATGTCAGCACTGGAGCCACAGATCATCCCAAATGAACCCTGGTGTGCAAACCACACCCTTTTGAAGGGACTGGTACCAAAGGCTGGGAATATGTTGACTTCTTTGTAGTTGCACTGCTCTTCCATCAGGTAAATACTGATGATTTATCAAATTGCACAGTAGATAAATGGCACGTTAACCTAAACAAAAATTTGGCAAGGAAATGGATTCACAAACTTACCACAGAGAACAACTCAGATGAGGAAGTCCTGAATGACTTTCTATTTACAATATTTAAGTCTATTGCCCTTTTCAGAAGAATATAGAAAACAAAAATCCCAAGAAAATAGAAATCAACCCAAAACCCCACAAAAAAAACCCCAAACCAAACCAAAACCAACAAGAATAATTTGGGGGTCAGATTTGCCAGAGAATTCTTAAGTGTCAGTAACAACTTTGCAACTCTGTCACAGGAAATCTTTCAGTTAAAATACATTAAGATAATTAAAAGGGATACAAGAACGACTGAAACAACTAGATAACCTAAATAAAAATGGAAACAAATGATCCAAGTCCATAAAAATGATAAATCAAATACACAGAGGCAGCCTAATAAGACCAAGTTTTTAACACATGATTAACTTGCTCCATGATAGTATAGACAGAATAGGAATTTTTGTGTCTGGCATTTGATAACATTCCATGTTTTAGAAGTTGACAATAGCATTTTAACCTATTAATAAAATTCACCAAATACAAACTATTAGGATCCTATTTGCATTATGAGAGCTTGAATTAATTTTACTGCGAAAATTTTACTAAGAGAGGTATACAATACTATTTAATTAAAATTTCAGTAGTAAAAAATTAAAATATAGAAGCATGAATTGAAATTTAGGATCACTGTGTCATCTATCATTATCATCATAGAGGATTTTTTTTTAAAAAAGTAATTTCTTGTGTCTGTAAGTTGATGCACCCTACAAAAGAAAGCTGAGCATTAATTTAACTCAACTATTGTCTTAATTTTACTGATAGAAGATAGAGAAAAAAAAAGAAAAGCCCATGGAAACAGACAGACAGGAATAAAAATTGAAACTACAGTCAATGCTCTCAAACTGTCAGGTGGTACCTTCTGTTATAAATTATACCATATTTAACAATAAATTCTAATATTCAATAGCCTATGTTTTCTATGCTTTTTTAAATAAAATGTGAGGAACTTTAGAGCATCTTTTGCATTTTTCCCTGAGGTGTTTTTGCAGCAGAGTCTCTGAGTTGCTGCAGGAAGGGCCCAGTTTAGCAGCTGGGTCAGTCCTGACTCCGTAGACTTTGGCTTAAGATCAGCAAAGCCCAGCCTTTGTCCAGAGCCCAACTGTGCCGAGGGAAGTGGGAACCCACTTGTTCCTGTACAGAGACTGGGCTCGCTGTTGGTTGAAAAGCAACTTATTTCTGGTCCAGAACTCATTTTAAAGTATCTTCTCTACTTGCAAAGAAAAATTCCAACTGGGCCTGTTTTGTATTTGTTCTCCTTAGTTACTAATTTTCCAGTTTACATCACCAGTATATCTGGCAACCCAGACTTTAATCTTCTCTACTCAGTGCCCTCCCTAAGTTCACTACTAGCACCACATTTTTTTTTCCTTTTTACCCCACCTACACTTCTCTCCTGGCTCAACAACTGATAATTTACCATCATTAAAAACAAACAACAACAGTAGCCTCTGAGTAGCTGTCAGCAACTGAGGGTGGAGAGCATGTGCTTTTCTGCTTGAAACATATTTGACACTTTTCATAGGAAAATATCAAACTGGACTTTTAGAAAGTATTTCAGAAAGGGCAGAAAAATCAATTTAAAAAATCCTTAGATAATAACCTAACAAAAAAGCAAGGGAAAATAAACTTATCACATAAGTCTTACGCTCTAAATACAATAGATGGTGAATTCTATTGGGTTGTAAACACAGAGGATGGTTTTGAACTGAGAATTGACATAAAAGTTACGCCATTAAGAAGAAACCTTAGGTCAAACTGTAGGAAACTTTGTTTCTGTTTGGGTTTTGGGGCTGGTTTTTTTCTGTCTGTTTTTTCAGCACCCGGTGAAAAGGGCTCCCCCTCCCTCCTTACTCAGAGGATCTTCTAGTTTGCAATCACTTAAAATAGAACTAGGACAAAACTGCATAAAATCTTGCAGATTTTGAAAGTCATACAATCCATAATAAAACAGAAAAGTGAATTTATTAGCAAACTACGAAGTCACAGACGTTAAAAGAAAATTTAATTCTAAAATCTTCTCTTCTGTGGTACAACACCTGTTGCCAGAAAGAACTCTTTTCATTAGTCTTACATTGACACCAGAGAAAAAAAAAAAAAACAACAACCCCAACCAACACACAAAACAACTGCATCTTCCTTATTTTTAGAGCTGATGGGGAAAAAAATGATGCATGAAGATAAATTCTGCACACAACTCTGAGAGGACGCCTGTGGCCCTTATTTTGTCCTGACGTACACATTTAGCTCCAAAAATATCCAGCCACAACTGGATTGTCGGAAAAAGGTTTTAAATCTAATTTATACGTTATTCTATTTTCTATATTAATGTGTTCTGGTTATGAAAAGGAAATTATTTTAATCGAGGGATTAATGAGAAAACTTGACATTCAAATTAGGTGTTATTCATCTACACTTGACACGCATCTTTCAGGAAGTTAATTTAGTTTTCCTCTGCTTTGTTTGGGTTTTTGGTTTAGTTTGTTGCTTTTTTTCCCCCCTAGCTCATAACAGAAACAGTTATTTTACCTTACAGGCCCTTATTTGCAGCACTAAAGGACACTAGAGCAGCCAAATCCCTGAGAGAGGCTCCTGTTTAGCCCCAGCCAGCCCATCTGTGGGGAATTTGGGCAGTCACAGATGCAGCAATAACCACTGGCAAAGCTGAGACATCAAAGGCTGCAGTGGAGTTCACTTCAGACAGATGTTCTGGCAAAGCAGGAGAATCAAAAGAAACAAAATCCTATAAACAATATCTCCATTATCTACTCAGGGCCCAGTGCTTTGCCCTCAGATGTTCTTGGAACAGTGAGAAATGGCATCTCCAGTGGTTTTCTTTGCATTTCTTCCCTTTCCCTTCCTGCTCCTGTGAGTCATTTCCTTGCTCTCCCACCTCACTTGTTTGCCTGGTCTCTGGCTAACTGCAGCTTATTTGCACTTAAAATAGTCATTACGGTTGGTAATATCCAAATAATTAGGCTAATGACAGCAGGTTTATTTCTGTGGGTTCAATAATGCATCACCATTGCAAAGTCTGCTCATTTAGGAGTCATTAATGAGCCCTTGCACCAGCTCACAAAGTTGGCTGGCAAACTGCATTCAAATATACTAATGATGATGCAGCTTTGTTTTATTTTGCTTTTTGCTCCTGAATTCTTATGGTTAAATGGCTTTTTTTTTTCTCTCCCGTTTTTCTCCATTAGAATAACACCCCAAACTTACTGCAAAAATGAATGAAAAACTACCTTTTCATGTGTTCAGGTGAACTTAGGAATGATGAAAAAAAAGAGCAGCAAACTAAATATTGTGTCTTTTACCACATTATCATATTAATGATATTTATTATTGATCATATTATTATATTAATTGTATCCACCAGTGTCAGCCCTCTCCATGTCACAATGTATTCCAGGCAGCTTAAGAGAGAAGGGGTTGATTTTGGTCAGAAAAAGATAAATAACTCCATCCCCACACAGATGTCAAACCGACAAACTCCTTGATCTTTGGCTAAGCAAACACTTAAATTATATGATCATTAAAATGCACATTCAATTAACTGGAAAAGTTGCCTGACTATAACAGATTTCAAAGTGTTTGCCAGTGTTGGACATATAATTGAAGTCAGGAAACTCAGAGGCTGAAGGAAGGCAGAGTCAGACCTAAAAAATGTAACAGAGGTTTGCTTTTGGAGGGAAGGGAACTGCCAGCAATGACAACAAACACACCAGGTTTGAAAACATCACCACTCCTATCAGCACTGCCCGGGAAAACAGCTGTCCTACAACATCAGCAGGAATGGCTTATTATAAAATACCTATTTTTTTCCTAAAATTAATGAAAAAAAGAAGGACTGTGTAGTTTAGTATCAAACCTGAGTTTGAAGCTGTATCCCACACTCCTGTCCCTCAGGTGAGATTTACCTTAAAAAACAAGGCACTGATTTTCTCCCTAAACACATTAATAAAACATTTTGGAATCTAAAATAACGTGATCAGATTCAATTCATCAGAAAATGGCTTTCAACAACAGCTACTGCTACTTTAAAAGAATTAAATATTTTTTTCATCATAATTCAACAAATACATTTTAAAAGCCAATGAATATCATAAATGTTGATTCCTGTCTTTAAATTTCTCATTACATATTTATAGATACATAATTTCTGTATACAGAACTAACAGAAACACTACATTCATAAATACATTTCTACTGCCACACAGCAGAGGTCATGTGAAATCATCACTCCCAAGACATTAAGGACTATTTCATTACTACTTCGCATTTTAAGTCTTTTTGAAACCAAACCCAATTTATTTCTTAAATATGAAAATGCAGTTACTAACTGATACTGTGTACTTCAGAAATCTTAAAAATAGATGCCATAATGACCTTTCTTCCCCCCATCCCTCAGTTTCTAACCCTGAAAGTTGGTGCTTTTTCCCAGACAGTTTGCATATGTTTGCACATTTCAGAAACAGAATTTTTAGACCCAGACTTTCCATGCTTAAATCATTTTAAGCAGGAAGCCTTGAAAGAGGATCCTGAATCCTGCAGAGAAGGTTGCACACATGAAAAATATTCTGAGCATCCATTAACTCTGTATCAGAGAAAATGTTCAGAAGTTCTCAAGGCAACCAGTTCCAACATCCTCAAGGAGAAGGATAATAATTTACAGAAATCACTTCTGGAGAGGCACAAAGTAAGATTTTAGTAAAACTTTGTCAAGCCACCAGTCCCCAGAGAGCCCCAAACCTGTTAATGTGTGAATTCACTCATGATGGTATCAGTGTAAATAACCTCTGGTTTCACCCAAATCATTCACATGAGTGTTTTACATACAAAGAGAGGAATTTATGAATAATTAAGACAAAATCTCCCAACAATTCAGCAATCTGAAGACAAAAACAACACTCAATTCCAGTTCAGAGAGCTCAGTCTTCATAAATCTGACCATACCTCCAGGGGATGAAAGCTCCTATTTTTATAAGCTGTTCAGCTAAACAGAGGTGCAAAGTTCACACTTAATGCAAAAATCTTTGAATATAACAACTTGTATTTTCAAACAAAATGTGGAAGATACAGTGTATAGTCATGTAAGACAGGGAAAGAAACCCACCCATTCACTTCAAAGTTGGATTTGATGATCCTTGTGGGTCCCTTCCAACTCAGAATATTCTGTGTTACATTCCAGACTGAAGGATCTTTGCAGTGCTACAAGAAAGCTTCAAAACCTGCATATACAGTTTTAATAGTTTCTGTCCTTATTGACCTAAAATATCTAAATAATGAGTTAATGCTTTCCAATTCTGCTTCAATCAGCCTTCTAGACAACTCTCCTGTATCCAACACTTGTTAAAAGGTTCTACAGAAGGGATGTAGAACTTCAGCAGCCTCCAGGGCAACACAATGTTTTGGGACAATTGCAGGTGGAAGTCAGGGCTAAGAAGCTGCAGGTGAAGAAACCTCCCTTTTCCAGATGTCCTGATAAATCATCATTAGTTTACCCATCAGGCAAAATATCTGTATGAACAGAAGAGCTGTTTTAACTGGATTGCACCACTTAAAATAACACATTCTGTCCAACAATGATCAGGTTTAGATGCTTATGAAAGAATATCAGCACCAGTCTTGCCCACAGGAATTTGCAAAGAGGGCCATCCTGCATTTTGTTGTGTAAGGAATGTATCATGCAGCCATTTATAAAATTTTTCTCCACGTGCTTTTTTGCATCTAAAATATCCAGTGGAAAAACTTCGTTGCATAGCATTATATAGCTGAAAAAAAAAACGTTATTTTCATGAGTCATTGAGTCCATAATCCTTGCCTTATGAGTCATATCATTATAATATCAATATTGAAATCAATATCAATAATAATCTATGCCTTTTTCCCCATTTCACTAATCTGTCAATCCTTTCCCGAGCTAAAGAGTTTTGGGATGTATTTCATGGCACAGCAGCTATTCCATACCCACAATCCTGCCCTTTCACCCTACCCTGGACTGCACCTTTGGGAGACACAGGGTCACCAAAATTATTGACAGGGAGCACACATCACACCAGTTCCCACTCCAGCAGAGCCAGTGCTGTATTTTCCAGGCTGAATTCCTCCTCTGAAAATTGCTAAATATCCAATTTGCTTTTTTTTTTTTTTTGACAGCTGTCAAGCACTGAACTAATGCTTCTGAGAACTCCATCTGATGTTTCCAAAAAACACTTCTGAGCAATAATAGTCATGCACGCCCTCATCAAGAACAGATTTCCATCTATTATGAAATTCTGAGAGTGAATTTTATTCTGCCACTTAAACCCTCCACTTTTCTATACTTTTCCAGTTCCTAGTTTTGTCTGCTCTGAATACTCCTGCCTTAACAGAAATGTTTGTCTCTTTGTCCCTTCTGCACACTGAACAGTACAGATTCCCAGGGACTTCCATCTATCAATCCCCTTCCCTGTAAAAATTCACCACTTATCCTTCCAGTGAAATACCTGTGGATCTGCTTTCACTACCCTTCAGCCTCCTGGTTCACTGGATGTGCACTTAAAAATCTCTCCATCACTTCTCTCTCTGCTGAGATGCAGACCCTGATTTCTGGTCTCCACTACCCAAGTTTGTTTAAGGTTACTTTCTTCTGGTTCTGGTTGCGTTTTCCCTCTGCCCTCCTTATCTTTGCAGCGAACCCAGCTCCTCTTTCCTCACCAGAACCTGTATTTCTATCTGCACTACATGCCCTTTTATCAGCAACTACTTATATCTGCCACTAACACAGCACTGGGAGATCTTGCTGCAATTCTGTGTGATTTCTCCTGAATAATTGTGTCATCACCAAGTGGTTTTTGCCTCTTAGTTCAATCTTTTTCCATCGACACTTCAGTTCAAGCAGTTTATCCTCCTCCATAAAGAATGGATCTTTGTATGAGAACATTCCCAACTTTACCACAGAGAACACTACTCCCTGGAACTGGGCTGATTTTCAGGTTAGAATATTTTCAGGTGGCTTTCCCATATTTTTTAAGACTTTTATTCTTTCCATCCTCCACTAAAAGCAATGGAACATTATGTTGTTTTTCTCCCCTGTCTTCCTTCAACATTGAGCTCAGAGAGCACATAAGGAAGGGACAGTATCTGCACATGAAATGAAGCATGAATCCATGCAAGGGCTTCATTCCCAGACCTGAGGGAAGCAGGAGAAACACCCCAGGAGGAGAAGAAGTGGGACAGAACAGAAAGAAGAGGGAGGGGAATACACCTGGAACTAATGAAATCTCCACAGTGGGTGGAGACAAAACAGCAAGTGTGGTAATTTTCAGACCACTTTGAACAATAATAAAGGTCTCCCAAGAAACCACGGAGGCAGTGTTTGGATATCATGGAGGAGCATTAGTTAGGGGGTGTTTCCAAGGGCCTTCATTTGGGACCAATGTTCTCAAGAAAATTATTCACTGACATCAGGAGACACAGACACAGCCAATTTAAATATGGGCCATTTTCTGTAAGAATATGAATCAAGAGTTGTCTCCTATTACACTGAAGTGTCTTTTAGGGACAACTAGAACACGGTACAAATATCCCTAAACCTACAAAGAATCATTCTGTTTCATTTAACTGCACATCAGATGGTACAAAATATTTTTAGCATTTCGAGAAGTGAACTTTAGAGCTGCTTTACAAGTAGTCTCTGAAGAATGTTACTGCTCTCTCCCTTTGGTACTCAATAAAAACTCAAGTAAAACCCGGGCTCTAATGATATTCATCAAGTTATGCAAATACAGGTTTCCTATGGTAGTTAAACATCAAGTCTAAAAGCATAATTTTCTCCTCCACAACCTATTAAATAAACAAAGTATATTGTTCTGAGCACACCTGCAGGTTGTAAATCTATATCCTCCTGAACACGTTCCTTAAATTAACACTCCTGAGCCAGTAATGAGAAAAGGTATTGAAGTGCCTAAAATCACTTGTGTAGTATCTGCTTTCATTTGTTTTATTGGTGTTCATCACAGCTAAGAGCTAAAATATTGCCAGCTGAGTATTATTTGAAGCTCCACAATTCATGTATTCAGAATTTTTCTGCCTTGAGTGACACAGACACCCCTATGGAATATATTCTGCACTTACCTATTGTACTACTGGTGACAAAGGTACAAAAAAGCTTGTCAGACAAAACAAGCCCTATTAGCTGTGGGAAAAGACTCAGAACCAGAAGATACAAACATTTGGAAACCATAAGTCATGCTGAAATTTTCTTTTTGGTTTCAAGGAATGTGAGTGGCAAAACAATTGACTGGTACTTCACTATCCTAACCTGGCTTATACAAAAGGCAGAAAACCATCTCAAATTATTTTGTCTCTGCAACTTCTATTACTTGTAGGCTGTGCAGATCTAAAAATCAATAGCACACAACAACTTGGTCTTGATAAAAACATTATTTGTGAAGGATTTCAGATCAATTTTTTTTTCCCTCGCTGTAGACCCAATATATACTTTTTTATAACTGTGTCATTTAGCTGTGCAAATTATCCTTCGAGGTAAGGAAAGAAACCCACCACAAAAACAAACCCTCGAACAAACCCACCACCTCTCCAGTGTTTCTCTTCCCTTTTCCAGATGTGCTCATAAAACTGTTCCTCTGGGGTGCAGCTGAAGGAAGAAGAAACCTCACAGGGAAGAAAAGCACTGAAGAAAAAGGTATATTGGGTCAGTCTGGGATAAAGTTAATTTTCTTCCTAGCAGCCCATGTGCAAATGTATTCTGGATTTGTGACTAAAACAGTGTTGGTAACAGTGTTATGCTATAGCTGAGCAGAGTTTGCACAGTATCAGGGTTTCCTCTTTCTTATTTCTCTCCTCCTTTTCCTCACTCCCCCTCCCCAACCAGTGGGCTGGGGGTGCACAAGAAGCTGGGAGGGGACAGAGCCAGGACAGCTGACTTGAACTGCCCAGAGGAATATTCTAGCCCATGGGATGCTCTCAGCAGTAAAAGCTCGTGGAATTCAAGGAGGAGGTAGTGCAGCTTGTCTTCCCAAGTTCCAAGTGATGGAGCCCTGCCTTCCTGGAAATGGTGACACACCTGCCTGCCCATGGGAAACAGTGAATTAATTCCTTATTTTGCTTGCTGTGCACACAGTTTTGCTTCAGTTAAACTATGTTATCTTGGCACATAAAGGTTTTTTTCTTGCTTTTACCCTCTAGATTCTCTCCCTCATTGCTGTGAGCAAACTCTGGGGGGACAGGGAGAAAATCTGACCTCCCAGATAACCCACCACATACAGGTAAATGGGTTTCTGGGCTTTGTCAGTATAAAGAAGATACATCCAAGACTGAAATATAGTACATAGGAGTTGAACAGAACTTGTGTGCTGGTCTCCAAGATCTGTCTCATCTCACAAGCACTTCACCAATTGCTTCCCTTGAGTTAAAACTGTTCAGCAGAGTCTGCCACGGGCACTTCCCTCCCTCTTCTTCCCTCAAAGAACCCTGTTCTTCGAACAATCTGCCCAAATCTGCCCTGATTAGTGTGCAGTGATTTTGGGAGGTCACAGCTGACTGTCTCTCATTAATGCATTAGTAGTTGTAACTGTATTTCAACACTGTAACAGATCCAGGCTTAACTGCTTGGTGAGAAACCCCAAACTGCTAAACCCCAGTGCTGAGTGCCAGAACACTCCTATCCTGCCAGGGAGCTTCTAGAAAGGTCCACAGGCAGAAGCAGTTCTGAGAGGTACAGCTCAGTTTCTAAAGATATTAAACAGTCCTGAAGGAAGAGTAAATGTTGCCAAATACAATCGTATTCTGTCAAACTCATGCTGTTCCTTCTTTTTAAATTTCTTAAACTATGCAGAATGAGGATAAACATTCCATTTTACATCAACAATTCTGTTCTTATTTCTTAGCACTTTCATTCCTCACCAGAGTTATATTTTTAAACTGCCATCATGTTCAAAATGTGACGACTCCTCAGTTACCTGATTTCTAACACATCTTCCAGGAGCAGTAGAAATTCTCTCATAGCACGCTGTTTATTTATTGTGCATGTGCTACACAGGAATAACAGGACAAAAAAACTTATCTCAGTAACCAACCTCAAATGTAAGAGAGGGAAAAAAGAGGAAATTAGATTTTCCCCACCTCTAATCCCATTATTACAATCCAACACCCCTGTTCATTTCCATGAAGAGTGGAAGTAAAGATACTCCCCTCCCGAAACACTGACATGCTGTCAGACCTGTGTCCAGACGTGGCTCAGCAGGACCTCAGATCTTACACACAAGGCACAAAAAGCCAAATATCATGGCCTTAGGCTGGCTGTGAAAGCCCCCTGTGCAGGGACAGGGATTCCCCACTGAGCACAGGCCCAGGTACCACCTATTTCCAGGAGCCTCTGGAATGCCAGAGCTGCTGAGGCTCAGGGCTTTGTCCCTCTGCCAGCTCCACCTGCCCAGCCATGCTCAGCTTGCAGCTGGGCTCAGGATGGAGCAGCACACAAACATTTCACCCAGAAATGAGTCCTCCAGCAAGGCTGAGGTGCTGACAACCCCCAGAGCCCAGAACAGCATTGCTGCACTTCACAGAATTTGCTATAGTGAACTGCCCAAGTGCTTGCCATGGCTGTACCTTCACTTGGCATAATTAGCATTATCAGAAAAAGCTACAGAAGTCTGTAAGCTCTTCAAAGAAAAAGGATCAAGTGTGTATCTTCATTAAAGAATGCTAACACCCTTGACATGACCCAGATCATCAGGAGGACTGTTACATTTCAATTAGCTTTGCCCTGTGCTGATAGGACTTCACTAATAATTGCATGATTTTCTTGAGGAAAAATTTCAAATTTTTATGAGCTGGGAGAGAGCATGAAATTGTAAGTTCTTTTTCACTGTTAAATGTAAAAATCATTAGCAATAAAAGGTATTGGATTAGAGGGAGAGCAGGAGGAAAGATGGCCCAGTAAGGGAGGCAATGATTTGGGATTTGAGAAACATGAATTCAAATCCTAGTTCTGCTATAGTCCTTCTCCTGGCACATCAGTCAGGCTGCTCAATTTTCTGTCTTCTCCTTCTGTAATAAAGAGATAATAGCCCATACTAATCTCACAGGAATATTGGGACTTGATATCTCATAAATGCCGTGACGCTCTGGAAATGGACTTGATCAAAAACCTCTTAATGCTGTCATCTGGAGAACATCCAGAATGCAAACAATTGCCAGTGGAAGTGTTTTAAGTGTTTATATGCATGTGGAAAGTTTCCTGATGCCTGAATAAGAAAATGTCTGCACTTCAATGTTCATGGGGGAAATCTCTCAGCAGCGCCACAAAACAGGCTGCTATGTACAGTAAATTCAGAGGCTGAGGTTATTCTATCTTTAACCCCTATAGCTTTTACTTGGTGAACTCAAAACACCACTTAGGAAGATGGAGGATTTAGAAAGTTCACACAGGAATCCATCAGAAAGACATAGTGACTGCATTCTTAAAAGAGAGGAGGGAGGAAAGAAGAAATTAAGATATTCCTTTACATGAACATTTGTACACAGCCTATTACAAAGCTAATTTTACTTACAGAGTTACAGTTCAAAATAATCTCTGGTAGTATTTCCAGAAATCCACTTCATAACACCAAGGCTGTGGTTCAATCCCTGTGTGGGCCATTCACTTAAGGGCTGGACTCAATGATCCTCGTGGGTCCCTTCCAACTCAGAATATTCTGTGAAATCTGTGTTAGGAACCTGTCTCTTGTTTCCAAGGTGTCCTATTCGATTTCAGTGATTCTTATGTTTCTGAATCTGTTTTGAGAGAGCACCTTCTAAATGCTTTAGCTGCCCAAAGAAATCCAGATAGGATTATCTGCAGCAGTGATTAAGCACAACCTAAGCAAGGACAGTGTCATCCTTTATTTCTGGAGAAGAGCTTGATTTAAGTGAAATGAGCAGCAGAACCACTTGTAAATCAAAAGCAGACCACGAATATTCTGGTTTGTAGCCCTTTCACCATTTCAGTAATCACAAATCACAGCAATGGTTTAACAGTGACTCATGGAAACCTCTGCCACATCACTGCTCTTTTCATCCAGGATCATTAGTGACTTTACTGATATAAATGTCAAATTAATGACATCCAACAGAAGAAAACAACATTTTCTTCCCCTATGGGAAATGAAACCTTGGAACATGTGGACTTAAAAAAACACCAAAGCCACACAATTAAACAAAGGTAGAATATTTAGTTCCCTATGCAGGAAAGCGCATCTCTAACGAAACATATCTGACTGATGGAAGAGCAATATTAAAAATCATCCCCCTAACTCTGAATTACCTTGCACCAGCACTAGGAAAAAAAATCAAACACAAGTCAGGCTCAGCTACCTTAGTTAAGCCTTTTTCTGAAGAAAAAAACATCCATGAGAATATTCTCCTGCTTATCATTAGGAGCGTGTCAATGCCTCGCTGAGTCTGGTCCTTAATGGATTCCTACAATAACTGCTGAAGATATTGCAAAACAACAATGAATAATATGAGAGTGGAGCAGATCCTAACAACTAAACACTTCCCCATCCTGGCTCAGATGAAGTAATGGAGCAGAACTCACTGCATCATTTACGTTATCTAACTACCATTGTTCATCCCTTTTTTATTGTAATTTGCACATATCAGTAATTCAAAGTGCTGCAATTTTAAAAATATTCAACTCTCTAGACTAACACTATCATTCAGACCACATCAGAATACAGAGAGATGAATAAATAAGAATACCATCATTAAAATATATTTTCTTCTCTATTTATTAGAATAAAGTTACAATACCAGTCTATTTCTAAGAGAACTGTGGTATTTTCTAATAGCTCTCTTTCCCAATTATTTTTTTCGTGCCTCTCAGGTAGAAATCCCTAGATCACACTAAAACTCCTCGGATTCCTCTTTGGCATGCCATGTTGTTTTGGAAAATAGATTTATTGTACTAACAATTTTAAAAGATGTGTTTAATGAGGGGGAAAAAAAGACTCATAATCCTCTATAATAAAATATTTTCAATCCAATAACGACTATTTTTCTGTTACTTTTTTTCCACACGTTTCCATTTCCAAGGAAAACACAACTCACTCTAAAACTAGAGAAAAGGGGTTTAAATGCCTTTCTTTCACTGGCTTGATAGGCCTTTACAGCACAGCAAATGGCTGTGTGTCACTTGTGACTGCACGGGGAGTCAAGGTGAGAAGGTTTTGGAAGGAACAGCCTATTGGAATACATCCACCAGGGTTTAAAATGTGGATAGCCATGGCAGCTCTTCCAAAGGATGCAACTCTCAATTTAACATGCCTCATCCTTTGTCTATGACTTTAAAATCTTCTGGCCAAGGAAAGGTGTTAGGAATAAAACTACACTGAACTACAGTGTGTTTATCCAACTGGGTAACAACCCTACAGCGTCTGAAGAGTAAGAAAAAACAACAGAATGGCCAAGAATACAAAACTTCTCTTTCTTCCCAATAGCAAGTGTATAAACTTTCTGCCAAACACAGAAGTGCTTCTTTCAGAAACCTTTTCAGAGAACTGAGGTGGAACACCAAAGAGAAATGTCTTGTTTGCCAAAGGATTGCAACTTCAGGCAAGAGAGGGAAAAGCACAGTAATTCATCTTTCCCAATAAGCCAGGCTCAGAGAAACAACACAGCCACTGCTGAGTGTCCACCCAGCCTTGTGAGCTGGGAACCCTTCAGTCACCTCCCTCTCACTTGTGCAGATCCCTGTCATTACACACCAGATCAATCCCAGCTCTTGGATTGCAGTTTTATCTGGAATACAACAGCCAGAGCAGGGAGATCATGGCCTATGCTGCTGCCCAGCACCACACTCTCCAGTATTCCCACTTTAATGAATTCCAGTTTGTCACAATGGAATGGGAAAATTGCTCCAGTTAAGGGAATGAGTGAAGACTGTGCTTATCTCGGTTTTACATCCATTTCTGTGCCAAACTGCTTGCCAGTCACTCTTTGTCCTTGATTTCCCACTGTATATTTGGAACAATTCTATCCCCTTTGCCTGTTATGTTTATTTTCAGTTGTTCTCTGGAACTGTCTTTTATTGCTTTGTTTACTGGTTTACTTTGCTGGAGCACTGTGGGCATTACTACACAACTAACAGAAGGCCAAACACCTAAATCCATAGGCTATGGAGTCGAACTTTTAAAATCCAGGATTCCTCTGTAATTGGATTGTTAAAACTATACCGACATCACCATATTTGATGACGAAATAGAAAAATACTGTAAAGCAAGCTAGAAATTATACTAAAATTCAACTATACTTACATGACCATATTTGATTATGAAATAGAAAAATACTGTAAAGCAAGCACAGCTAGAAATCATATAAAAATCCAACTGAAGGATAGCGAGCACAAAATTCACTGTGATTATTACAAGAGATTTCTGACAAGCGACCGATATTTCTTTCATTCCACGCAACCCCAGCACCTCAACAGGTCCGTGCCGTTGTGGTACTGCCGTTTTCCGTGGTTTTGCTCGCTGAGGGAGCGGGACAGAGGATCTCCCACTCAGCCATGTCGGACACGTGTCCCCGCGTGCCGGGGGGCAGAGGCCACCCCGCCCAGCCATATGGTGCTGCCAGGAGCCAGCCCATCTCCAGAGGCTGTTACCAGGCAACATGCTGGGCTTGGGGCTGAGCCTGGCGACAGAGTGACCTCCCAGCCCCAGAAGCTGATTGATAGTCATTGTGCTGGTGGGTTCTGATCGCCAGGGAAAAATAATCAGGCGAATTATGCGCGTCGAGATTTGGAAGCGCTGAACCTCCCTCAAATTCCAAATGAGTGTTTTCGTCTTCTTTCTCGACGCAGATACCAAATCCCTGCTTTAGCTTGTTGAGGAAAAATGAATATCTGTTCCTTAAACTGCATTTATGGATACTGAGGCACTATATTCACAGTCAAATTAATGTGAGCTTCCTCCAAACACGCTGTGATTATCTCAGGGACCACTGTCTCCCCCGGGTTAGAAACCCCAACCTCAGCCGTGCAATTTTTACCAGAATTTTTCTAACAAAAGCTGTCAATTGCATCAAATTCTGCTAAGGGCTGGAAGGTTATTCTGTGAGAGAAAATACTGTTCGTGACAGAGGAAAAGCTAAAAGCAACAAGCATGCTGAGCACTACAGAATTGATTTAAATCTATCCTCAAGATGAACAGGCTTTTTTTTTTTTTCTCTATCCAGTAAGCCAGGCAGTCTTTTTGAAATAATGAAATCTTATTTCAAAGACATTAAGAGGAAGATTGTGTTCAGTGTAGGAGAATAAATGCAAAACTCTTCTTTTTTTCTAGCAAGGACTGTGTGTCTAAATTTTTCAGTGACACGAAACTTTGTGTGTTGGGGCAGAACTCAGCTACCAATATTAACACACTTGAACAAAAAAGGGAATCTAGTCCATTATTTTGTCAATATAAAACAAAGAACAGTATAAATGTATATAAAGCAGAAATATACTCAGTCAGCCCAGCATGGAACAAGCCATACTTATTACCTAACACAAGACATTAGAGCATTGCAGTTTATTTTAAGCAGAAGATTATTAAAAACTGCACCAAATACACACCTACCAAGAATCACACTCTTAGTTTTGTCTGATACTTCTGTATTTAAGCATGAAAAGTTATATCCTGTTTAAAAAGTGCTTAATCAATATAGTTTCTATGCATGTGGTATAACAAAAAACTTGACTAGAAAATAAATTCCAAGTATGAAAGAGTTAACAAGTAGCTTGGATTTGAAAGCCTCTTCTCAGGAATAAAAAAAAAGGACAAAAAAAATCAATCAGCACAAATACTTTCTGAAACTCAATTCATGATATTCCTTATTCTGACATTATGAGAGTGATTAAAATAGAAAGAATGATGAATTAATTATCCATAGTTGTTGGAAGGGGGAAAAAGTGTCTGTGACTAATCTGTACACAAAGTAATCAGCCAAAGGTAAAACACACACAGCAGTGACACAACCCCAACACGTCCAAGGGAAATACAAGAGAAAATCACTTTGACCCACAGCCAGAACCAGGCAGGATTATTTTCTAAACATGTCACTGGCAAGTTGCTGTTCACTGAGACTAAAAGTGATCAGACCCTTTACTTGTGCTCTATTAGTCTGGTGATGCAGCACCAGCACAGCAAGCTGGGGAGCCCAGTGAAGTATTTCTGCATTCACTGTGGCAGCCCAGCAGAGATTTCAGTGCCACTGAGAGGGGAACAAACACACAGCACAAAGCAGGGACTTACTGAGAGGAGGCTCCGCTCATGGAAACAATAGGCACCACTTGCATGGGGCTTCTGTGTGGTTTCCTGTGGAAAGAAAAATACATTCTTACTGGAAATGCAGGATTCAGGAGCTCGTGTTTGTGCCCTGTGCCCATAGAAGGTTGCAGGCAGGCTTAAAGATTCCACAAAAAATACAATGGCTAAGGCATTATTGGGGCTGTCCAGGAAGGGCTGCACAGATTATTGGGTCATCAGCGCATTTTGGTTGTAGTACAAAGCCAAACAGCAAAATCTGCTTATTGAGTCACAAGTGCCAACAAAGATTTTATTATTTATTTATCACTCAATGGACAATAAACATTTCCAGACAGTTTCCAATGTACTTGAACCCAAAACTCTACGTTTTCATTACAGACTTATCTACTTAAATAGACATTACTGAGCTGTAGTTGTACATTTTCTCCAGCACAGGCTTCTGTTTCAATAGGAACACACGACTGTGATTTACTTTTTGTGTATTCTTCAACTGAAAACTTGAAGCGATTTTGCAAGAGCCAAATTATCATAAAATACACAACCAACAGGGGCCATTCAGAATAGATTTACAAGCACCTAGCTGGGAATTCCAATCAGGTAATGTTCTATTCCATGCCACCCTTTCTTATTGATGAGCAGCTGGTGACATGTAACATTTAAATGAATTATTCACTGAATTTCAGAAGTCACAGTAACTTCAGACATGTTTTGCCTAACAGATTCACCCTACATGCATTTTTCATTTCCACGTGCAAGTGGTAATACACACTCTCTGACACAAATACTTCTGAAAATAGAAACACTGTTCATATTTTGAGTCTTCAAAGATAATTTACATGTAGTCCATATATATCCAAATCATTCTCTAGATAAATTTAACATTTTTCCATACTTAACATTTTTATATATTTCAGTATATAAATTATGTATTTTCTATAGCATAAGTATATAGTATATAATAGTATATATTCATATACTTTTTACATACTTCAGTAAAATTCCAAATAGTAAATATACTGAATAATTTTTCACAAAATACCTTCTTCCTTATATGTGATTTCATTTTAAACAAATAAACAAAAAAATAAGTCAGTAAATAACAAGTGCAGCTGAGGATAAATAGCAACAAGAACCAGCAGTACCAGAAAGGCATGTGCTCCATAAACATATCAGGAGTATTACAACAATCACACATACTGATAAAAAAACCTCAAAAACTTCAGATTGTCAAAGAGTGATAATCAGGAACAACAAAAATACTTGTATTTAGGTCTCCTCAGGGCTGGGACCATCACTAGGGGAGTACCAGAGAAAGAGCCAAGTTCACAACTGATGCTCCCAGCAGCAATTCCAACTGTCTTGCTGCCCAAACCCCCCACATTAATCAATTCCTCAGCTGAAGACACCAGTTTCTATTTATTTATTTATTGCTGGACAAAAGGAAGAGTGGCACATTGACAAACTTTACAAAGTTCTGTAAAGATTTCTCCCCACCCAAGGAAACCCCCGGCCCTGCCTGAGGCAGTGGAACCCTCCTGCACAGCACCAGCCAGCTCAGGGCAGGTCCCTGTGCAGTGAGAACCACAGGATATCCCTGACATCCCATCACCTACCACGCAGCAGGGCCCTATTTCCACAGCAATTCCACAAATTGCCTGTGTTACTAAGTATACTTAATTTGTTACCCAGCTCCTCAGGCAATATATAAACAATGAGCAAGATTTTCAGTCATATTCATATGATTATAAGAAGCAATTTTCAGTAGAAGGAAACACAGCTGAGAAATTCCAGTAGTTTTGTGGAAATAAACCTCCATTCTGATAAAATCCTATTCACAAGCCTCAAGATAACCTAGTTGAATCCGGGCTTGGACATTAAACCTTATTTTTATACTGACATGAAGTGTCATCAAGGCTGTCCACACAGCTACAAAGCAATCTTGTGGAGAAACACAAGATACACCTTTTCAATACTAATTTTTTCTTTTCCACAACTGCCATAACTTGTAACAAAACACGAAGTAGGCTCTTGTTTTTGCATTCCTATCACACAGAAATAAATTCCCAATGAGCAAAGTTTTGTTTACATCTGCTAATACAACATTTGTACGTGCCAGGCACACACAAGAACAGCAGAACCCTTCAGCAGAGTGACCACTCCCAGGGCTCCTGTTGTTCTGAGACGAGGAAAAATTGACAGAAGGTCTGCTAAGCGTGCATGGAAAAGTTTGGCAGAGAGGATGATGGCTTAAAATTCACTTAAAAATGAAGAAGTTGTGTTTTCAGGTGAATATTTCAGGTGCAAAAAGTACTGAGAGTACCTCGGGTGCTTCTCCCTCGGGACAGCAGCTCAGGCAGCCCAAAGAAGCAGAGGTTATTCTACAGGGTCACTGAGAAAGGGAGCCCCAGGCCATGCAGCCTTCACAAACTATTACCATACCCAAGCATTCCAAGAGTATCCCAGACACGTTATTACTTTTCTATAGAAGTAGCTTCCTTAAGTGTTAAAGGAAAAAAAAAAATAAATAAATAACCCAAAGCAATATTAAAAATTACTACTAATACATACCCACAATTACTAAGTCTGACTTAACATCTGCTGCTTCACACCTGTATCAAAAGCCTATGTCTAAATTGATCTAAGCTGATACTTTTTATTTTAATTGCATTCTAAAAATGCAATTAAACAATGATACCTGTTGCTGCAAGTTAAAAGCCATTCCCCTTAGATAACAACCAAATGCAACAAGCAGTGAGTTTTGCCATCATTAGACTTCTAACCATATTAGTTCTATTTTGAGGCTTTTTTGTTTGGTCTCAGTTTAATTTCCTGTCAGCCTTACAAGAGATTTCTAATGTTTGGGCTGTAGGATATGCTCTGATTAAAAATAATCTTCCCAATTACTGCCTGGCATGAGTCTACTGCCACATGCACTCTGCCACTGGCTTCTGAATTTCTGTCAGCAGTAATTGTGTCTGTAGCTTCTAACTGTAAATGAAAACCCAGGGGGCATATTTGGGTTCCAGTTTCCTTTGCCCAGCCATATCTTTTAATTTGCACTGTCTGTCAAAAGGAGATGTTCGTAGGCACTAAAAGGAAATCCTTAGAACATCAGGTTAAAAAAAAAAGGGGGAAAGAAGACAAAAAGAAATACAACTGGAATACGATAAACCACATTTGATATTTATGCCAGCACACTCAACACAGGCAGAGCAGCTCCCTGCATAGATTAGCCTTAGAAGAGGGGGACTGAAACCATTTTCTGAGCATTTCTAGCTGCACTTATTTAACCATTGCATTTAATCACAAGCCTTAAGCATCACTTTAAGTATTGCTCTTTTTTGGAATGTGATCATTCTAATGAATATTTGAAAGAAAAGCATTTCTTCTCACAATGGAAAGAAGAGTTCCTCAGGCTCTGGCTCCCTGCCTAAACTGTCCCATGGGGTTCCCCATCTCCAGCCCGGGATGACCCTCAGACGTGGCTGATGGGCCACCTCTCTCCTGGGTCAGCCCCCTGGAGCTGCACTGCACCTTCTGCCCAGCCTGCCTTTTAGTCTGGACTTTGGACCCACACTGCCAGCCTGTCCCCATCCCCTCTCTCTGCCCATGAACTGCTGCTCCTGGACTTCCCAGGTGGATCCTGGGCCTGGTTCACCACCCTGCTGTCAATGGACAGACCCCATCTCCAGGACCTGGCTCTGCCCTCTGTACTTAGACCCCGTGTTTAGATGAACTTCCCTTCCACAGGGAAAAGAAAGGATTCAGCTCCTGGCTCTCTCCAGGAGCATCCAGGTGCTAGCAGGCCCTAGGACACCTGCACTGGAAGTCACAGTGCTTAAACCTGGCAGCCAATGCCACCACAACAGCAGCCACACAATCCTCAGATCCTCACTGATCCACTTTTCCTCCCAGGAATGCTGCTGCTGTGATGGAAAGGTGGCATGCTGTCACCAGGGAATGCTGCCTGTGTGACAAGAGCAGGATGGAAGCACAGGGGCTCTGGGTCCATTTCCTAAAGGAAAAGAATCTTGGAAGAATGAATCACTAAGCGCAGACTGTACCCTGTGAAACAGATACAGAAGAAACTCAAGGAGTAGAAAAATATCTCATATAATGTCATCAACAGTGAAACTTTGGGTAGAGGGGAAAAAGTACAACCAGCAACCCAAAGTACAGTCAAGAATGTGTATATGGGATATATGGTATTACTGCACAGAATAACATTATGAAGACTATTGAGAAGACAGTTGCAATTATTGCTAGTTGCTAATATTATCTATAAAATGAAAAATACTGCAAAGTCTCTTGAAAATAATTTTCAATCTCTAATCTGTCCAAATTAAGTAAATTATTGCCTCTAAACTAAACTGGCACACAGCACATTTGGAACCCAAGGAGTACAAAGAGCATATTTTTGTTTGCAGGAGTCACAGAAGTTTTCATTGTGCTGGGAGGACAAATACTGAGACTTGGTGAATGTGAGCAGGTATTTGCCCAAATAGCATTTGAGACTGAATAGCTTTTCTTGGAATAAGAACTTATTTGGAATATTAACTCCAAATGTCAATGCTCTGCATTGTGTTGGTTGGATTTATGTGTTTATATCTGTACATCAGGGGAGACAGCTGGGAGGTGAGAACAGACTCAATGTCAGCTCTCTCCTGGACCTTTGGCACACCATTCCACAGTGTAACCTCCCTGCCTTCAGGGCTGTGCCCCTTAGCACATATTCTGGGCAATGTGATGACAAAAGACTGGTGACAGACAAGAACTTCAACACATCAGCTGAGACACCCAATTTCCCATCTGTCCAGTGGAGGTTGTGACCACCACTGCATTCAGAACTGCTTGGTGTTACAGAGGTAAAAAATGCCATGGATCTGTCTAAATACTGAATATTTTTAAAATATTTTAAATATTTAAATATTTTAAAATATCGTTTTTCAAATGTTGTACAAGCTGGGCAAGAAGTTCTTCGGGCCTGCCCTGAGCCCTGCAGGGCAGCAGCATGTACAGGCTGCAGTACAGAACAAGATTGTGACACCCTCAAACTATCTCTGCTTCTACTTCCACCTCTCACTTGAGATGACAGCATCATTTGCAAGGTTATCCCCCTACCCATGGTTGAAACTGCCAGAACTTTTAAATAAACACCTAATTTTTAAGATATAAGGTAAGCCACTCAGTTTGAAACGGTTATTCCTGTGAGTGAGGCCATGCTGATGGTAAAGTATCTATTCAGTGCAAAACCTGTAGTATTAAGTATGACAGCAAACACATTATGAAGCTGAAAGAAACAGTGGTCCTTCAAAAAAGGACCTTTCAAAGTTTTGGCTACAAACACATGAGCCTGCACCATGGGAGAACCAGCTGCCCTGTCAGTGCAGGGAGGGGGCAAAACCCCAGGCACTGAGTTTCTCTATTACTACTTAACAGTTTCAGGATTTTCTTCTAATTTATTTTGTTTCTCCTCACTCTTCTGCAGCACAGACTGTTCTGCCTCGTGAGCAGGTAGAGCAATTCCCCCAATATCAGCAAGATTACTCACATGTTAACCATGGAAACACACTCCTGTGCCCGCCACGCTAAATGATCATTTCTCACAAATTCCAGGGAAGGAGGCATTCAGAGCAGATGCAGAAATAACAAAGTAATTTGAAAAAGGCTGAACTGTTCTCATCTACCACTGCAGAGAAGTCCTTTCATCAGTTCCAGTGGTGAGCTTTTAGCCCTGAACACCCTGCTCCTGACAAACACTAAAAAGCAGGAACATTATACTTCCAGAACAGTGGTTTTACACTCAGCATTTTCCAACTAGTGGTTCTCTAATCTGTCACAGGTCAAGAAATGAATCATGCCTGTATAAGCAATGAAGTCCGGAAAGAAATTTCAGATGTAGAGAAAAGAACAGTAAACTTACCTATTTTTTCTAATTTTTTTAATAAAAATTTTGATGTTGCTTAAGAGGTTTAGATGTTAATAAATAACACCAGAATAAAGAAAAATAAAAGCAAAACAAAACCAAAAACCCACCAGTTTATCCAACAGCTTTTTGATTTATGACATAATTATTCTTACAGAAACAGCACAACTCTAGGCTAAAACTATGAGCCCTAATGGAAAAGCAATATTTGAAGGGTACAGCAAATTCCACTGACTGGAGCAGGTTTCTTGTGGACCAAAACAAAGGAAAAAATCTAATCTGAAGGTAGAAGTTACAGCTATCTTTGCACATGGGCTATCTTAATTTTATCAGAAGTGCTCTTTAGGAAGTTAGGAAGTAAGATCTCAGTCTGAAAAAGAAGCAAACAGTAAAATAATATAAATCTTTCATGTTTATAGTTAGCAGGAATAAATCTACAATGACTACAACTGATTAAAAAAGACTTGCTGATGTTTATTTTACATAAAGCAGGAGAACCTTGGGCTGGGGCTCTTTTCAAAGGAATTATTTGGTGGTGTTGTTTCCAGCTGAGCATAACTGATTATGACTGTAAAATCTAAAGTCAAAAGTACACAGAAGCCCTTTAAGATCCCACACTGGAGTTCAAGTTCTCACCTCTGATCAGAAGGGAAAAAAAAAAAAAAAGGAGGAAGCTCAGCTTCAGTGCCAAGGGAAAGCAGTAGATTTTCCCCAAGAGCAACATAATTTTCATAGGAGGAAAAAGGACCCAAAAGCATAAATATAAATGATGCAACCTATAGCCCAGGCACACAGAGCACATCTCTGCAGAACCACTGGGTCCAGATTTGTAGTTTTTAAATAAACAAACAAAAAAAGGTTGGTTTTGGTGTGTTTTTTTTTTAACTGGAGTCCTTTCTAGGTGTGCTACATCCAAGCAGAAAAAGAACCCCATTTGCAAGCATCACACGATTTCCTTCCCCTTTCTGAATGACCAGTTCCACACCTCTTTTTCCTGCTCTGTAACCTTCCCCAGTGTCCCAGGAAAATCATGAGCTGCAGGTAATGGTACCTTCTCCATCACTCACATCACCAGGAGCCTCACACCACTAAGCTGACACCTCTGAAATAAGACCACTCATCAATGAGGAGAGAGGTCAGAGGCTGCCAAGGCTGGGCCAGGAGCCTGCTGGCTGCTGCAAATCTCTCACCAGTGCATTTGAGCCTGACACTTAATATTCAAACTGAATTGCAAGCTATGTACTCAAGGATAAAGCTGGGTAATAATAAAGATTCACAGTCTGACAGGCTCAGCATACCAATTCTCAGGGCAGAGCTCACCGTGAATATTTTTTCTTTAATCTAAAAAGGAATCAGGAATTTTCCTTTTGTAAAATAAACAACAGCACTTCCCATTTGGCGAGGGAGACAATGGAATGAGAAAATATGATTTTAGTCTGTATTTAGATATTGGTAAAGAAGCACAGGTTTTATTTCAATAGCAGAACACTGTGTACCCAGTCCTTGCCTTGCTCACCAGGCACAGGAATAGATCAAACAATATGTGCAGTTTCTTTTTGCAGGGCCAAATCCTTTGGGCCAGAGATCCACTACTTTAAACCACTGAAGAACTTGCCCAAATTTCTGAAAATGTATGGTTTGTATTTAGCACATCAGCTGTGAGGCCAAAAATCACTGGAAATATCTAATTGATACATATTCCTCAAATTTTGTAGCTAACCAGTGGCCTAACTAGTCCCACGTCAGGTCACCAACAAGGAGCAGTTACAGACACCCTTTCACAAACTCCACACTATTCCATTTTCTGTCCATCGTATAGAACAAGCTTCTAGGTACTATTTACTCCTAATTTTATTTTTCAGACTTGTTCATCTTTTATTTCTTATTTTATCCAACACTGCTTAGTTCACAATAAAATATTCATTTTTTATTTTACAGTGACACTGTAAAGCCACGGCCCACTTATTTTTCCCTTTCAATGTTTATTTTACAACAACATTGTAAAATAAACATTGTTGTTGTGTGAATGTTATGTACGTAGGTGGTTTAAAACTAATGACATTATAATTAAATGCCTAATAGTTTTTACACTGAAAATACTGTTACTAAACATTAGCTCCCCTTAGACTCTTTTACTTGTTTTGCATTTTTCCTCAGACATCTACATTTCTATTACTAAATCTACCCCTTCCTTTTAAAATCACATTGCATCCAGCTTAACTACATCTCACTAAATCACCTTGTTAGTCATACTTTGATTCATTCCATTTCATTGCCTTTCATATTTAAATTACTCCATTTCTTTTCCTACTCCACATATTGCCTTTGAAAACAAGTCTCACTTTGTGCAATGATTCTTTATCCTGCAGCCTCACACACCTCCCACTATTAACATTTGAGCATTTTCCCTGGATAGCTGCAAGTTTTCCTGCAGAGCTGCCTTCCAAAACAATTCCAAATTTACGTGTTTAATCCCATCTCTTCGTTTCATTCACATTCCATATACATCAAGCACTACAAGAAGACAAATTATATTTGTTGCATCATAAAATAAGGGATAGAGATTTAACTGTAATTCTGCAGCAAGCAACCTGCACCTTGTGTACCTGCCCTGCCCCGTGCAGGGATTCAGCTGGGAAGTCTGGCTCCATCCCCCTGCCCACAGAGCTCAGGATCAGAGGTTTTGTCGGACACAAGATACAAATCAATTTGGTTTATACAATGAAAACGCAACTATTTTCAATCTGCAGAGGGAATAAGCAGCCTGGATGTCCAAATCTGTCATACAAATACGATTATTACAGCATGAACTACTGCCCATTCTTACTCCCTCCTTGACCAAAGCTACATTTCTCAAGGATTTCACTCACAGTCAGCATTCACTTCTTAAAATTAACACAGAAGTGAAGCAATAGCTTCTCTATTCCCATAAAAAGTATTTTTCTTCACAGATCACTTTGAAAAAGATCATCTCCAATGCTAAGCAACACAGCAGCATCTCTCTTTAGCTAGTGCAGATATGGAAGTGCCATAACCTGTGCTCAAATTAAGGATGAAGTTGCTAAGATGATTCCAAAACTGCATGTTCCCGGGAATTGCCCTCCCTGCTGCTTCCAAAGGAGTCCCTGAAGAATCCTCACTGCCCAGACCATGGCTGGCTCAATGCACCCTGCAGTAGTGCCAACTCATGGGCAGCATCTTCTCCAAACTAATTCATACTCCTGAAAGCTGCTCTGCTGTTCTTTGGCTCCCAGACCCAGGAGCAGTTAATCCAACTGGGAACATGTCCCTGCTCCAGATGCTGACCCTCTCCTGCAGGAACAGGACGGAGGAGAGCAGCCAGCACTGACAGATTGGGAGTGAACCCATCAGGAGCTGCTGTGCTGTGACTACCACAACCTCCAGCTCAGTTACCAAGTGCCCAACTGTGTTTGCCAACTATAATGGTTAGATTTTTATCTCTATTTACAACTCACCCAAAATTATGCTGCCAAAACTTGATTGAAAAGAGCTGCCACGTTTACCAAAAGCTGCAAACCACAGCCTGAGTCACACCCCAGCTCCTGTGCAATAACCAGATCCTGCCTGGATGTAGGATGCAGGACAAGGTGTCTCCAACTTTCCAGGGCTTAAGAGAAATTGTTAGAAGGACTAGGAGATAACTGTTTGCTCCGATGGAATTCTACCAAGTCAAATTAAAAATGGCTCAATACCTTGTTACTGAAACCAATCCCCATGAAAGCATCAGATATTGGCTGCTGTCAGATGATGGTTTGTCTAAAGGAGTCATGGCAATGTTTATATTCATATTTTATTATGTCTTTTATCTTGCCTTGTAGCACATTTTGGAAATGCTTTTGAAAAAAGAAACTAAAATCTTAAACCAGGATTAAAGAGCTAACCTGCTAAACCAAAACAAGACTGTTCAAAACTACAGCTTCATAGTTTGTAACCTGAAAAATGCGTGCAGGAAGGAATGATTCAAGTCTCACAGCCACAACTTGCAGAGAACTGGTAAAATGCCTTTGTCCTGTTTAAATATCAAAGCTCCTCTGGGTATCATTTAGATCTACCCATCATAATTCAGATACTTGTGAATAATTCAAGATGTTATGCTTAAACTTCCATCAGCAATTCCCTTGAAGAGAAGCAGTAAGTAAGCATTTCTTATAAGCTATAGCATTGGATCCATATAATTAATATTTTGATGTACTTTACCTGTCTTACTGTTTGCTCTTGTGATATTAAGTTGGCATTAAATAAATAACACACTCAGACAACTTGTCCTACTTTTCAAAGATGCTCCAATTTATATAATTGCTTTATTTGATTTATTGTTGCATCTTTACTATTCTGTTAATGTGCTACCAATGTAATTAGCTGTTTCCTAGTAGGGACCTTTTTTTAATCAAGCTACTGAAAAAGGAATGCACTGCTTGTGTTTCCAGGGAATCAAAATATCCTCTTAATGGTATGGAGCAACCTGCTCCACCTTTGCCTGTTTTCCTTGGCACACTAAAGCAAACCACAGATTATGTGCTATTATTCAAGTGTAAGAAAAATAGTAGCACTCCACTAACAAGCATCAGAGGTGACTAAATGCACACTAAACCATATAAAAACAACAATTAAAATATACCCTCCCTTTTCAAATTAGAATTCAGAAAGCCTGTGTCAAAGTGACAGTAATTTACATATTAAGGTTACACAGTTTTGAAACGAAAACAAGCAACATGAAGAAAAATTGATTCCAGATTTTCTTATTTGCTAGTAGTGAGGAGGTAAAAAATTCTTACTTCTTGAAGTGAATAAACATTTTTGGTTAGAAGCCAGAAGAATCAACACATAGCTCGTAATTCTTCAAATAAACTTCATTTCTGCTGCTTACAGGATTGTGTATTGTTGTCACCTAAGACTCCAGACTCATGAAGACACCACTCAGGGTAAGCAGGGTGAGGGGGATATAACAAGAAAAACTAAATTTCTGACAACTAAAAGAAAATTAACTTGTTTATACTGCCTTCCCTCAATCCTTTTCATTCATGTAGGGTATTAATTTTGACTATTAATTAGGGTGGCATCTGTTTCCCCCCACACTGGCACGAGCAGCTGGAACAGGGCTGGAAGGACTGAGAACTCATTTCCAAACTACCCTCTGATGCAGGAGCAACAATTTACACAGAATCAGCTCTCTCAAATGCAACTTCACTAAGAACATATTAAGCAAGGATTTTCAGCATATACAAGTATTCTGCACTTATTTTCAAAACTTAACTTCCCTTGGCAGACCAGACCAGCAATGCCCTAAGAGCACGAATGTTGTACGAGGCAAAGCCTCAACCCCCAGAAACCCAACACAGGTATTACTGCATTTATTCCACTAGTCTGGCTTTAAGGAAAGCAAACACTACTACACTGGCTGAAAGAAAATTACTGGCATTATATTTAAAACCTGTTGTTTTTCTAAAATTTTGAGCACGCTAGTAAATTGCACTGGTAAATTTTTAAGATATGCAACTTAAAAGTGAACTGCATTGTATGCGTGGGGAGAAGATTTCTCAGTATTTTTTGTCTTCTCTAGGTTGTCCTTTTATTTCATGGCAAAACACTTTGCCATGTTAGCATGAGTATTACAGCAGGAGTATAATTATGCATGCAGGGCAAGGGAGAAATACTTTTAATATCACATTTCTTAGGGATTTTCTGCAGTGGCTGGTAACTGACTGACAGCTTGGACACAGAAGCAGAATGCCCACCAAAACAGAGTGCTTATGAATTCTTGCACAATCACAAATGCTTTTGGTGACTTCCAATATATTTGTGGAACTGCTAATTGCAGAGATTTTACCTTTGATGCTACAGCATTTGTTTCAAAATCTTGGAGTTTCTTCACTGCACGTATCAGTTCTCGTGTCAGCCAAAAAAGTTCTATTTATGGCTGTAATGACAATAAAGCACACATTTCCTTCCCAAAGTGCCAGATTGATAGCAAGAAAATCTCAACATAATCCTCTAATGCCTGAAACCCATTCAAGTACCTCAATATATCAAGTTTTAAACGTTTTATAATACCTATAAACACTCTGAGAGTCTAATGAAGCTTATACTACTGCGAGTGCAACAAGTGAAAGGTGGTGTAAAAATCAATTTTCTTTCACCTCAGCAGATTTATATCCCTTCCTGAACAAATTAATTTCACACTAAGCAACTGGTTGAATAAAACTTCAGAGCAGCCCTATATTAAAGAGTTTTGTTCTTAATCCAGGCAGACATAACTTGAAAACAGTAGTAAAAGAGCAGTCTGGGATTACTCTGCAGTTTGTAAAGGCTGGTCTGCCTCATTTCACAGTTTTTCCTCAATGAGTTTTATTTCTGAACTTGTGAAAATTAATTAAAAAAAGAGCACAATTCAGGTTTGCAGTCCAGAAGTAACGCTGTAAACAATAACACAGCAAAATAAACCAGGCAAGTATGAAAATATATCCCAGGAAAATAAACCAGTTCGGAGCATTAGTCCCCAAAGTGAGAATTAATCTGTGCTTAATTCCAACCCTACCTGCAATACTAATATTTGTATTCTGAATAATAAAATCAGGGGGATTGCTGGGGAATGTTCAGCATTTCTGTCCTCTCTTACCTGCAGAGCTACTGCTGACAGAGCTGCCATTGCATTTTGCATCCTTTACTTCCATAAGAAATCCCTGTGCATGGCAGGGCTCCTCCTCCTTTTCCCCATCCCAACAACCTCATTTTTCTGGGTAATGAGGAAGAAGACAGAGATAAAAGCTGAATTTCAAAACAAAGTCAATCTTCTATTCATAGACTGAACTGAAATACCTATGGTGACAAATAATATACATTAAAACCTCTGTGTATCTTTACTTCCAGATCTTCTGAATTGTGCTTTGTGCTCATACATTTTCTTACAGCAAGCGACCGAAAATTTAATCAACTTAAAAAATAAAGCAAATATGATGCAACACTTACCAAGCTGCACAAAAAAAAAAAAGGGTCAAACTGACAAAAAAAAAAGGAAATGTTCTGAAAACTGAGATGAATTAAGTCTTTTTTAATCATTATTGTCTCTGTCAACTGCAGGTATGATGGAAGTTAAGAATACTAGAGGAGTGGGAAACTGTTTTCTCCCACCCCACTTGCACATCATCATGTGGCTTCCAGGGCATTAACCAAAGGTAAAAATGCTCACAAACAGCTGCAAAGCAAAAATAGCAACCTGGAACACATGNATTTGAATAATTTCAGAAATATTAATGCACCTCTGGAGTGTCTGTTGAAATACTAATAATGTTTTCAGAAGTAATTTAAGTTTTTCAAAAATAGACATGTATTGTAATTGTGCTAAGAATTTTGAGCATGCATTGAGATTTGATACACTTGCTACTGATGGAAAAACATATGACCAACACCAGTGCTAGTTTTCTGAGATTAAAAATGGGATTTAGGGCTTCAGGGTTACATTTTCTGATGTTGCCTAAGCTGAAAAAACTCACGAGGTTTGTGACCCCTCTGCTAATTCACCAGAACATGAA
The DNA here is from genome assembly GCF_001604755.1 of Lepidothrix coronata. NCBI lineage: Eukaryota > Metazoa > Chordata > Aves > Passeriformes > Pipridae > Lepidothrix > Lepidothrix coronata. The sequence goes on along the minus strand of NW_016690204.1, from coordinate 3,771,395 downwards.
GCAGCAAATAGACCACAATTAGATTCATAATGGTAAATTAAACATAAAGTAATGCAAAATCAGAATGGAAAGTCATTTTCTTTCTTCTCATCTCACCTGAAGGGGAACATGCTGAAACGATCCAGGGCGGTACAACCAGAGCACCAGTGCAGGGCTCACACTCAAATCACACCACGTGAGATTGGGGTCATGAAAATGTGCTTTTGATCTTGATGTACTGATGAGATTTGGCCCAGGCAGCCTGAGATGTCTTGGCAGACTGTACCACCCAGTTTGGATCAGCCGAGCTCCCAGAGCTTCACTTGGTAGGCTGGATGCACAGCTCAGCTTGTAAATCTGAGTAGCACATCCTCACCTTCAGAATTAATGTTGTTCCAATACCTCCATGTAGGAAGGAAGCAAGGAATGCCAGGGAATGAAGTGCCAACTGCTGTCACCTTCTGCACAGCACAGACAAGGCTGACACAGCCCTGAACGTGCCTGAGATCCACAACTCCCCTCCCATCCCTCCCAGCTCAGCACCTCCTCCTCAAACCACCACGGAAACACTTCACCCCAAACACAACCAAAAAGCCCATAACCCTGCCAGGTACCACAGTTCCCACCGTGACATCTAGGGAATTCCAGTGGCTGGGTCCAAATGGGTGATGCAAATCCCAATTTCCCCCTTCCTTCAAGTGGAGACACGTTGGTAAGACGGAGTTTTAATGTTTCGAAATAAAAGTGAAAGCACACAAATAAACAAGAAGTTACCATTAGAGACTGAAACATAAACACTGTGATTCAGAGCAGGGGGAGAGCACACACAGGTCTGGTTTGTGGAAAGGCAGTCAAGTAAATTATTAATTTTCTTATTGCCAAAAAAAAAACCAAACAAAAACTTGATTTTGGAAAAATTTTGCCTGCCTGCGTCCAATCATTTAAGGGAGTTCCAATCATTGAAGGGAGTTCCAAAGGAACAAAAAAGGAGAAAAGCCATTTAGGAAAGGCAGATAAATTAAGGTTTGTTGCATAACAAATCAAGATGTCAATTATTTTAAGAAGAAACAACTAGTGGAACATCTAACTCCATTTCTAAACACCTTATTGCATCAATGATTTTCCTTGACACTGTGTCAGGTTTTTAACAGATTCCACTGGAGAGTGAAGAAATTTAAGAATTAAGAGAATCTTTACAAGAAATTAAGAAAAAAATTGAGAAATCCTGGTGTTTAAGGCATTCAGGTTAATTATTTTAACCTGGTGGACAAGGACAAGGTAAAATCTTAGTTTTACCCTTTACATTTCTAGGTAAACTAAAAAAGGTGATGACCTACATATTGTATTCAGGATTTTACTCCTTCCTCCACCCACACTTGACCAGGTATGTTTTTAACCTCATGAAAGGGACATGATGTAAACTGGCAGATCAAATTATTCCTTTTGCAGAGGGAACAAGACACATTGTGATGGAGTAATTATAGTTGTCTGAGCTTACTGCAAATTTCCATGTTTTAAACACCCCTCCAATTCCAGAATGATAATTATTTGAGCATCTTGGTTTCAACTTGTATTTTAATGAGCCTTAGTTTGGCTTGAATGACAAAAAAAAAGTTGAGTCTATTCAGTTCTGAAGGTTTTGGTTTGTTTACAAGTGAACCTGGACAAGTTTTTTGCTTGTTCCTTAGTCTCCAGCACCAAGTGCCAGGAAAATGAACACCTAAATAAACTCAGAGAGATCAGGGGATCTCAGATTTGGCAGCCGTGATACAAGTCCAGCCTTGAGCCACATGAGAACCTTCAGCTTCCACATCAGTCTGAGAACAAAAGTCAGCAACCTCTTCCCATGGTACAACTTGTTTTATTCAAAGTTTAATTCCTCAACCTTGAAACACCTTTCTAACCAACGTGCTCCACAAGAACTATCCCTAATCCATTTCTAACTCCCTGCTTGCTTCCAACATCAGCAGAACAAACCCCATCACTGCCTGTACTGGAAACTGTTTCACACCTTTTCAACACAACCAGAACCTTCCACACAAGGGCAAACTTGGCAAACTGCTCCATCACACTCCTCCTGCTTCCAAGTGCTGCCTCCAGTATACAAATCACTCCTCACCTTATCTGATGATGCCCCTCCCTGATAACCAGGACTGCACTTTTTCTTTCCTTCTACTCCTCCTTTTGCCAATGTTTTTTTTCCTTCCAGGCACACCTACAAAACGTCTGGATCAGAATTACCTTCCTTTCCCGATCGTGGTGTGTTTTTGCTGACTTGTCAGCAGATTTGCAAACAAAAAAACAGTCAATGCAGATGGTGTGATGGGGGAGCCGTCTCTGAAGAACTCAGGCTTGAACAGCAGCTCTTTGCCAGCCAAGCAGAGCAAGATAGTCCACTGCTTGTTGTTGATTTAAGGTCTGTGACACATTGCAGCTGTCACAACGAAGGGCAGACAGAAAAGGCAATCTATTGACTACAAAAATGCATTAAACCACACAAGTTTTATAAAGTATTCACTTGGCATTTGTCTCCTGTAACATGTCTCCGTGTTATACAAGGTATTTCTCTCCCACCTCACTCTTTAGAGAGATATGAAGTTTAATGTACTGACTGGTACTTAACTATCAGATTTTGTCACCCTTCGTGCTGAATGGCACCTTCCTTCTCCCATTGACTTTGCCAGCACTATTCACAGTGTAAATTATTGCCTCATTCTCAGGGAAGGTGACAGATCCCTGTAGTACCTCAGAGCGCTGAACTGGGGAGGGAACTACGTGCTGTCAGACAAATCACCCTGATGTCACATAAATCCCCACTGCTGTCACAGGGGGCACTTCCATCTCCTGCCTCCCTCCCCTCTGCTCTCCTGGTGCTTCCCTACACACACACACCAGCCCTGGGGCTGGAAGGGATTATTTCCATTTGGGTCTTTGGGAAGAGGCACAAGGGATGTACTTTCACCCATTCCTCCAGAGAGGCACTTTCAGTGTTTGCCTGATCCAAGATATTCATTTTCTCTCTGCAAGATGGGCCACCAAGGCTGAAAGGCCCAAACAGAAACCTTCCTGTCATGCACAGGTAACATGTCTGTGAAAGAGCCTAAAAAAATGAACATAAATTTCAACCCCTTCCAAAATTATCCATCCTGCCCACTTGCCAAGTGCCCTCCACACCCAGCTCTGCTCTTTGAAAAGCTGAGGTGGGCAGTTTAACTGGTTGATGCTACAGGCAAAAAACATACCCAAACACAGAAAAATCCAATTACCAAGGTACCATCCTGTTACAAAATTATCTGATTTTCAAACAAATCTTCTCCCTCTGTCCAACAAGAGATCTTAACACCTTATTTTAACATGTGAGACCAGAACACGGAACTGGGATTGCACTGACCTGAGTGGAATTCCACTGCTAATGGGAGCTACCCCAGGAATTAGTTTGGGTCAGCAGAGCACATCATTCAGCACAGAAAGGAATCATTTGTGCCCGAGAAGTTTGATCACATGAACAAAATTCCAAAACAACTGCTGGTGAAAGAACTTTGTTCTCACTACTCTGCTGCTCAGAAAGACGCTCGGGTCAGATGTTCAAGATGGGAGTCAGGCAGATGATGAATGAAAATAATTAGCTGGAGAAGCCTTTCCATCAAAAGGAGGAACAGGCTTGGGAGAGGAAGCTGGAAGAGCTGTAAATAAAATTCACCTCTGTCCCGTAGCAAGTAGGAAAGCCAAATTCAGTTCAGAAGCACCAACAATACATGTACACTGGGCTTTGCAACACACCAAATTCAAGGCATCATAAGACACTATTTTAAATAAAGAATTCTGAATTTTGTTCACCCATAAAGTACCCAAAAAGCACACACCCCTATTTTAGATCTCTCGCCATCATCGAGAAAAAAATTCTAGGAAACAAAATTACCCACTTCACTCAAATGTGAGAACTGAAATACAATGGCATTGTCACTTAAGAGAAATCAATTTTAAAACTGCCCGAAAACATTTCAGTTTTAAATCTTCACAGCAAGTTCCTCTCCTGGAAATATTTAAAGATCAACTCCAGAATAATTTCAGTGTTAAATTACCCTGTTCCTTCCTTCCTCTTCATCAGGTTCAGATTTTATTTATTCTAGTTTTTGCTGTCATATTAATATATTACTGAAAATACAGCTTCAACTATTTTAAGAAAAGAACAGGTTTTTCTTAGTAATTTCATCTTAGACAAGAAATCACTTTGAAATAACATTACAGCTCAGGTAAATTTATGGTTCCTGCAACCAACAAAAAAGTGCATATTTTCCATTTTCTTTTTAGCTGTGTATATAATGAATTTCACAGATTTTGCTGATGCAAAGACAACACAGTCTGAAAAAATTCCTTATCAGTAACAGCAACAGAGACAAAAATCTGTAAACAATGTTAAGTAATAATAAAAGAAGATGAAGAATGGGGCATCTGGATTGCAAAAGACAACCAGAAGAACCCTTTTAAGTATAAAAAAGGAGGCAGAAAAATTATCACCATCCTCTCTAATGGTAAAATACACCTCATCACAACTTTCAGATAATCTTGCCTGGCTTTATTAACCTGACTTTGCTTAATGCTCAGTCACAAATAGAAGGGTATATTAAATGGACCTAAAAATGTGAAATATGTAAGAGAATCCTGGGATACTTTGATACTTTAAGTGAATGAACTGTGATTGCTTTGGCATGAAAAGCATATAAAGAATTTCCAGATTATTTAAACTACATTATTTAGCAAATCCAACTATAAACAGGGAGCATTGGCAGTAATTTGAATATTCTGATCCCAGTCCTATCTGACTTTCACGGAATTATCAAGCCAGTTATTTCACCCATTCACCACTGTGTTTATTTAATGCTTGATTTCAGCATAATAGATGGTGGGATATTTTTAAATTGCCAAGTACCTGTTTTTGCTGTGAGAAATTAAAAGCTAAATTTAGCATATCTTTATCTAAGAATTATTCAGCATATTAATACGGTTTGCCAGTGGACTAAATTAGAAATCCCTGTGAGCACTCTCAGTGTTCCCAAAGCTGATGCAGGTTTGTGTTTTTGGGGCTGGGTTTCTGTTCATCTGAATTAATTGCTTTACTCCACTGAGGATCCACGTAGGAGCCATAGGTAGTGTCATCCTGTGTTATCCCAAGGGGATGGAGGATCTTAAAACTGTAAGGAAACACAAGAGCTTTCCACTGAATTAAGGGAATGGCTGAAATATGGGTCACTGAGGCTACTCAGGAACCCCCAGCCTGGTTTCTCACCCAAAATACACATCCTGACCACAGCCTGTGCTTCCCAGATGGAAATACAGCCCTGCCTACACAGAAACATCCCAAATTTGAACACTGAGGCTGAGGAAGCCATAAAAACTAATCTTTAGTAACTTCAAATTTTTATTAGCTTTGAGAAACCCTCCTCCCAAAGACACTTTAGGAGTAAAATTCTACTTGCAGTGAAGGACAAAGGACAGACCAAACAAGGCACTCAATTGAAGATCTTAAAGCCACCCCAGCAGCTGCCTGCCTTCATTTCTGCCATGGATAGGTGTCATTTGAGAACCAGGCTTAGGGGTTTTCTCCTTTATCTCCTGCAGTATTACATTTTTTGATGAATTTGTCCATAGCTGCTGCTCTCTGAACATGATGAAATCTATTTTGCTCACAGCCCTGTAGCTCAGGCAATGATTTTTGCTGTGTTCTTCCTCAGAAGGTGTCAATAAGGAACAGCTTTCCTCCTGTTAGTGCAGAGTACCTGGGGTCTGGGCAGAGTGGAGAATCTGACCTGTAGATTCATTTTTTTTTCCTTCAGTATTCAGAAATTGAAAAATACATTCCATAGTGTGACAGTATAAAATGTCAGGCTCACCAACAGAAAGCTGCCCACAGCTGACAGTCATGGATGTCAGGGATTTAATCCACATGGGGATTTAGGCACTGACAAAACTGATCAAATCAATATTAATAGCTGCAGTGCTCATCAAGATCTAAATCATTTCACTGGTAATGTCTAAATGCTAAAATCAAAGTATCTTCCAGAAAGTCTGTAGTCAAGTAATTGCAGATCTTTACTGCTGGAAGACATTTTGGCAGAGAGAAGGGGACAGCATGTTGTAAATTGATAAATCTTTGGAAGAGATGATTGAAATAAAGTCCTAAGGTTTTGTCTCCTAAAAGTTATTCCACTGCACAGTGAAACCAAATGAAATGTTCGTCATAAATGTAATTCAAATGAGGTATTAATTAAACTTTTGGAAAAAAGACTCCATTACTTAAGTAAATAGTTGAGCTGAGCAGGTCACCAGGGTGTCACATCTAGGAAACACAAACACTGCACAAGCCAGCAGACTAAAACAAGTACAATGCTGAACTACAAAGACAAAAAATAGCTTTAAGTAAAGCTATATATAAGTGTATGAAATTACTAAACACAGACATTTAGAAAATTAATACCTAGTAAAATTTTTTCAAGAGAGAAAGAGTAGGTCTATCCACAGCAGAATCAGAATATCAAGATAGTATACATTAGAATCATGACTATTTTGCAATATTCAAACACATCTGAAGTGAAACATAAAGCCAGTGTCTGATGTTATTCCTTCCAAACACCAACAGCTTCAGTTGGTGTGTGTGTAACTGCACTTCCTGGAAATGACTTTCTTTTTTATAGAACATGAGCTAATTTCAGATGGCAGGATGAGTGCATCAGAATAGAAAGAAAGGCTCTTTACTAGAGTACTGCTATTGTGAAAAAAAGGCAGAAAATGAAACTAGGTTAGATCTGGAATCTCAAAATGAGATGGGGAGACTGGGAGATGAAAGACACCTGAACTTGTAAAGACCTTTTCGTGTCTGTGCACAGGCACAGGATCTCTCCTACTGCCACTAAAGCACAGTAAGCTGGGGAACTCCTGAACTCTACTGGTTAGCAAATGCAAAGAGGACAGGGCTGAAAATCAGCCAAACTGTGCCTGTAAATACTTTCATTAAACCTTTTGATTGTGGAAATGAACTGCACGCAATAATTTGTCAGTAAATGGAGTAAGATGATGACAACCAGTTCCCCAGTTGTTGGCCACAATATGAAGAATATCAGAGCTGAACCCACCATCTTCTCAAATCTGAAAGACAACTCAGAGTAGAGAGTTTCTGTCTAGATCCAAACCAAGGACCAGGACCCATTTCAGCACATCTTGGTCTGTCATGGTTTGATCCCCACCAGCAGCTCCAGCCCCACACAGCCACTTGCTCACTCCCCACAGGTGAGAAGGGGAGAGAACAGGAAGGCTAAAAGTAAGAAAAACTGTGGGGTGAGAAAAGAACAGTTTAATAATTGAAATAGAATAATAAATTGTAATGAAAGGAGAAAAAAAAAAGAGAGAGAGAAAACCCAAGAAAAACAAGTGATACCAATGAAAAAGAGTCTCTCCCCACCAACCAACCGATGTCCAGGCAGTTCCCAATTCCCAAGCAGTGGCCCAGGGACAGCTTTACTCCTAGTTTATAGCCTGGGCATGATGCCCTTTGGTCTGGAGTACCCCCTTGGCCAGTTGGGGTCAGCTGTCCTGGCTGTGTCCCCTCTCAGGTTTCTGTGCCCTGGCAGGGCAGTGAGAGAAGCTGAGAAGCCCTTGACTGAAACACAAGTGTGTTACCAACACTGTGCTCACCCCAGACCCAAAACACGGCACTGGAACCACTGCTGGGAAGAAAATGAAGTCCATCCCAGCTGAAACTCAGGACATGCCCCTAACACAGGGAGGAACACCAGCATTCCACCTTTGGAAACGTTTCGCTCTGCACCACAAGGCAGAGAGAAGGCTCTAAAGAGGGAGGAAGTGAACCCTACACAAAAATCCCCTTTTCAGATACACAAGGGCCCCATTCCTAACACCTGGGACATGCTGAGTGAGGGATTCCACTCATTTTCTCTGCATGGAAATAGCAAACGACAACATGTAAATTAACTAAAAAAGTAGTAGGTATTAAGAAGAATAAGCATTCCCCCTTTCATTCATGTTGTGTTGAACCAGTTTATAATCTCCATACATCCACAAATACATCCTTAAAGATCAACACCAAATCCCAATTAGCAATAAATAGTATTTCATCAGTAGGGCATGTATGATTTTATGGCATTTAAAAGACTATTTCCGTACATCCAAGTATCAGAGCAAATTATTTCAAACCAGCAAGAACCACGAATAGTTAGAAAACGTTAAATGTGGTTTTTTAATTTTTATTTCAAATTGCAACAGAGTCATGAACGCAGCTTGACCTCAGAAATATATTTACTGATTTAGATACAGCATATCCTATGTATGAATATAAACCCACCAGACTGTGTCACTGACTAACAGAGAGCTCAACTGCTTCTGAAAGGTCTTGGTTGCTTTTTATTTTGGAGGTATTCTCTGCCTGTCTGGTCCCCAAGAGCCAGATCTGAGTGGTGCTGGCTCTTGGTGGGCCCATGGGAATCATTATGGCAGCTGCAGATAAGTGAAGTGCATGAAAGGCTTGAAAACCTTCCCTTTCCTTCTCCAGGAAAGAGAAAAATCCCAGAGGTGGTGAAAGCAAGGCACAACCTACACCAAATTTGCAGTGCTTTCCCTGTAGTCAGTCAAGTTAGGCTGGAGTTACATCCTGACCCAGCAAAGCAAATAAAACCAGTCTCCTTCCTCTTAGTTTTCACAAACTGTTTATGTGTACTCATTGCAGCTAGTAAGGTCAATGTATAAGATACTGGGTTTTATATATATATATATATATTTGCTACAAGTTCCACCCTGATTTCCTATTTATCACCTACACAGTTGTTCTGCCTGATAATCAAGGATTAAAACAAGATAACAGCACATCCATTTGTATCCGTGTGGTTAATCAGCTTTTCTCACCTTCATCCCCATCTCTTACATGAAGTAAAACAACCTGCTCGGATTTAAAATCCAGTTCTGGTTATTCTTCTTGAGAAATGGTTTCTTTGAAGAACAGCAAAGGTTGAGGGTCCTCACAGCAAGTCAGGAAGGCAAAGGAGGTATCAGAGACCCCATGTAGGACATAAAGCCTGGAAATAAGGAAGTCTGGATTTCCTCTAGATTTACATCTTGTAATTGATTGACTTTGGTGCCCAAGAAAATACAAAATCCTCAGAAACTTATGGAAAGACATCATTCTGTAGGATTTTCTGGTGTTCTAACGAGGCCTGATTAGTTTTCAGTGCAGCCTTTCCCTCAGGGCACTGGTCTTGCAACCAAATATCTTTTTCATTTGTAAGAACTCAATGATTTTTCCAAACTCTACTACAGAACAAATGAAACAATTACTTGGAAAATATTAGGGGGGGAAAAAATTGGATAGAAAAAAAAGCCACTGAATTTACGTAACAAACCACATTGGAATAGTCTAGAAATCAATAAATATGGTTGGAGTGAAGGAAAAAAAGGTCTTTCAGTGCAATTTTAACAATTTAAATTCAGTCTAAGCAAGCTGGAACTCAGAAAGTCAGCTTAAGAAATTTGTAACTGGTCAGTGTTCACATTATCATTCCAATTTCAACCTGTACTGTTTTAACTGGTACATAAGACGAGAAAATGTATTTCTTAATTTTCATACTACGATTTGTAATTCAAGAGAAAAGGGGGGAGGGAGGGCATATGGTAGCTGTAACATCTTCCATTCCCCTTATTCATCTATGCCAAGTTAAAAATAAAATTACTATTAGAATTGCTTGATTTATTTCTTTGACTTATGTCTTTAGTGCCTTGTAAGAGACACCGACCTGCAAACTTGCTAAATTTCCAGATAAATAGTTTGACTTTAAGTACCTAAATTATTCAACATTTTATGCACAGGATGTTGTTTCTACCAAGGTAACATGTATATTGATATAGTACTGAGGTCAGATTCCCTTCCATAAATGGTATTTTTCTTTGCTGCTTGGATGCACAGGTGAACACCTAGGGATGGAAAAGCCTCCTGGGATCTGTTTTCCATCTGCAGTTTGTTGTGGGAATCGTGTGTTCCTGGAGGAGAACACTTGCAGCCCTTTATTCCAGACTAACTCACCTAATTGCTTCAGGCTGCCTTTCTATTTGTATTATTTCCTACCTTCTCTCACATTTGGAAAGAAAACATTGCCCTTTTTGCTGCCAGGCTAATCAGCATCACAACTTCACACAGGCTAAAACCATGAGAATAGGGGAAAAAAGGGAGGGGGGGAAGGTATAAAACATACTTACTGACAGATTACATATTTTTTATTGACTTTAAGTTCTCTTCAGAGGAAAAGAATTTCAGACTTTCATGAATCAATAAAAAATATTGGGTTTATAATGATAGAAAAACGGATACTGTTTAATTTATGAAAGCACATTGATATCCTTCCAGGCACAGACTCCTCTCACCTCCAGTGTAGTGGGCAAACTGAGACAGATCAAATGGAAACTCAACACAGGAAATTCAGAATTTCCTTTATTATTCAAGGGAAACTTTGTGAATACCTGGGAAACCCTACATTCAATGGGACTGAAGTTTAACATCCACTCCCCTCGTGCTACCAGGATTTTAGTTTTCAATTTGTGTCATCTTAATGAAGAATTCTTTAAAAATGAATGAAGGGATGAAAGAAATCAATGAATAAAACAAAATTAATTTTTTTTTTAATTGAACAGCTGATTTCTCTTCTGAGAGACATATCCTTTCTCTTGTCCAGATTCTCTAAATTAGACTTCAGGAGTCAGGAGGAAAAGGAACCTTGAAAAGGAACCTTTTTAATACAGCTCCACCTGAATGCAATTCCCATTCAGGGACCACAGCTCCTCCTCTGAGAACTTCCCTCTCTACTCTCACAGAGAGGTTACCTGAGAAGGGGCAGGATTTTTTTGAATTTCCAATATCAGAATTCAGCAGACGTCACCATTTTCAATGCAGCCATTAGGAAATACAAAAGCATAAAATACAAAAAAACCCACCCCAAACCCCATCTTCACATTCCCATTCAATAATATGGGCAGCCAGGTAATTACAGTGATGCAATACATTTGACAAACCTTCTTGGCCTCACCCATCCTTCCAAGAGAGGCAGAAAAAAAGGTCTTCAAGGCACTCTACACACCATCAAGATATAATTTAAAATCAAATGTATCTTTTGGACAAATCACTAGCACAAATCCCACCTTATTGAAAGCCATTATTTACATCCATTTATCTCAGGTGCAGGAGTCCAGACAGAGCTCTGGGGGGACACAACACACCCTCAGCCAGCACAGACACCAATAAAATGCAGCTCCAAATTTTACAGTGTTCATTTAACATTGATTTGCCACAGGATTCCACATTTCAAATGGGCAGGTGTTCATAGAATCAGTTAAAGTTTATGGACTGGTATAATGGGATATCCAGACCCACCCAGGACTTTGCCATCTCTATCAGAATAAAACTGAAAACGAGCAACAGGTCACAGACACGAAGAATTTGTCCCTTCTCGGGGTTATTTGCCCAATGAATCATGTCACTCATTACACTGTGACCAGCAGCAAACATTGGTGACACAGGACAGTTTCCCAGTGATTAGTTTTTGGATGCATTACTTGAATTAACAGAGAACCTCCCCTTGCTGAAATACCTTTAAGAGATCACGTTGGAAAGCAACGTGTGACTTCTGATCACAAAAATCATAAAAGTGACTTAACCCCAGCAAGTGAACTATTGGTTTTTTTTTAAGATGAACTTCCAATTTGGAAAGAATAAAGGGATTAGCAAACCTAAAGGCACTTCAACCTATTTTTCCTGCCATGATAACATTTTTAACTTCTGGCCTGTCTTATCTGTTAGGGGGAATTCCATTATGGGAGCATAAAGGATGTGCTGCTCTTACAAAACAGAGGCACTTTTAATGGCAGTTTTGAAAACGTGGCCTTTTGTACCTCCCTAGATTGACTATAAAAGCTCCCTGTCAACTGACAGCAACATCAACGTCAGTGCACACAAGACTGATGGTCTCCATATGAACAATTCTTCCTGCACTATTAACTGCTTATGGCCTCTGCTGGGTTTTGCAGAAACATCATTTTAAAAGCAGTAAAAACAGCATTTGTTCTTTTTTTTTTTTTTCCAGTGGAAGTAAGCAACATTTAGAGGTGACACTAAAGGTAGTCTCAGAGTTTACAGTACCAGAACTTGGGAATGACAGTTCTGTCTTTTATTTATTTATTTATTACAAAGGAAAGCTAAAAAAAAAAAAAATGGGGCAATTTTGGTGAATGCTTTTCTACTGGTCTCCAATTTGGGCTGACCAGAATTGCAAGCTGGACAACTGAAGCTGAGCTCTGCTCACAGAACAAAGTTATTATCTATAAGTTTTTAGGAAATATGATCTAAATCACAGCCTGTCCCCTGAACCCTTGGTGTAAATAGTTTAACCAGAATCATAGAATAGCATCAAAAAGTGTCTCAAGTTGTAAGGGACCCACATAAGGATCATCGAGTCCAAGTCCCTGCTCCTCAAAGGTCTTCCTAAAACAAAATCATAGGACTAAGAGCATCATCCAGTTCTTGAACTTTGATAGACTTGATGTTCTGATGCACTGGCAATAAAACAACAGGAAAAAAAGCTAGGAATAATGGGTTTTTTTTCAAAATAAAGCAGGAAGCCTCAAGTCCCACAGCACTTGTGTGTTGTTTAATATATGTAGGGCTGGAAACAGAGGAAAATCAGTTCAGTACAGCTCCACTGCTTTCTTCAAGGTGTTGCTTAACTAAATACAACGAATGTCAACCCCCCTGACATCCATCCTCACATCTACACTAGGGCATCTCATAAAAGTGTCACATTTAGGGACAACCACGGCCAATTATAAAGGCTGTACCAATTTTATTTGGTACCATTTATATTTGTTGGGCCAATAAAAAGGTGTCTCACTAAACCCACCCAGCCAAGACCTTGTCAGGAGCCTGGTCTTAAGATGTGTCCTTGCCTAACCCAGAAATAGCTGTTCTGGATTTCTTCCTGATGCTTTCTTACATCCTGCACATTCTGAAAAGGCAGACTGTACTGGATACATGGTATAATTGCACCTTGGAGCTATAATATCCCCTTCTGTTAGTCTGTTAATCCAAAGGCAGTTCACATTTTACAGTTACATTTCCATCCTCTTTATTCTGCTGACAGACAATGCAGACCTTCACCAGCTCTGACAAGCAGCCCACAAAACTGAAATAGCCCTTGATTGTTTCTATTTCTGCTGTTATGAATCTTGTTTGCTGTTGTGAAACTATCAAGAAGCAGATCAGCTGTACACTTCTGATCCCAGACAAAACTACAGACACCAGGAACAAGAGCTGAATGATCCTTGAGGCAAAAACATCAATCTATTCCCAAAATTAAGACTCAAATACTGAGGACTTCTGAATACTTTAATCAGCTACAGAAGCCTCATAGATATTAATTTCCACTTCTAATAAAAACCCAAAACAAAACCAACCAAACAAAACACACCAAAAACCCCCAAACAAATAAAACAGAAAAAACCTAAGTCTAAACCAAGACACCATAAAAGGTAGTTATTGATTCTTCAGTGGTGGATTCTCAGGCAATGCTTGAACAGAAATGCAAGTGTGGCTCAAAAATGTCCCTACAGGCCATCACCTCCCCCTGGCTTCAGGTGTGGAGTTTGGTCCGTAAGTAAACCAAACGTATTGTAAATCTTGATGGAGTGGAAACAGTTGTGCAAACTGAAACAAAGAGGGGAAAGCCAAGGTGTACAAATATTTACTAGGCAAGCAAAGACCAGCACCTTGCAAATACAGGGGCAAGTACTCCTGCTTTTGCATTGTAAGTACTGGCTAGAAACTATACCTTTTTGTGTGCATATGGACCACAGACCCTCAGGTCCCACAGCTCAGGACCCAACCCAATCCAACTGCACTTGAACTGTGAAAAAACACTTCCAGAATCCCACCAGGGGCTCCAGAATTAGAATGTCAGCATACAACATGTAATTTCCTTTTCCCTTCCCTATCATGTATTGACAGTGTCAGGACAGATATCAGAAAATGATGGTACAATCCCTATTTAATTCCTGCACTCGTGGGCAGCTGCTGACATGCCCTGGGTGTGCACATGCTTGCCTGGGCACACACACACACATATATATATATAGACATACATGTCCATATACACCAACACCCCTAAATAAATGTGGAAGTGCAGATATTTAGACAGAGCTACACCCACCTGAAGAAATTGCTGCCACAGCTTTCACAACAACCTTGTTGATTATTCTTTAGAAAATCCTTTAGTGCCAGGACAGGATTTACTGTGGATTATTAATTATTCTGCCACCAATATCTTTACTTCTAACAAACACCCCCTCAAGCCCCCCACCAAAAACCACAAAAAAAAAAAAAAAAAAAAGAAGAAAAAAAGCTCAAGTCTGTGTTAAATATATAACCTAAAAGTGATGTTACACAAACAGTAACTAGATTAAACATAAGAACATGTGCAGGTACATACCTTGATTGAAGTGTTCATTTAATATCATTTAAGTATCTGAAATATTCTGCTTACTTGATTAGAGTAGATTGTTTGCATTTTGATTTATTGCTTCAAGATCAGTATTCATTAAGTCACTTAATATAAAGGCACCCTTACAGCTGCTATCCTATTAAAGGTAATCATTTTTTCCCATTCCTGTTTATGGCACAGTCACTGTTACAATAAAAGCAGTCTGGAGTCTACTCTATTAATCACAACCACAGTTTCCAAGTATAAGTATCTTCTGAAACAATTCCTGATGGTTAAGGATTGTGTCAGACACAGGAATTACAAATTATGCTTTGTCTCAAATTCAAATTGCTTGTCATCTCATGTACTGTCAGGGACACCTTGGAGTGACTGTGCAAGTGGGTGATTCATATTTCAAATCTTTGGCCAAAAGTTTCAAAATCACATTCCTAGCAGTGTTTTAAGCCTGTATTTCTGGCTCTGAAGCCAAAGCTTCAGTTTTCAAATCAAATGTACTGAAATCAATGCAATTTCTCTGTAACTTTAATACAACTTTTTAAATTAGAATTGCAAATGTAGCATTTTATCTTTTAGCACCATTGGCCAAAGACTCTACAACCTGGTTCAATGCTTCTGGCTGGTATATTTTACATTTATTCTTTGCCCAGCATCAAAAAGGACAGAATAATCCTGTGATAATGACCTGTCATTAACTGAGCAAAAAGAGATTATAATAGCAGTAAAGTGACGGGATGTGCTCATCCCTTTTGTTGTATCACCTCTGGAAAGCCAGTAAGAAAAGCATCACGACACTCAAAATACACAAGACAAGACACATGAATTTCAGCAAATTGCTGTGAACTCCTTGTTCTGTGGCACATGTTTATTCCATGTTTGTAACACTGACTCCACTTCACCCAAACACAGGAACACCACGCTGGAAAACCACACAGGAGGCAACTCTTAGCTTTTAGAGACACTAAAATCAATTAGCAGCTGGTAATTCAGTGGCACTGATTAGCAGTTTTTATAGTACTAGTCAACACACGAGGTAATAGTGCTCACTTTCTGATGTAGAGAGCCAAGCTATAACTGACCTTCAAGTCATCTTAAAATACTTATTTTTATTTTTGTACTTGTGCAAGTTAGTCATAGTTGAGGAAAAAGAGTTTTTGCTATATTCCATAATTATGTCAACAAATAAGAAATGCAAAAATAACCAAAGGTATTTGTCAAATCCCAATCACAAAAGTATTACCTGTAAAATCTGGAAAAGTATTATTTCCTCATACAAAGCATTTTTTTCCTGTTGCTGGATAATGCCACTCAATATACTGATACTTCTAAGAGTTAAAAAAACCCCAAGTTTTGATATACTTCTTCACTGGCACAATGCAATGCTGTTTCAAAGTACTCCCACCAACACAAATCCTGTTGGGTCTGTTTGTAATAATGCTGTGGTCATTCTGAAAAGCAGCAGTTCCACTGCTCCTTTGCTCCTGATAATATAAGAAATTTTCATAAAACTCTTACTAGTACCCACTTACATATCCAACTTTATATGTTGTTACACTTATTGCTTCTCTTTCTGTGGTTTTTACCCAGAATCATTACAATTAATGGGAAAAGTTCCATGGCCTCCAAGGGATTTCATCTATTCATCTCTGTTCTGTCAAGAAACGCTGATGTTTAAAGGAATCATGTTCCTTGTTCTGTGTAGCTTCATTAAAACTACTGTGGCAGAAGTACTTCAAAGGTACAAGGTTTTTAAAGCTCTGAAGGAAGCTTGAAAAAAGTTTTCCTGCTAATATATTAAAAATAGGTATTTTTAGTATAATAAAGCTTCAGTGAGGTACTGATAAGGTAGAGAAGATAATAAGAGAATGTGGTCAGAGAGGCACAGCTACAGAAAAATATCAGCCAAGGCATCTCAGGAGTCAAAGGAAGAAGCCTCAGCTCCCATCCTGCACCTTAAGAGGATCTGGGTAGACAATGCAGTGTTAAATTAACAACCAATTTGAAGTAGACAAAAAATATGATTGAAACAATAATAAACGTTCAGCCTTAGCCCTCTGAAAGAAGACAAATCATAGGTAAAGTCATGTGCTGATAAGTCACTTTACAGCTCACTTTTTAACCTTGATTCAAACTGGAGAGGGGGAAAAAGAAAATAAATGAAAGCCATATGTTAAGACCAGAGAGCAAGCTCATTTCTTCTGTAACATCTTGAATTTAGTATGTTTACCACTACTTATGAAATAACCTCATATTATTCTATAATCAAATCCATTTTATTTAAACAACTACACAGTGACCAAAAGCAAGGTGCACCTGGGGTAGATAATGGCAAGTAGGATCTTTATTTCACCTTAAACAGCTCTCACACCACTAAAATACTGTGAGCAATTTATAAAAGCCAAATGTTCGGAAATACAGTCAATTTT
Source organism: Lepidothrix coronata (assembly GCF_001604755.1). Lineage (NCBI taxonomy): Eukaryota > Metazoa > Chordata > Aves > Passeriformes > Pipridae > Lepidothrix > Lepidothrix coronata. Next base: position 3,754,450 of record NW_016690204.1, on the reverse strand, counting down.
GTTCTCCTTAAATGAATATTTAATGTAAGGTTAAAATGTTTAGAAAAGGAAAGAAGAATTCCAAGAGCTACCAAGAAGGTCAGACAGGCCCTGAGCACAGCAGCCTCTGTCCAGGAAGAGATTTGGACCTGGACACAGGAGGCAAATGCACCAAAAAGGGCTCACAGAAGCAGTCCATGAGAATGACACTGCAATGCCAAAATAAATTTATCTTAGTTTTTACTCACAGAAGCTGGTTGCCATCCTGTTGTCATTAATGACTGGTTGTCATTAATAAATTTTATGGTAACCAGAACTTTCACTTTGCTTAAAATAAACTCCCTCAGAGATTCGAAGTTATTCTGATGAACAGTCATCAGCAAATATTTGTACAAAAAAACATCCTCAGGTTGTGCAAACCTCACAGGTTTCCACTCTGCTGTAAAAACCCCTTAATTTTCTTCCAGACATGACGGCAGCAGGTGACACCACTGAGCTCAGAGGGATTTAGGGATACAGCACCATCCTCGTCCTCTGATACCAGAATCCTGGCATTTTTTGGGATGGATGCTACTGAAGCATCACAACCTCCTGTCACATCTCACAGAGATTCCTGCAGTGGAGCAGCACTTCCCTGACTCCCTTCATGCTCCCTACTTTTCATTACTAAGGACAGCAAATGATCTGTTAGGAGGATTTTTGGGGCACATAAAAAATAGCCCCTTGTGTATTTCTGTATTAGGGGGCTAATTCAGTGAATGGGTGTTGATCACCCCAAAACCAGCATCGCCACCAAAGGGGTCAGGAACAGGTTTCAAGTAACTGAATAAGCTGAAAAATCAAAAACTGAATACAGTAAGGACATGCCAAGTAATTTGCTGAAATTGGACAAAAGAAAAATTAAAGCACTGGGAAGACATTATAAAGGGAAATGTTATTACATAAATATAGGGCTTGATGAAAAAAGACAAGCCATGATCTTTTAAGTGTATTTCACTCAGAATTTCATACCATGCAGAACTAAACCAGAAATAAACAAAACTGGTGGTTTATGTATCAATTACAACACTTTGCAAACTTTTAATTACAGTCTTTGAATTTTTAATTGATCCCAGCCAAACACACGTGTGTGAATGGAACTGGCACAAGGGTACAAAAGAGTTAAAATCACATGTTAAAAGCCTGTACTTCTGCATGCTTAAAAGCTTTTAATATAGCAATTTTCAAAGATACCATGTGTTTGAGATGACAGAGCATGGAAATGTAAGTCACGCTGGTTTACTACGTCAGGGAAAAAAAATTCTTTGGCACTAAGCATTCTAAAAAATTAAGTACATGGTATTGCATTTTTCTCTTTTTATGCTGTTTCCCCTACTGCTCAATTCGTAGACTGCATTTTGCCTTTTATTTACCAAAAAAAATAAAGAAGATTCATGCCCTACCCTTTAAGGGCAGTGAACAAAACAGCAAAAGTGGCTTTCCCTGATGCCAAGGCCCATCAATAACCAGCGGGACCTCACTCCCAGCTATCACACAGATGCTCTCCAAGAGGCTGCTTGGAACACACACACACAGAATGTGCATTATTTCTCTCTCTCCTTCTCCTGCTCAATATTTCACCAAGATAATGCCAAGCAAAAAGGCTCTTCCATCCCAGGAGAGCCGACACCTGAGAGCACCGGGCTGAAATACTCCCTCACATTTGGAGCCATCATTCAGGGGAAACATTTCTTTTAGAACCCAGAACAAGCCCCAATCCTTCCCTGAGCCATTCCCATAATTCCCCAAATAAGCCTTTTAAATCCATAAGTGCCCTCGTGGCGTGTCCCAAGGCCTCCCCTGGGCAGCGCTGGAAACAATCCACACAGCAGTTCCTGAAGAAATGAACCGAAAATCTGGGTGCAACTTTGCTTCTTATTGTTTCAAATTATCCTCCTGTCCGTGTACAATGACCACTTTGGTCCCCAGTAAATTCTTTAACAGAAAAAAAAATAAATAAATAAATAAAAAGAGCAGGGATAGCCTAGGATATGGAACACTGTGATGAGAGGAACAAAATGGCACTGATGACATCAACTATCTTATTGCCCATCTCAATCTAGCATGAACAGAATGAGAGATTTTCTGTGTGTTTTTTGGAAGGGCAGCTGCTTGTTCATTGTTCAAGCTTTGAATTTTAGCACATACTTCAGAACATACTGAAGCTCTGCCTTCTTTTGCTTAAGCTTTGAATTCCCACAGTTACAGAGGGAAGTCTTCCACTAATGATCAGATATGGACTTAATTTCCATATTCAGTATTTAGCTGTTCCTTTTATCTATCTCTTCCTTAAAGATGATTCCCACATATTACATTTGACCACCATCTAGAAGGTTTTTTTTATATTATTTGGGAATTGAAGCCATCAGAGCACTGGATAAAACACAACAAAATTAGGGGGCTACAGCCTGTCTGTGTCAAATTCAAGAAGCAACCAAGCCCTATATTCTCCTTTGAATACAAAAAACCACCAGTGCCATAAGTGTAATGAAAATAGCTTGGTTTTGTCCCAGTAAATCTGTATTTGCAGCTTTTATATCACCTTCTCAACCATTTATCTAGACTGGAAAGTTTCTTATTTTTCCTGCTGCATGAACCAGAACAGTTTCAGAGAAAGTACCAAACGAGGCTCTGGATATAAAATCTTATCCCAACCATTTCAACTATGAATTTTGGCAAATTTCTGTTTCTTCTCAGCACTAATTCCTACTGCTGTTACTGGCATTGTCTCAGCAACCTCTGGAATCCAGAACTTCTCAGTTTCTTAACCCAGCATCCATAAAGACAAGCCAGCCATTTCTGCCATTAACCCACTTCTCAGCTTTCAGCACTTCTAAAAAACTCACTCTTCTCCATTTCAGCCTATGAAGATCTGCAAATTACTATCCTTTTTGAAAAAAAAAACCTCTTTAAAGTACCTGGTGTTCAACAGCTATGAAAATGTATAGCTACTTTATATATGGGAGAAATGTTCTTGTTGGTTAGTTAATCAGGACTGTGCAATGTATTAAAAGCAAAAAAATCAGAACTTTAAAGCTTATTACAAACCCAACATTGTTTCTATCATTTAGATTTTGTTTATAGATCTTAGAGAAGCCACAGCAATATAAAAGCATCGTAAGCATTTTACCACTATTCACAAAAAGCCTGTGTGTGCATCCCCTCCCCACCCCAGCAGGCAGGTGAAATGCACAGTTCCAATTTTAATATTTATAAATCCTTGAACATGCTCTTCATCCAAACATGCTCTTCATCTTAAGCCATATTTAAAATGAGCTCCCGAATCAGCCACTCCCATTAAACATGTCGCTTTTACAGAGCCTCTGAAATACAGGGGGGGGAGTGAAAAAAGCCCACTTGGAACTATTGGACAAACAAGTAGTGTGGAAATAGCCAGCAAAAATGATATTAAGGAAATTATTTTGAGAAATGGTTATTACTTCATCCTTTTGCCAGTGGTTGTGTGGGTGTGACTTGGGACAGGTAATAATGTCCCTGTGCTGCTGTGCCCTTTCCATTTGCCATTCTTGGACTATAAGCACTTCAGGGTAGAAAGGGAACTTACATTCTTAAGAGCCTTTATCTGAAAGCCTGAACCTGGAAGACTTTGAACATTGTTTTGAAAGAGGATTCAAAAGTGTCTATGACCTAAAGTGAAAAAAAACCAAATTAGGTCCAGTAGTTTAGTGTCAGGGCACTCATTACCCTGTCAAGTAACCCTGGGCACATCACTTAATATCTATATGCTTTTCTTTCCATGTACCACAGGAACAACAGATCCTCCTTTACGCAGCAGCAAATCTGGGAGGCCCAGCTCATCAAAGCCTGTAAAGTGCCCAAGATTTCCAAGTTGCAGAAGCCTCACGAAAAGCAAACCCAGATTAACCCCCCGAAGGAGACGTGCTAGCAAAAATAAAGGTTATGTTCCACTTCAGCACTCCAGAAGGCTCTCTGCTAGGTTACACTGGAATGACAAATCCAAAAGAACATCCAGTGGCCTTAAATTAAACCATTACTGTGAGAAATCAACAACACACGAATTAGTCTCTAATCCAACCTGTCCAGAACTCACTCATTTGATGAGCCCAAGCACTGCTGGCAAAGGAACAGACACTCAAAGAGACCAAAGGTCTGAGGCCACAAGGCAGGGGAATTGTCACCAGAAGGTACATTAAAAAAAAAGAAACCCCTCACACCTCAGGTCTGGGGGAAAAAAAAAAAGAACAAAGACTGAAAAGACTTTATGATTCCCACCTCTGAGTGTACAGAGGCTAATTGGAAAGGGTGTGCACTTCCCACTGACATCTCCATACAATCTTATTTCTACAACAAGACAAGGATTTTCTCCTTTTTTGTTCCCCTGTCACAAGTTTTGTTATTCTATGAGCAGGACCAGAGCTCCAAGAGGAGCCCCCTCAACTCCCACAGCCAGGATTCTTTTATTATGGCAGCACAGACAAGTTCCTGAGAGCAGGGCACAAATATTTTCCTCAAATACATCAGGAATGGCAACCTGCACAAGGAAATGCTGAGGACTCAGATTCTCTTTTCTGCCTGCCTCCCAAAATTCTAGACCTCAGTTTACTCTTCTCCTGTTTCTCTCTCTGTCGAGCCCCCAAAAGATGACCCTGCCCAACACCAGGTTGGCCCATTTTGGTCAAGCAAAGCCTTGGTGAAACTCCAGGCCCACTGCACATATGTGATCTTGCAGCTGCTGATCTTTCTGCTGCTAAGAGCAAGGCAGGAATATTCCTAGAAAAAACTTCACCTAAAATTCACCTAACTTTGCATTTTAACTCACGTTTGACCCACAGGTAATTCAACTCTTGGATGGGTCAATCATGCAAAGCCAACATGGCTAAAAGGTAAATTCTTTCAAAAATTGCATGAGCAAAGACAACAGGATAAGGAGCAAAACACGCTTGCAAACGATCCTTTGACACAAATCAGAAAAATGAAAACACAGAAGAACTTTTTGTTATTATTACTATTATTTTCATCTTTCAAATTTTCTTCAGAGACACAGAAAAGGTTTTGGATAAGGTTGTGAAGAGCACCAGAAAATTGCATCCTGATGCCTCAGAAGACTGAGGAAACATCCTCCCACTTCAACCATCAAACCCTCCAAAGACTTACTAGCATACCTGAGCATGCAGAAAACACCCATTTTTAGGTGCTCACTATTTAGCTGTCAAGCATGTTTCATAACAGCTGCATATTTCTTACATAAAAAGCAGGTGTTTCTGTTCTAGTCTTCAAGTTAAGCTATGTTGCTCGTCCTAAAATCTGGATTTGACAAATTAGCTGTGTACTTTAATTCTGGCAGACAACATTTCCTTTATTTTGACATTTTTTTGTTTGTTAATTCAGTTGAATAAGCTGCCTGTAGTTTTACAGGTGCTGCTCAGCAACAGCAACTCTGTGTCAGCAGCTCCTCGCTACATTTAGGTGTCCACTCACGCATGCCTACAGACATAAAAGTTTAATAAATTAATACATTTTCAAGGTGACTTTCTTTAAACAGCTCAATTCAAAGATAACAATTTTTGCCTTCTGGCACTTATTCTAAGAAAATATTCATTTTGCATGAGTAAGTCTGTGTAAAAGGCAAAAAGATGCCACTACTGCTTTAAAAAAAAAAAAAAAAAGAGTTGGGGGATAAAAGGAAAGGAAGTTATGTATTTTCTAAATTCTTCTATAGATAATGTCATGGGAGATTTGGTCTGTAACTTCAACCAGACAAAATCTTAAGGTCAGCCTTGGGCTCGGCTCAGCAAAGCTCCAAGTCACTGACGCAGAGGCAGAGAATTGTTCAGGGTATCTTTGTTCACTGCCTCCGTCTGTCTGGTGATGTTGGGAGGAGGTTTCATGGCTGCAGAACAGAAGAGCTCAGAGCACATATCACAGGGGCACTTCAGAACCACCAGTTCTCCCTGGGAGACAGGGACACCTTGTCAGGCAGCTGCTCCCAAACACAGACACACTTTGTGGCATCAGAAGTACATAAAATTTGGGAGCATATACAGTTCTGCAACTGGGCAATGACAATGTCATCTTTTCGTTCACAGAACAAAGCTGATACCAGGCTCATTCCTTCTGGATAAATGCAGGGAAAGTACAGCTTAACCTTCTTAAATGCCTACAAATTCACGGGGAGGAAAAACATAAACAGATTTCAAACACATACAAAGACAGTTTGGAAATAGGATGAAAGAAGAATGTCATGTTGGATTGCATTCTCTCTTTTCCTCCTGAAGAGCCCAATGTACAGAACACAACATCCATACAATGCCTTAACATTTAGGTTAATGGAGCTAATGCTAAAAATGGCAAAGCACAATTCAGCTGACACGCTGGCATTGAAATTACTTCCTTGGCTTATACATCTGCTGCAGAATTTGCCTTCCTGGGTTTTTTTTGGAATTAAGATGCTACAAAAGTGAAATAAAACCAACTTGTTTCCTTGGAAGTGCTGAACTTGTTCTCAATCCTTATGATTATTGTTTGGAGAGTGCCTCGGCCCTCCTGGTGTTATCTCTTGTTGCCTGAGTTCACAGCTTTCTCCTCCTTCCAGGAGGTGTTTCATACATCCAGTAAGTAGGTACTTTTGAAAACACCCTCCAATTTGAATGAGATTTCAAGAACTTCAGGCTCTTGAAGTAAACTCAGAACTACTGCACCAATGTAGATGAGATGGGGAAGCCATACAAGGACATACACACACACAGACACTTATATTGCAAATATAAACCTGCAAGTATATTTGCACATATCCATTAATTGCTTGCATATTATTGCAATTGTACTTATTCCATAGTGGAAGTGTAGTTGCTACACAAAGTACAGAATTAAAGAGACACAGACTGGGAATTGTTACATGTAACATTCACAGTAAGTCTTATTTTCTCACTTTGCATCACACAAGTCATCTCTAAGGAAATGATGCCACAGAAAAGTTTAGAAAAATGGTGTTAGGACTACATGTGGGAAGAAGGAAAATTTCCATTTAAATTTTAAGACAATGTTCTTACATATGTGAGAAGCACATTTTAGAGATCTCTCTGAATCCAACAACTGCATTTCCCTTTCTGGTGCTACCCACGTTGTTAAACACAGATTTGAATCCCCACACACCGCTGGAAACCAGCTCCACTCCAGACAAAACACTGGTGAAACGTTTTATAGTATGTAAATATCATGAAGATCCAAGTTTTCCCAGCAGTTCCCTTTCACTGTGGGCAGTGTTAAGAGCAAATTTCCCTCTTCTCATCCACTGAAGTTCAATTGTTCCTATCTAAAAGGCAAGGGAACCAATAGACTTTCCAGAAGTACATATCTAAACCACAATTGTTTTAATCTCTCGGTGGCATCATTCCTGCATTAAACATATATGTATGTTCTACACACAGTTGTTCCTGTCTGAATTAAACTTTAAAGGAAAAATCCTCACGATCATTGCTCTGTGTGCCTCAAAAAGAGAGCACCAGAGAATGTAATGGGAGAGATTAATCCCCTAGAAATAATTAGACAGGTCACCTTTCATTTTTAGTGTATGTAGTCCTTTAACAACTATTCAGAGAATAAGACTTATGGTTATCAGGGTACCATGATAATCATGCCAAGAAATTAACTGCTAAGAAACAAATATACTGCTATAACTAATTTTCCTATCCAGTTTATGGAGTTTTATTTAATTCCTTTTTCCCCCAAGAAATCAGTGTAGAGTCAGATTTTCATGAGAGTTCAGCTCTCGTTTTGGCACCCAAATGAGAGCCAGACTTTGATAAGAGCTCAGTGCCTTGCAGAACAGGAACTGTGAGGAGCTGAGCTATTTTGGAAATCTAGCAGCTGCTGTGTAGGCTGGGAATACGAAAATTCTGGTCTCCAGCTCTTTAAAAACCTGCCCTTACCTAACTAACAGCATAATAAGCAAGAATCCTAAATCTAGCAAATTACAGCTTCTTCTGCCATCTCCTCTGTCCTACTGAAAACTTCCACTTCCAGTGCATTTCAAGAACTTTGCATTACCATTATTGGCACCAGGCACTCGCTGCCTCCAGGTACAGCTCTGACCTTTCCAGCACACCGTTCTTCGGGGCAAAAAGGTTATTTTTCTTTGCCTGATTTAACCAGCAAAGTTGCCTCATTACTGGTACTATTAGAATTTTAAGCTGAAATAATGTTTAGCATTTGACTCGGGAGACTCAGAGTGTCACAGCAGTGTAACCCCACTGGCCACTGTCCCTCTCTCCAGGTACAATCCTAACAGCCCATAAAAAATAGACACTTAGCTGTGAATTTCCTTCATCAACTGGAGTGTGCCCTCACTCTCTCAAATTACAACATTTTAAATTTTTTCAAAAATACATAAATGCTAATAGTTATTAATAAAATATAACTTTTCTGAAAAGTAATAACCTCAGAGTCATCTCAGATAAACAAAAACAGTCCAGAAATGGACCAGGTTGATTTGGGGCTTTGCAGACACTCAGATTGCAGCAGCACATTATTCACATGCAGTACAGAGCACAGACATCAACCGTTCGGCTGAAATACCTAATTTTCAGAGTTTCTTTATGACAGATGTTGCCATTCACACCACAAAAACCTTCATTCCATCACCCCTTTGGCTGCAGAATCAACTCTAAGTATTTTTTCAAAACTTGCCTTTTTTTTTTCCCCCTGATTCTTCTTTTGACAAAATGCTTTGGTTTTAAAATATATTTTTAAATGAAGAATTGTAGTATCACAAATGATCGCAGAAACCTTCTGATACTTTGATAATTTAATCAAGACTAGTCACTTATGTTTTTCTAAAGATTTTCTTAATTTTTTGGTATTTTTTGAGATGAAAAACAGTCCACCAATTTGCATGGTCTGCCTTAACAATTTCATAATAATGACTGAAAAAAAAAAAAGATGTCCATATGTGTAAGCCACCAAGAGACAATCCTGGTTCCTACCAATGGAAGATGAAATATTTAAAAGACATGTCAAGAGAGACCCCTAGAGATGTGTAATCAGTGCTTTATATCTTTTTTTGAAAGTTATAGTCAAAAGAAATTCAGCTGACGTTTCCAGTTTGAGCCAACATTCCGAAATGCTTCACTTGGATTGCACTGACACAACCAATCTTTTATGTTCAGGCAATAAACTTTAGTTCGTGCAACAGCCCTGTGGAAAAAATATTTTGGAGAGATTTAAGGGTTTCTTGGTTTTAAAAATGAACTGAAAAGTCTCTAAGCAAATTATATTAGCAAAATTATCACCACCACAAGACATTCCTCATGGTAATTTTAAATACATTTTAAATTTAATTCCAGTTGTCACATAAACAATTACGTGCATTTTGTAATCATGCATCTCTAATCAACTTTGGATCCCAAATTACATTTGTCTGGAAAGTTTCAAGCATTTAACTGCACAGTCATGGACCAGACCCTTCACAGGGACACGGAAACACAGTCAGTGCAATGGAATTGCTGAAACACTGGCTGCTCCTCCCCTATCCAGGCCACATGGAATAATAACTATCCTTGAAATTTTCAAAGAACTCATCTAAAAAGGATTTGGGAAGGATTCCTCCTCTAAAAGCTAACGGGAAACAAAAATCCCTACAAACATCAGGACTACGTAGATGAAGTTGAGCATTTCAGCACCTTTGTGATGGTTCAGATTCTGAGCAGGGAAGGGGTCACTTGTGTGCAGCCACAGAATCAACGAGGTTGGAAAAGACCTCTGAGATCATCAACTCCAACCTTTCACCCAGCACCACCTTGTCACCCAGACCATGGCACTGATGCCACATTCAGGCTCTTCTCAAACACCTCCATGGATGGTGACTCCACCACCTCCCTGGGCAGCCCATTCCAGTGTCTGAGCACTCTCTGGAAAGAATTTCTTCCTAATGTCCAACCTAAACCTCCCCTGGTGCAGCTCAAGGCTGTGCCCTCTTGTCCTCCTGCTGGTTCCTGGGAGAAGAGACCACCCCCCACCTGGCTACAACCTCCTGTCAGGGAGTTGTAGAGAGTGGGAAGGTCTCCCCTGAGCCTCCTCTTCTCCAGGCTGAGCCCACCCAACTCCCTCAGCCTCTCCTCCTGGGACTTGTGCTCCAGTCCCTTCCCCAGTCTTGTTGCCCTTCTTTGAACACACTCCAGCCCCTCCATGTCCTTCCTGAGCTGAGGGGCCCAGAACTGGACACAGCACTCCAGGGGTGGCCTCACCAGTGACCCACAGCTCTGACTGTGTCCATCTGGTGACCAAGCACCTGTAGATCCAAATGCTGCTGATCCAAACACTCCCTACATCCACATCATCCCAGCTTTCACTCTGCCTCTTTCCACCACCACACCCCCCTTGCACACCCACTGAAGGAGCAGTAAACTGCACTAAAGTTAATTTGAAGTCACAAGTGTGGTTTATTAATTTGCCACTTCCCCCCCCTCTTTTTCTCCTGACAATTAGCTGTGATACATAACCTGAATTTTAATACCAAATTACAAGAGCACTGTATAAGTGACACACTCTAAAACACAGACTTTCTCTTTTCTTTTAGGTAAAATTAAGCTAATCTGCTCTGACAGAAGAGGGCTCTTTGGAACCAGCTAGTGAGTCTCCCAAATATGAAGCAGTAACCCAAATGTCAATTACTTTTCCAACAGCAGACAAATTGCTGGCACACTAATGCAATTTAAGGACAATAATTAGATAACAGGACTACAGAGTGTACCAGGTGACAGAGTTTCTGAGATAATAGAATCTAGTGTCCTACTTCTTAAATATTAACATCATTCCATCCCAGTCAATCGGTTTATGGTAATTTTAAAAGGGCAAAGCAAATTCTTTTTATTGCTAATAATATTGTGCTTTTCCAGCATTAGCTTTGAAGGTTAGCAATTTACAGGGTCAAACCTTAATTCTATTATTTCCACTTTATTTACTTTTCTTTTTTAATCTCTCCTCTCTGAAGTCTTTTCCTATTATAGAAATTTTAAGGCACTTGATTAAAAAAAATGAAACCCTTGAAGTGGGAGTTCACTGTGCTCAGTACAAAGGAGCCACTTTCATCACAGCACATGTAATACCCATTTAGAAATTCCCAAACTTTTCTTATAATCACATTCTACTCTAATCACATTCTACTCTAAGTGATTTGGTTAACTGTGTGTTAGGTAATCCGTGTAACATGTCCAAGATTTTTCAAATCTTGGCCACAGTCGAGTGGCTCTCCAGAATTACTGTAGGCAGAAGAAACCTCATTGCTTTAGTCACAACTTCCCAGATTGCTAAATATCTGTTTGCATCACAAATTACCATTGGAATATCATTCCCCCCACCTTTTTTTCCCCAATAGTTAGCTGGGGGACTTCTGTTTTCAACAAAGTCTCTGCAATTCTTGGTACCACACACCTCCTTTCATCCAGAAAACCAGTGCCCACTGACACACTAAAATATTTCCACTCTGATCAGAAAGCCCAGCTCCAGGACAAGAGAGGAATTTACCCAGAATAACATTCAGCTTCTCAACTAAGACCCTAATAAGAATGCAAATTTTTATTCTTTGTTTTTTAAGTTTTTAAGTGCATAAAGACATAAATTTAATCATATTACAGATCATGAAATACCGTGTTTCAAAACTTATTTTTTCCCATCTTAAAAAAGAGACAAATCTTCAAGTGCTGCATCAAGAACCAGCCAAGTCAAATGACTTCCAAAAACAATTGTGCCAGTCTCTCAAAGCCATACTGGTATTTTTCAGTTAACAAACAAGCCTTGTGAAATGCAGTTTTACATGTTCTGAAGTGTTTGCTGACACACAAATGAACAGGTTGCACTCAGTTGTACAGCTTTTGGTCCTTGAGTCCACAGCATTTGAGTTTGGGAAACATTCAGTCTGAATGTCATGACACATTGGTTTGCTACATGCAAAAGGTGGGGAAAGGAAAATTAAAAAACACAGCAAAGCATTGAGATAATTCTTTCCTGTGGGTTCTGTGAGCATAAAAAAACCTGAGGAGTCCTGCTCATGTATCATTGTGGGACCTTGTAAAAAACAGACTTTTCTCACTTTTTGTCATTTACAAATAGGACAAATTTTTTGTTTCTAGTGTGTCCTATTGTCTACATTGTAGCAGGTGACAAAAATAATTAACTACCCTGACTGTAATTGGTTACCCTGCTGGTAATGATGGTAATAATACATAAGGCACTGCCTATGTACTTTCTCAGTTAATCTGAAAGTGATACCAAATGCTGATCAGAAACACATTACTACCTGATTAGCCAATATAATCTCTGCTCATGGATCCCCTGTTATTCCACGTGCATTTTACCAACAGATCTGTGGATATCTGAACAATTTATCCTGACTTTACCACAGTACTTCTTTCCCACAGGAGAATTCTTGTTCCTTTTGACTGGCCATGAACACAGACTCGTGAAACCAGCACCACAAATGCATGGCCCAGTCTGAGGATTTGGGGATCACAGTGGCCATCTCTGACCAAGGGGCAATAACACCTTCAAGATCCTCATTCAGAACAACCAAAGAGCCAAAAAAACCCCCTTGTTCATTATCTTATAGCCCTGTGACAGAGCCAGGATTTCATCTGCCAGGGCCCAACTGAAATCAAGTCCTTTGAAAATAACACAACTGCTAAAACATGTAGAAAGTAGCACACCTTATAACAGGTAAAAAAATAATCTGGACTTACTTTTTATTAATCTAAATACAATTAGAACTAAATTTGACTTTCAGTGATGTTAAAACTGTCCTGTCTTCAGTAAAGGTGGCAAATAAGAAGAAATCTTGAACACTCAGCTCTCGGGGATCCACGAGCCCCCTCAGCTGTATCTGGTTATCCCACAGTGCAGCAGGAAAATTCTTTGATCACAAAACATTTTGAGGAAAATTGATATTAAAGTAAGTAAACAAACATGTTCCCAAGTCCAGGGGGCCTGATGGGATTCATCTCAGAGTTCTGAAGGAGCCAGTGGATGTTATGTCAGGAGCCCTCCCTATCATCTGCCACAGGTCTCGGGAGTCTGACTGGAAGCTGGACAACATTATTCCAGCTATTCCAGCCTAAAATTGGGCATGAGGAAAGACTCAGGAAACTATGGATCTGTCAGTCCAACCTCAGCACCTGGAAAATTCTGAAGATAATCCTGGATACTACTGAGAGGCACTGAAGTCATTCTCTCAGGACCTCAGCTCTGCCCACCCTGCTCTGGATCCCAGCACTTGTTCAGGGCACTGTGATATTCCAGGGATGTGGAGGTCCCCCTAAGGCACTACAATATTCCATGGATGTGGAGGTAGGAGCCTGATGTCACCACTTACAATGTGCAAAAGAGAGGAGACATTAGAGAAAGCAAAGAAATTAAAGAGTCTGTAAAAATAAATTACAGAAGAGACTAGGAATGGGCACTGTTCTGTGGAGAATACTTAGAGCTGATGCACATTTATAGCCCAGGCATGTTCAATTTTAAACCTACTGCTTTTAGCAGTGAAGTGACAAAAAGAAAGAAGTGGAAGGGACAGTGGGAAAGCATAAAAAAAAAGTTACCAGGACAGCAATTACAAAAGGGATAACTTACTATAAGGCATAACAATGAGTAATATGTGCTAATAACACATATAATCTGTTTTTTTTTAAAAATGTATATCACTCCTTTAAATAGCCAATCTCAAATATCTACAGGAAAAAACCCAGCAATCAATACCATTCCATTATATACCTTTCCATTAAAGGAAAGATATAGGAAAGCCATAAAGGCTGAACCCAACAGACAACCTTTCCATGAGCTTTTTCAGTTCCATATGTATTAAGACTGATAAATCATTATTCATTCCTCTAAGTACAAGGGCTTTCTTATTTCTTATGGATAGAAAAAAAAAAAATGCTTTTTTTGGACAATGAAAAATTCGGTCTTTATTCTTCTTCCTACTCCTTTTCACACAACCCCTACTCTGTGGCCCAGGATAATGAGAATCGAATATAAATGAAATAAAGGCACTTCCATCTACTTTTATAAAGAAAATAAAGTCCTTTTTTTTTTTTGTAATCCAACATCTCATTTCAAAAAGGAAATAGCTTTAAGGCTTGCATGCTTTTACAAGTATATGTCTAATTCTACAATGGTAGTCTAAGAAAGTCACATTCCTTAAAATGAAACATGTTGTTTTCAGTATTTTCCTTCCCTCATGATCTCTTTCATTTCAATTATTTCATAAATAACTTTTTTCTCATTAAATACTCCTTTTTTTCTCTCTGTAAAATGTAAAATTTTTGTCATTCTGTATTTCTAAAAGCATAAAGCAGTGTAGCCTATTTCCAGAGGTCTCTGTAGCTCTACATACTATAAATACTCCTAAATCCTCCCTGACTATTCAGTTCTGAAATGATAAAGCCTCTTTGGAAATAATAAAGTAATAGGCGCCTTCATACATAAGAGTCACATCAAGGAATTAAACTGTGCTTACATTTGTTCACATATTCTTATTATTTGCCTTAATTTCAGAATAAACTCCAATCTGATGTCTCCTGCTGGGTGTTCCAGTTTCACTGACACACTGCAATTGGGAATTGGGATTTACATCTCCTGTGCTGAGGCAAGCAGGTTAAATTGCTGCTTCTGTGACATTTGTGAGTTCTGCCTGGTATTCCTTGCCATGAACACACAGTGTTCACTATTCCCACGTCTTTGTTCCCCATTCCTGTTTCTCTCGTGTTTCACGGGATCCCAGGATGGCTGAGGTTGAAAGGGGCCTCTGGAGATCCCAGTCCATCCCCCCTGCTCGGGGCAGGGTCAGCCAGAGCAGTTCCAAACAAACCAAGCCAGCTTCAAAGAACACTCCCAAAAATCTCTGAGCAGAGAACAAATCAAATGAGAGAAGAACACAGCTTAGGCTGCCAGGATATCCATGGAGAGACACTGAGGATGTGACTGTTGGAGTTGGTAGGTGCAGGACTGAAATGCCTCCCTTCCCTCTCTACTTGAGGGCACAGAAATTCTGTTGCCTGTAGCTGGCAGGAAAGCCTGCAGCCACCTGAGGTGTTATTTAAACATTAGCTGTCAGTGGCTCTTCCAGACAGCAAAGACTGAAAAGAAATAAGGAAAAAAAAAAAAAGGTAGATGGTGAAGCAAAAAATCAATGTAGTTCAGTAACTGACCAGAGAAAACAGCAGCAGGACTAACAGGGAAAATAGAAATATTTAGGAAAAACTTTTAATGAATTCCATAATGCTGCTTTGAGAAACCACACATGTCACCAGAAAAACACATCTCAAGGAAAAGTGGTAAAAGTAGCAGTTTGTGCAGTGTAGTAGGAAACAACTTACTTGGCTTTCAGGAATGCAGGACGACTGAAGGAAGGAACCGGAAGGAAAAGGGATATCGGGATCCTGAAAATCTATGACAGAGAAAAGAGGGAGAGACAATAATGGATGGTGTAAGATGAGATGATAAAATGGAGAGTACAGAGGAGAACAAGACGACACAGTGGGAAAACAAAACAGGGATCAGGGTTTACAGATGAATCTGAGTCCAGAATTTATGGAATTATTGTCATAAGATGAAAAAGGGGATGGCCCAAACAAATAAGGAGAAAAGCCAGTGACTTCAAACATAAAAGAAGGTAACAGCTGCTCTCCTGTTTCACTAAGTTGGATCATTTACCACATCCATATTTCAAATAGTAATTAATTAAGTTGTACTGGAGCCAACAGCAGCGGGGACTCGTTATTAATGAATGCATAGATCAGATAAACAACTGTGCTGAAGATGAATTTTACTAGTAAACTTTACCATTACAATTTCCTATAAGAATGAAGATGCATAAAACGGTGCCTCAGACATTATTTTCATCAGCAATCAAAAGTTTTTTTAAGTGACCACAACTAAATGATTCAAAAGAACTATCAAGCCTTACAATACTTCACGACACATGGATAATATTTTAGCATTTCTAAATAAAAATTAAAAGCCACCAAAAAAACCAAACCACCCACCAAAAAGCACCACTCCCCCCGACCCAAACAAATCCAAAAAGATGTATTTTTCTACACCAAGCTGTAGCAAATTGGAGCACTTTTCTGAGAATAATCAGAACTCTCTGGCTGCTGTTCAATATGCAAACAAGTCTAATTACTCTCTCTGGCTTGTACCAAAAATGTTTGACTCCTCTCAGAGATCAGTTTTCATATTTGATGATGGACTCTGCAATCCTGGGTTTACATGTTTTGCTGATCCATTCCAGAGCTCCAAATAAATACAAGAAATGCACCCCCAGACCTACCTTGCAGGAGATGGGATGAGAACCTTTCATCTAAAGAGTCTTCTCAGCTCAAAACCACCCAGCTGGAGCCTTCCCACTGCTCAGTGTATGTGGGCACTACTCATTTCTTTGGGCAATAGTTACTCCCTATTTTTGGAATTAGGTTCTACTGTCTTGCTCAGAAAGCTGAATTTAGCTGTAGGCTGCTATTCCATCCCTTTATTAAGCATCTTTCAACACATTCGGGATCCAAAAATTTATTCATCGTAAGGAAGGAGTTTGGGTACCAAACTGTCTTCATGGTTTCTCTCCAAGCTCTCCTCATCCTGAGTGCTGGTATTTAAGTCACCCATAAAGCTCAGAGGAAAGGTCATATTTTTCAGCTTTCTAGGCAGGAAGGATGGAAGGAAGGACAGAAGGATGGAAGGACCTAACTCATAACTGTTATCTAAGTTATCTAAGCTCAGTACCCAACTACCCAAAGCAGATGCAAGAAGTACAAGAGAACCATGTATTTTTTTCTACACAAATGTGTTTCAAATTTTGGAGCTAATGAAAAAGAAAGAAGACAGAAAGTCACTAAACAAATGATTCAAATTTTGGAGGCAATAACAAAAAGAAAGAAGATAGACAAGTCACTTTGCAGCTCAAAGTAGGAGTAAAATTGTGAAGCCATAAAACTGAGACACTGTGGAGAATCAGAAGTTCATCTTTCCCATCCACTTTGGGGTTCACAGGCTAGAGTAGGACAGAAAAAGAATTTCTACCTTGCCCTTAGCTTGGCATGAAAATAACCCAACAATCCACAAAGAACACAACTGTCTGTACCTTCTTTCATTTCTGTTCTGTGTAGCTTTAAATACAAGACTTGCCACTCCTTTTTTTCCCCCGTAACAAGACGTTTCTCTGCATCATTCTTTCCCAGTATCAATCTCTATTTATTAATTCTCAATTTATTTTATGCTATCTGCAACAATTCTTAGTACAATCTGATCACTCAAAATCCACTTATTCCTAGTGCCATGCCTCACGTACCTTTCACCAAGATTATTAGAATTTGTATTTTATCAAGCCCAAGATCCTCTCACCAAGATCACAGTCCCTGTGCCAGCACAACACATCAGTAATTTAAGATATCCCTGCCCTGCCCAGAGAGGCAAAGCAGCACTTTGATTCCTCTTTCCCAGGCAGACAACTGTGACACTGTAATCAAGTGATCTGCCTGAGGAAAGCAGGGATGCTGCTGAGAGAGATTAGATTGAAATCTAAAATCCTTGACACCTGGCTAAGTACTCATGACAGGACTGTGGAGAATGCTGGATCTTTTCACCTCTCTGTAAAAAAAACCCTGAATGTAATCTAAATAGATTTATACCATCTGTATGTTGAAATGAAATGGATATGAATTCACACTTTGCTGGGTTACCTCTACTACTGACTACTTGTCCTCATGCTTCTAAAGCTGAACACAATGTGAAAGTATTTTATTAAATACTGTGTAGTTCAGATATTTATTTTTATCCTTTGAAACTGCCCAGTAACACCCAACAGTATCAAACCCTCACTTAGTACCAACCATCAAACAAAGATGGCAATTCCAGCACTCTTGACACAAGTATTTACAGTAAACCTTGTGAGAAAACTGCTGGCTGGACTAATCCTTCCTTTGCAATTTTGGAATATGGGATTAGAAGTCTCTCTAATTGTTTGCTTATGAGACACAGCATTGGTCAGGTGGCAGTAAAATCAGTGAAATCAGATGCAGCACTGCCAGAATAATTCCCAGTTTTAGAACAGCTACCTGCATGCAGAGTCCTGTCATCTCCTCTGTGCACACAACTCCAACATCCAGGGATCTGACAGGGAAAATCCCAACTAATGGACCACACAGCAGAGCTTTAGGAAAAACTGCCCTGTAAGTAAGAGCTATAATGACCAGTCACTGCTACTGGAATATGCAGCTGTGCCCATTTGCAAGGAAGTAAAACCAGATGGGAATGTTTCATTTACTTTCACTTACCTTTGGCATTCTCTGCATAATTCTTGTGCAAATCCCCTCAATACTCTCAGACTGTTTTGCATAGGCAAGGACATGCTGGCACACAACACATTAATCTTCATATACCTGTTCCAGTTGTGCAGTGCCAATAGACACAATATCCCATAATGATAGAGGTTATCATTTCCCAGCTCCTAATTTATATCAGGCAATGGAATAAGTCAAAAGTAGCAGTGGAAAGAGTTTGTGTCATTGCAAATTACAGTGTAAAGATTTTCCTTCCTCCCAGTTTTACTACAAAGAAAGAAAAACCTGGAAAAATAATAATAATAATTTCTGCAATTCAAGATGCCCAGAGCCTGGACAGCATGAGGACACCTGAGCTGGAATGGCAAAAAAATCAAGGACAGAAGCACAGCCACAGGCAAATGACAACATTTTAATGTAAAAGTTTAGTTCTCAACTTTTTTATCAGCTTTCAATGTGTTACTTAAATTCCTGACAGAGAGGAGGTGTCCACTGGGACCAAACTGCAAAAAGGCATTTTTTAAATGTCCACCAAAATGTGCACGTGAATACATCTATTTATAGAAATAAAATAAATTAGTTCAAAAGTCTTAATAACACTAAGCAAGAGATTCCACTGTAAATATCTAATGCCAATAGGAAGTTCACCCTGTTACCTTTTAAGTAAAGATGTTTTGAAACAAAGATTTTTCGACAGCTTCACTTACACTTTAAAGTACAAAAAAGTTGAGTTATAAATCAGAACTTATTTTATACACTCTAATAGATTCAAATATATTTCAAAAAAAGCATTAAGAAATTAATTTTGATGCTGAACATTTTTCTAAGTGCGATTTCAGATGTTAGCATTTACACCCAGCATATAACATTTATAATTAGCATATAACAGGGTCATAATTAGTCTTTGCTGCTGTCACCTGAAGACCATGCACACATTTCACCCACATGCAAGGCTCCCTTCCAGTTACAAAACTCTGATATAAATCTTAAATTAATTAATTTTCTCTCAAAACTTTATCCTATATCACTGGCTTAAAAGTAAATAGTCCTTTAAAACAGGATAGTATGTGCATTGTTAATACTTTTTGCTCAGAAGATCAGCCACGTGTAAAATAGGTGTATGTTCCTGTAATTGGCTACAGTATTTTGCTCCATGGTTAAATGCATGATTTCCTCTAATAGAATGCCAGTGTGGTCTACATCACATTTTCTACTTCATAAAGATCAAATGAGCTGTGACCACAGGCTCCCCAACTTAATGGAAAGTTCACTCAGTGACTTCCGAGTTTAAATTGTCCCTTTCTCCCATGAATCAATAGATTTAAAGCACATTCATGGATCTCCTCACCAAAAGGTTTAATCCCAAGCGACTCAAAAAAGTATACCTAACTCAGATTTATCCCTCTTGCAGCTCGCCAACCTGAAGGTTTATAACACAAAAACGTAGCTGAATTCATGGAAAGACACCTACTTGATGCAAATCACTCCCCTGGCCTGTGCATCCATGTAGCTTTCTATGGTTGCTTTGTGGAATGTTGGGAGCAATTACTACAAAGCTATGACATTTTCCTAAAGTCTTTTACTGCTAAAAACTGGTTTGCTCCCAACAAGTACACAAATGCCCAAACAACAGAGTAAACCCACTTCCACGTTTATATGTGTATAAAGATGCAAAACACCTGCATACAACTCTAGCTGAGGATCTCTACATCTTTGCAGCCAAAAAATCATATATCCTTATGTGTAGTGCAAAATTCAGAACACCACCTGAACAAAGGAGTTGGAATTAGCTGCCTAATTTATTTTTTTTTGACTGATTCTGTTGTATTTTTATGTGGCTACCTCGATCTAGAAAATGAGACTAAATAAAATCAAGGACCTGTGTACCTAAAGATTCCCACTATGTTTTACCAAGTCTTGAGATATTTCATATGGAGATGAAAGTCTTATCATCGTTTTTAATTACTTCAGAAATCTATAAAACTTGATCACGGGGTGGGAACATCAGAACATAAATCTAGAGGCTATGTCTGAGTCGTGAAAATAAGGAAAAAGGATTTGTGGTGGGACTGACAGATGAACAGTGTTCCCCAGGCACCTCAAAAAGGTTTAAGCAGTCAAATAAATTTTGCTAGGGGATAAATTAAGATTGGGAAGTTAAATTAGAGAACTTCCAAAATCCAGCTGAAGTTTTTCACAACCAGCAGGCACGTGGAACCTTTTGTGGTCATCTCCAGGAATGAGACTTAGGGCATTTGGTCACAATCACTGGGACAAAGTAGAAGCAAGAAAGAAGAGAATTAAAACAGTAACAACCCAGAGTTCAAGACTAGGAGGTAAAAACCAGTAGGTTTGTGTTCTGAGGAAGGGGAGGAACACTGTTGTTGCTCTTTATGGAGCAAGCTTAAACTCAAAGGAATTTCAGGCCCTCTTATAAAAGAGCATAATTTTATGAGAAATCGACTTGTTTCAAAGCACAGAACCTAAAATGGGAACTGAAAGCACCAGCCTAAAAGCAAAATGGGAACCACAAAAAAAAAAAAAATCAATGATTTCAATTTGTAAAGAAAGCACAAATCAAATACTGTTAATATGATATATAAGCACAATATAAACTATTTGTACTACACACATTAAGAAAAAATTACTTGAATAAATTCTATTATTATGAAAAATACTGCAACCAACATGCTGACGTGTCAGGAAAGTGAAAATAATAACACTGACATTATTAGTACTATAAGCTGTTTCCTACTGGTTTCCCAGGATCATCTATTTTCACTTCAAGCAGCTGTTTAAATTCTTTTTTTGCCTCACCAAATCTAGTTTTGTTTTACATTTGTTATGTAACTCAGACGTGCAGTCTACTACTTACACTATTACTATAATCCTCACCTCACTGCAAACAGGGAAAAGAGACAATGCTTTTCCACTCTGAATCCAAGGAGGTGTTGATGGTTTCAGCAGGGAAGTGCAAGTTTAGGGAAGGAAAATATTGCTGGTTGCTGAATTGTTCTCTCCTCCCATTGAGTAAAACAACCCTTTGAGGAAAAAAAAAAACAATAGAAGAATCCCTGACACTGCAAAACAGAAGGGGAATATGTTCCCATACAAAATAAGGTCAAATCCAAATGCAAGGATGAGAAAACTGAGACCTTGTGAAGAATCATTCTATTGGTAGAAGAATCCAACCTGTCACCAGTGCTGCTTCTCACACTCCAGACCATCACCTGGACTAACACACTGATAAATTCAAGCCCAGATGCCTTCTCTCAGCCTCCCTCTACATTCAGTCTGCATAAAAAATCCTAAGCATTATTTTGCAATAAAATTCCAGATTAATATAAAAAGAGAGGGTTTTTTTGGTTCACTAATCAATCCTAACACACACACACACACACACACACACACACACACACACACACTTCTTGCCTCTGTCCAACAGCTGAAAGACAATTTAATAGCTTTGGAGAGCATCTATAGAATGAACTGTAACTGAGGGCACTGCATAAACATCCACATCGTGGAAATTATCATTGCAAATGTATCTCTCTCACAATCTCAAAGCAGTAAATAGATGGGCATGGGTTTACCAAAAGATACTATTTTTTCCCTTGGGAACTGTTTTTTTCCCAAAGGGTCTGAAGAGTAAGAACAACAGGGAAAACAGAAGGAAGAAGCTTGAGCAGCTGCTGTCCACAGAATTTTGCAGCTAGAAGATGAACAGGAAATGCATTTGTTTATGATTGTTCCAAGGGAAAGTGTCCCTCAACTTTTTCCTTCCAAGATTAATCATGGTAGGGCTACATTCTTAATATGACACTACTTATAAAAAACTTACTTCAGGTTATTAACCCTGCTTACCAAAATTGCCTCATCTAGTCGAACACTTTATGTTTGGTTTCGTGGAGTCACTAAAAATGCATCACAAATTGAAAAGTAAACAATCCAGCTGCCACTGAAATAGTCAGTTTAGAGCTTTATACTGAACGTCAAGGAAGGAACTGGGGTAAACAAATAATAAAACTGACTCTCACTTGCAACACTGTCACTTCTATTGCTTTTCTTCTACAGCTTTGGGGTAGTGAAATGGGCTCAACAGCTCAGCCTCCCTAATAAAAACATATACACAGATCTGCCTGTATATTTGTAAGCCCTTTCAGGACAAACAAAATTGCAGAATAACTGAGGCCAGAAGTACAGGTCTCTGGAGGTCCATCAGCTCAAAGTGGAGCTCTTGCTAAAGTTGGACTTATTTCAAAACGACCTAAGTTTTCTCACAACCCTTTCTAGTTATGCTTTCAGTATCTTCAGGTACAGCAGGCCCACAGTTTCTCTGGAACCATTGGGAAGATATTCCTCCTCCTCTCTGCCCCAATTCCAATGAACATTTCCCCTGGTGCCAACTGCACCTCTGCTTCTTATTCTTTTGGTGTGCAGCCCTGAGACCCTCCCTGCTCCTGCCCTCCCCCTGATCTCTTTAGAAGAGCCTGATAGCCCTGCTCAACATTATCTGCTGGCACATCACGAGCTCCAGCCTCCACTAAAACCCTGCCTTGCTCTGTTCAGAACGCTCCAGACACGGCTTCAAGAGCGTCCAAAAAGAGCAACAATGAAGCCTTTCCTTAAGTCCTACAAAATAATCACTGTTTAAGTGTTAATGTCAGCACAATGAGAGCTCGTGGAGATAAGTTTTTAACCATCAGCAACATCAGGATCTCCAAGAAAGAGCGTGAGGAGCAACACCACTAACAACAGTAACACCTCTGTGCTCCTCACTCAACAGCAAGTGTGAAAATTAAAGAACACTGTTGTTTCTACTTGTTAAATATGTTCATTACACAAGAATTAGGACAGGTACTGCTCACAAAGCTCACAGTTTCAAAAACTGAGTCCATTCAATAAACACAACAGTCTCGTCATCCCTTTTCTCTCCTGTTTATGCAGCACATACCAAAGGGCTCACACTGGGTGGCTTTTCTGCACACAAGACAGAGAGGGGAAAGCAAAATTCATCAGATAAAACATTTGCCTCAAACCAACTTCAATCACTTCACATGCCCCAGAACCAATAAAAATTATTATTAAGCTTTCCTTTGTTTGTTCAATAATCTATCTGGAATACAGAATATTATGCAGGTACTGCTTCAGCCACGTTTCACCTGTTGCAGATTTGTTGAAAAGAGCCACTGAAAGACCCTTCTTATTGGTTCCATCCTCAGCAGGTTCCCTACTTTTAGCCTCATGGATAAGGACATGTTTAATGGTCCCATCTTAATTACCACAAGGGGCTGGGGAGGGCGAGTGGCTAAAGGACAAAGCAGCCACTGTGAAGGACATTCCCAACCTTATCAGAGGTTCCTTTGGAAAAGAAATACAACTTCTGTCTCCACCCCAGCCATTAGTCAGATATAAACAGCCATTTGACTTGACATGGTTATTTGCTGTATTATCACAGCCCATGCTCCTGCTTTATGCAGTTTATCAGAAGATGGATGGTGGCCCACTCCCAATTCCAGTTAATGGGGTCACACAAATTTCCCAACAGCGTGTGCATGGAAAGGGATCTCCGTGTGCACAGGGAATGATTCACTGCACCAGCCTTGGGGACGAGAAAGGAACGGTAAAAGAGGAACTTTTAACAAATAAATCTAATTCTCCTTATACAACTTAGCCTCCTCTAAGGACCCATAGCAGTAAACTTTTTTCTTTCTCCTTCCTTTTTTTGCCCATTATTTTCAAATAAATAAATGCAATAGGCCACAGTTTCTGATTATAATCCATTAGTTAAGTTTTTCAATCAAGCTGCATTTTGAGGGTAAGGGTTTCCTTGTTCTAGTCCATTTGGCTTTCAGTTTTTATGGAATATTTTTAAATGTATTTTAACAGCAATTTTGCAGATAATTTTTAGTTATTATTCCCAATTATTATTATCTACAATCATTTAGTAGTAACTGTAACGTATACCACAAACTTAAGAATTTACATTTTACATGTTTATTGCTAAGTCATTTAGATTTTCATATTAAGCATTTAAATTGAATCTTATGCTGCATAAAACTAATTTTTTCATTAAGCTTGAATTTCTGTATTAATTCATAGTTTATGTTTAAGGTATTATCTTTTTGCCCTAAAGTATCAACAACTCGCAATTAATTATTTTTCCAGTTGTAACTATCCACAACTAACTGTTCAAGACTTCCTTTATTTTTACAGCACTAATAAAGGGATGAGTGTCTAGTAAAAAACATGATTTACAATTGCTAAATCCTTATGAGTTTCAAAGTAACTCAGTTGCCTCAAATCTACTTTTGCATCTACTTGCAAAGGATTAAATGGAATTTTAGCACAAGAAACATATGGTAATAATACACAGAGTCAACGCACAGAAATTATATTTCAGTTATATTGTCCACGTTCCTTTCACTGCTTGTAAAATACCACTATTAATAAATTAAAAATAAAAATCCCAGAATGTTTTTCCCCTATTCTTCCCCTTCAGCTTCAATTCTCTTACAGGAAAACTATAGATTCCCATCCCCTTCCTCACTCGCTTGTACCAGCTCCATCCCATTTCCCCTCCTTTCCTGCCCTATCACTCCGCTCCAGAGGGTTGTGCTCAGAGCCAGCAGCAATCCCCCTCCAGTCTGCCCACACTGGTTTGTGTCTCAGAATTCCAGAAGACAGCAAATTCAATCAGCCCAGTGGAAATATGAGGCAACTGCAGACTCCCACAAACGCTCTGCAGGCCCTGGAGGATCCGTGAGGGATCTTTCCAAGGGAACACACGTCATTCCACGTCCCTTCAATGTTTGCTGTCACTTGCCCACACTCTACACAGAAGCCTTGCCTTGTTCATTCTGCCGTCCCATGACAAGCAATCAAAGCTGAGATTTAAGATAATGACAAGGAAAATGAAGGGGAGTCAGCTGATTAATATCCTGGCACCTATTAAAAAATTCCAGCTTAATCATCAGCACATAACGTCTTCCATGCACACAGTGTGGAACTGCTGATGGATTTCTCTACCACTAGGAAGCAAAATCAAAAGCTCTGGTGAAACAAATGTTGTACATTACCCTGACAAAGCTAAAAGTCCAACTAGGGTAAGTTGAAGAGAACTAACAGAACAGAACTCACGTGCTGAATGCCAGCAGGATACACAGGCAACTCTTTTGAGGGAGACTTTTGAACTGACATTAACTGAGATTAAAACAACTCCTTGTTTGTTTTTTTTAAAACACTTTTATGTCATTATTTCCAGTCAGTTGTCTGAATGTGTCTGGTGCCACTTCCAACACTGGGATACCCAGCCTGCACTCCATCTGCTCCTTCAGCAGCACAAATCCCCTGGGAATCCAAGGTCAGATCTGCCAGAGCCAAGCAGATGCATCCCCCTGCAGCCAGGAGGGGGTATGGAATCATCCAGGTATGTGCCATGCATTGCTTACAAGCCATAAAGGCAGAATTATACTCCTAGATTTTGGGCTCTCATGTTTCTTCAGACATAACTCCTTTGAGTTTGATCCAGTGGCCAAGGAAGTGACCAACTCATGTCATTAAAGATGCTGCAAAGTGGAAAATATTTGAAACACAAAGCTATGAGAACAATTATTTTCCAGCTGTTATTTTTCTTTCTCTATCCAAATTTGCATAGATTGTAATTATTTCAAATATCAAGTCTGCTGATTTTTTAGCTGTTTAACAGGGAGCAGCTATCAGCAAGTTTGTTTCCTTTTCTTCTTTCTGTCAAGTCATCCCTTTACACGAAAACTTGAGTACCGTCCTACTGAAATAAGTAAAACCAAGACACTGCTAAGTTATTTTCCAGCACTCTCCTACTACCTTTTCCACACTGTTCACAAAAACACATTTTCCTAAGACACATAGAAGACAGAAGTTTCCAAGACACATAATAGTCATTATGTGCCAAGGTGCAAGTTATGTTCCTTACACAAAGCTCATCATCACCTCCTGGTTATTTCATGATAGGACAACTATGGCATCATAAATAGCTTTCTAATAAAGCACTTCCCCTCCATCAAAAGTCCAAAATTCTACACATATCTACCTGAGAACTCAATAAAAAGCAAAAATAGACAGTAAAAAGCATCTAGCACAGTCTAAATATATATATTTGACTATACAATAGTGAAATTTGTGGCAAAGCTGCTATTTTTAAAAAGTGTTAAATTTAACCCCTTATCAAGAACATTTTTTCTAAAAACATAATATTCAAGAAGTGAAAAAGTGTTCCATGCATTTGATTTCCATGTAAATTTTCATTTGCAATCTGCACCTGCTTTATGGTTTAACTGAAGCTTCAAAAAAATAATTTTGTACTGGTTTTATTCCCAGAATTTATAATAAAGCAAAACCTGAAAAATCAATGATTTTATTTCCAAGATATTTAATAAGAAAACTCAAAAGGAGGCTGTTAGTTCATTTTGATGCAAGTAAAATCAATGCACCTGTTTTTGTCACAGTGTTTCTGAAATGTTAAGCCACCAAATCTAAACAAAAAGCCCCAAACCCAAACAGAAACCCAACCCTTAACAGAGATGAAACTGGTGTAGAACCAACCAAATGGTGCTGAAAAGGGAAGCTGCAATTGTCTAGTGCACCTGGAATTATGATCCATGGGAATCCATATGCATCATAATCCATTATCAATTTTAGTACTTATTACAGTGTGCTTTGTTATTGTTTAATACCGGGACTAGAATGACTATTTACTAAATGATGATTTTCTCTCGTTACACACAAACTTTCTTTCCCAAACAGTATTTTATATTTCACACCCAGAAAGTACCTATTTTTGACATTTCCCTTTTGTGGGCTGGAGATTATGTATGAAAGCTAATTACATTTAAGCAATTGTCAGAAAATCTCAGTAACTCACCAAACTTTAATTCCTAGTGGCACTGAAAGTACCAAAAAGATGCTTTTGACAACAACTAGACAAGGCAGAATTTCCTTCTCCTTGTCATATAAATTATAAAGCAGGCTGCCAAGAAACACCTCAGAAGAGACATTCTGAATGTGGTATTTTCTAAATCTCTGCAGAACTCAAGCACTGCTGGAGTGACTGTGAGTCAGTGAACACACGACAACGGAGACCTCCCAAAGCGTGGCAACAAATCCACCAGGGTAATTTCAGCAGCACTCCAAGAACACGTCTTTTAAACTTCTAAATAAAGATATTCAGAGGCTCATGTAATTGCCTGGAATCTCGGGAGTCAGTCCAGAAACAAATTGTGCCAAAGGATTTCCTCCCAGGGAAGGGTCACTTTAAAGACTAACAGGGGACGACAGCAAGTCCATTAGATCAAGTGACCAAATCCACCATCGGCTTGACATTCAGGGAGGGGGAAAAGGGGGCAGCAAATTAAGCAGCCCTTAACTGGGCAAACACTGACACCCAAAAAGAGTAAGGAAGTGCAAGGGAATTGGATGTCAATCTATTAGTGGCAGCCCTGAAATGGCTCATAAAGAGGATAGATGGAGCAAGGAAAACACAAGCTCAGGTAACCTGTCTAGTAAGTCAGTGAGAAAAGCAAGCCCTGGAACACTAGACAGCTTCAGGAGAAAAGTGCATTGGGATTCTAATGCACAGAAAGAGAGGCTGGACATGACAAAGCCAGTTTCTTGCTGGAGCACTCGGGTTTTGCAACAGTAGGTACATCTATAAGGTGTAAAGGTCACACACACTGCAGTGCCAACTTACTTATCCCAAGATTATTTTGCACAATACCTCTACTCCCAGCCCCATGAAACATCAAATTCTCTCTGTAGCTCCCAAATAATAACAAGGAGTGGAATGCAGGGAGCTTTGGAAGAACAAGCCAGAATAAGTTCTGGCCAACATGACAGGGCATCTCTTTAAAGTGACACAATAAGACCATAAAGGGACATTAGAAGGCAGGCACTTAACTGAGACTCAGGGTAATATTCTCCACTGGGAGTATTAGCACTTAATTGGGAACAAACTAACTGACTGCCTTAATTCTGATATATTGCACCATCTGTAGAGCACAGGTTATAATTGATAGGCCAGCTGGATGGGAAAGAAGGTACAGCATGTGAAATGCTCTACTATGTTTCACACTTGTTATTACTTTGCTAAACTGTTAAAGTTTAAATTGTCCTTTCTGTTAAATGGGCATTGTTTTGTACTTATTCCTTGTTGATTAACATGTTATGAAATAGGTCACAGCATTCAGTGCATGACAAGACTATTACTTTGAAAATCTCCTTGTTATCTCTCTCCACCATAAATTTACCTCAACAGGACACAGGAAAGAGGTCGTGGAGCTGCTCATGACCATGATCCTGTGCAAACACATTTAAATTAAACAGACTTCTCAATTCTTATGCTTCTCTTACATTTATACTACTATAGCTCTGACAAAGTATAAAACAAACTTCCATTCATTTGTCAGCCTAGAAAATAAGAGAGAACTAAAAATAAAATAAATTAACTGCCTAAAAATTAATAGAGAACCTCAAATCTGGGACCAGTAAGGTGAAAATTAGTGGGTTTGGGACCAGTGAAGTCTGTAGCACTTTATTGTCTTCGGGCTACTGCTGAGGTAAATTGATCTGACAGTTATAAACTTGCAGTTGGCTTATTCCAAAATTTGGGCAACTTTGCAAACGTCTTAAATGTATTTTATAACATACTTCAAGAGTTGGTCAAGAGTCCGTGGACTTTGCAACAGGCTTCCTCCTATTTAGTATAACAAAACCCAAAGGGGTTAATCTCAAAATCTAATGGCAGATGTGGAATAAGACATTTTGAGTATCTTGCTTTCATTGGTATGCAACTACTCTCACCAAGGAATTTTCACCTGCAAGACAAAGGGAAATATTCTTAACGTGACCCTACACAAATCCCTACTACCTTAGTATGAAGTTATTGTAATAAATGGTTTTATTGATGGATTGCATGATTTATAGGTGTTTGCATTAATGTAACAGGGCAAAGAGGGCAGTTAAACAGAGCAGGTATGGAATTCTGACTCACTGACCATGCACAGAAAAATCAAGAAATGGTTAACTGCAAGGAGATGTCTCCTCTGATGGTAAGCTAGGATCTAAAAAGCCCATTCATGTTTTTATTTTGATTTCAGAACGAGCTAAACCAACAGAATGTGCCCCAAGGGCAGTAAATTCCATTGTTACCACCTTGGAAGGAGCTGCTGTCATTCCTTGGGCTCACAGTGCTGAACCAAGCAGCACATGTTAATTAATAGAAATAAATACAGCAACAGTGTTGAAACAACAAAACTCACGAGCTGCCATCCAACAAAAAAAAGCCAACAGCTCACTTTACATGTTGATTTTTGCTGTTCCCTAACAGACATAACCGACTTGTCTGCATTCCAAAGTGTTATTGATACACTTCATCGTTCTGCTTCTGTCACGTAACCAAACACATCTAGAAGTTATTTTGGTCTCTGAAAGACTGGGATTAAATCTGAATTAATTTTTTTTTTTTGGCAGAAAAACAGAAACACATATAGAGAACAGAAACTCAGGAGCAAGTTTATCTCATGAACGCTTCTCTGGCATTTCAAACATTTTCCAGGGGAAACAAAAATAACTTGAAGTTTCTTGTCACCTGAACCACACTGCAAAAGGTCACTACAGATGGATCAGTGCCAGAACAGCAGCCATCATTAAGCTCCAAATGGCCTGAATTCTTCTGTTTTTCAGTGACAAATTTTTGTCCAACATCAACTAAACCTATTTTACAAGTGATTGCTTCATGTCCTGCCCATACCGGGAAGTCTCCACACATCAACACAAGCACAGACACACCAGGTCAGTGGAATCTACACTTAAACTTTAAATATACACTCCAATTTCACAGTTATTGTCTCATGTACCTTCCCTAAAGCAAGAGAACACAGGAAAACTACCACAGTTAAGGATTCCTTTTCTTTGACTTCTACGGATCCTGTGCTTTCCCAACAAGAAATTTAATCAATAAACAGAAGTCAGGCTGGTGAGAGGCCACAGTGCTGCCTGTCACAGTGTTACATCATCCAGCACATCCCAATTCAATGCAAGAGAAAAGGCTCCACGAGCACTTTCTGGGTTTATTGCTGACATATTGATCTGTTGAGCAGCTTGCCATAAATGCCAGAGGTATTATGCCCCATATCCATTTAGCTAGAAGGTATCCAACCTACCTGGTTCAATGAAATATTTACATTTATCTGCATAGAAACAGAAAAACTGAGTTGTTTAGAAATGCTACTCATGTTATCCCCTCAATTTTATCAAGTGTGTTGTCACCAGGCAGGGCAACATCCATCCAGGCTGCTTGGTATGGAAGGCACAGAGCAGCACAAACAGAGATAACCTGAAATTAAAATCATAAACCAACTGACAAGAAGGAATATGGTTTAAAAGATGAAGGATAACAAAACACCATATGCAAATACAATTTTTATTCTAATGTAATTTAATATATACACACATTTTAATTGCCTACTTCAGTAAAAGCACAATGAGGCAAAGAACAAAAAACATATCAGACAGAATTTGCTCTTGTTCTTACATTTTCAGACTTAATTAGAAATATTTTTGGGCAAATATATATGACTTGCTGAAGAATGTTAATAACAAAATACGTTATGATAAATCTTTACAAAGATAAAAAAAAAGCTCTTTATACTTTAAAAGTGCACCTGAGTACAAATGTATGATTCATTCCAACTAGCCTTGCTTATTAAAAAGTAATAATTAGGACGGATTATGACACAAAGTGGAAGAAGGGGGTTGACTTTTAGCCAAGGGGAACACAGAAACATATCCAGGCATCTTAAAAGTTGAAGCAACAACAAGCTCCAAGTGCTGCCATTAAGCACATTATGTTATACACTGCAATTTCTAGTAGCAGTAGATATAAAATTAAGCTGTTTCATAGTAAAATCTGGACATTAATGTATTTTAATGTCTAACTTCTCAAAACTGTTTACAAACTGTTAAAACTCTGTTGGTGGCTCAGTATTCTGCACACTTCATTAAACTGGTTTCCTGTCTCACCAGTTTCAAGTATTTATAATTTATGGTAAAAAAAATAATAATTTTACAACCCCTAAAAAGAAAACAAAAATCTGGTGAAAAGTACCCAAACCTGTTCTTCAAGCCCATTAATAACCACATTATCAATACTTTCCAGTAAAAGCTTGTTATCAACAGTGATTTTTCTATGATAACTCTAATACTGAAATTAAAGCACATAGAACAGAGTTCTTTGACTGGGATACTCAACAAGAAATCCTAAGGAAAACTTCACTTTTTTGGAAGCGTTTCCCTCATTGATTCCATCTTATATCTCAGTGCTGGCTTATATCTTTAAGTAACTTAGGACAGGTATTTACAGCAGAGGCTGAGGGATATCACATCAAAGGGACAGTGGCAAGACTACAGAGAGCAGTTTTCCTAAAAGCAGATCCCAGGACAAGCTCAGTAACTTTGAGTACCCAACACCCCAAGGAGAAATGAAGGATCCCATTTCAAGCTTGGCTTCTTTTCCCAGAGCCAGCACATCTCCAGCAAGCTGAGCACAAGGGCCCTATTCCTGAGAGACAAAAGAGCTCCAGTGATGCTCCAAATTCCGGGAGCCTGAATCCAGGAGACAGCATTTCATTGCCCCTCTCATCCCTGAGGCACAGATAGGTTTCCTCACCGTGCCTTCAGGAACTCACAGGATGTCAAATCTCCGCAGATTTTCAAATTGCATCTGTTTTTTTTTCTTCTGTTTGCACGTGCTGGAACCGGGAGGGAAAACGTAGCACGTTCCAGCCACGTGTGTGTGGGTCAGTAATTCTCAGCAAAATCAGATTTAAGGAACACACAGTACCAAACACAGTCCCTGGTCAGCACAGAGCACTGGAAACAGCCCGTCCTTGCTGCACAGAGCCCGTGATTTACAGCACTGCCCGAGCCCAGGCAGCAGCCACAGCTTCCCTGCTTGACTTAATAAAAGACCTTTTCTGTGCAAAATAGATCAAAATCAAGAAAGAAAGATGAGGAAGGTTCATTTTTCAAGTCTGATCAAACTGGGGAACTACTGGGTGCCTGTTCTGGATTAAGGGAGGGATGATCAAGGAGAGAAGTGACAGAACAGCTGAAGGGAAAAAGACAATGAAGGACAATTTTGGGGGGGAAGGTGAGGAATAGGACAAAACAGAACAGACCAGATCCAGTTGAGTAACATATTTTATTTTAAGAGCCCCTTGGCTATGCCTTGGCTCAGTTTTATCTGCAGAATATATCATTTCTCACAAATTTTCCTGCAGTAGCCTTTTGATGAGGTGGCACAGTAATAAATGGGGAGATAATTTGAAGTGTTGAACTTTTATTGCTAGTGAGGAATAAAAGGATTTTCAGCTCCCTGGCTGAGTCTGCAGTACTGACAGCTGGAGCAGGGAGGGAGAGCTCCCCCAGATTAAAACCACTCGCAAAAGAAGAATAAGTATGGATTTCTCATAAAAATAACTTCAGAGATAAAACACAGCAGCACTGAGTACCCACAAGAATTAAACCATGATTACCAACTGAGTTTATTAACTTGGCCTGCCAGTCTCAAACAAATGAAAAAGTGGGGACATGCACACACACACTGTTTTCACAAGTACTGGGAATTCACCACTGCTCTTTAAATCGTTGGACAATGTAAATGCTCAACACAGAACCCTAAGGGTGCAGCTCACAGGGAGGATCCAGCAGTGCTGCCCCAACCCACTGCTCACTGCAGAGAACACTCCCCACCCCACTGAGTCTGAGGGCTGACCCAGCTCAGCTACAAATATTCACATATTTGTGAAAATAACTTAAGAGACTCCAAAGAACAAAGGACTTTAGAGAAGAAAACCTCCTTTAATAACAGCACACTTTGAAAAGTACAGCTGCTTTACCTGAGCTTTCAATCTGCTTTATATCCCACCACATTAAGTACAAAATCTAATTAATAATGACAGAATGATATATGGTGACATCTAAGGATGGCTTATGATTTACATAACAGACTTACATTCCCCATTCAAATTAACAAAGCCCATTCCTAGTATGATATTCTGCCCTAACATATCTACCTCTGTGGTTACAACACACACAATCAATTTGGAATGTTGACTTGAATTACTGAAATGTAACTGCAAAGTAACTCGTTGACAGTGAGAAGGTAAACAAACTGTTAGCACTAATTCTTCTGAGTACTTTTCATGTTCCCCTCACCAATACTGGTGTGGGGGAATAAGATTTTATATATATTTATATATTTATGTATTTATGTATTCACACACAATAAGTAATCTGTGAACACAGATACAGATTAAAATATTAATACGCAATTCTTGAAAATAATAAATATCAAATATCATAAACATGTTATGGAAAATCAGTTAAGCCTTTGGAAATCCACTTTTGCCCCTCTCAAAAGTGAAAAAAGAATAAAGTAAATAGGCTGTAATTCATCCTTAACACGTCCTTTAAAAAACATATTTAACGACCTCTCCCTTCCTAATAACATTCAAATTGCCAGTTAAAGGCACAAGGAAAACAACATGTCAAAATATTTCGAAGAGTCTTTCAGTAGATCTGGTTTTGGAAGACGCGATAACACCGCGGCGTTATTTTTTAATTAAAAATTAGGTAGGTTTAATCACTTAATCTCTTGTACTATTGCCACGATATTCCAATTCCTCCTCCCCGAGCGTGTTTTTCCTCCCCCCGAGGAGCGGCAGGTCCGGAGCGGCCCCAGCAGAGAGCGCAGTTGCCGTTCGGATGCGCTGCCCAAAATGCGAGCGGGGTCTGCGCTCTCTGCAGGGGGGTCACACCGCAATTTATAATAAATAAATAAATAAATAAATAAATAAACGAAATCCCAGGAACTTCGAAACGCCATTTGACATTTTCAGCACGGATTTAAAAAACAACTTTTTTTTTTTTTTTTTAAAACTCCTTTCTAGTATTGTTTTTAATCGAGCCAATAACTTGGCAAATCTGAGCAGTGGCTGCACTAGTGTGTGTGAAATCCAGCAGCGCGCAGAGAACCCACCTCAAGCTCTGCCCAGGTTTTGAACCTGCGATTATGTGCCGTGTGCTGCACTCTGGGAAAAGCAGGTTCGTGGCACTTCTCAGGAGAAGTGGGGCTGTTTAACCCCCAGAACCTGCAGCTCCCCCGCTCTGAGGGCTGGCAAGCACAGCGACTGCACATTGCAGGGCTGGGTCACTCAACCGGGCATTTCAGAGTGCAAGGGGTGTCACCTGCAGGCCAGCATTCCCAGGTCCCGAAAAGCAAATCCCAGCATCTTTACAAAGCCTGCTATGACCTTCAGCATCCACAAGTGCCTACACCCAAACCCTGCAGCACAGCTGCTCTGCAACAAATGCATCTCCCCAGAGCGAGGTTCCACCAGCACTGCAACAGCAGGGGCCAAGCTCCTGTGTCTGTGCTGCTCCAGGTTCCACTTCAGCATCACCCAGAATTTTCAGTGAACGCCTTTTCTGTCTGACTTACATTTTAAGGCACATAGACAGAAACAGAGAAAAGCAGGGAGAAATCAATGTGAGCTAGTGACACCTTGGAGACTTTTTTTTCTGAAGAACAGAGGAGATGTTACTACTGTTGTAGGACTTAACATATCTTTTCACTTTCTCATTGTTTGCTGAAGGGTAATTAGGAGTTAAGTCAGCTCTGGATAGCTTTTATGTTAAAGACCCAAGGCAAGACAATAGAAAAACCCCAAACACCTAAAAACTACAGCTGTCATTAAACAGTTTTACCTTCAGCCTCATGCTTGTTTGCTCTCCTCCCCCAATCCCGTCTAAGGTTTTGGTCAGCCACGTGTCCAGATTGCACTGGTCTAACCTTCAAACCTCTAAGTCAGTGTGTCACAGACTTGTGACAACTCCCAGAGCAAACCCGCGCATCTGGTACAGAGGATACAGCTGCAAAGGAATCGTGTTTGCAACACCCTCTCTTCTACAGCTCCTGGAGAATTTTAACAGTAACTGATTTCACTGGAAAAAGGCAAAGGAGGAGGGGGAAGGCAGCCAACAAAAAGCCCACCTGCAGCACAGGAAGTCAAAATTCCTCAGCTGTGGAAGCTGCATCTTTTCCTCCCGTTACAAACTTCTGCCAAGGAGGAGATAACTTGCACTCCTCTCACATTACATCTCTGATTTTGAATTCATCCTTTCATGTATTTTTTAACTGCTTTGGGTATTGAGCAATTGAGGAACCATAAAACCACCACTAAAAGAATACCTTGCTGGATAAATACGGTGGCAGCGAATGTCAGAGGTCAGCATTAAGCCCTGAAAAGTCAGCAGAGGTCTAAACAAGATGCTAGATAAAAAACAGTGAATGCATTATGAAAAACATATGGGAAATACTTTACTTTTTGTTTTAATTTCTTAAAACCAGCATTCTCGCCCTATTTTCCAAGAAAGGCTCTGCTTTCTTTGAATTGCAGGACTCCCAGCTCCCCGTGAAGAAAACTATCTAGAGAATCTCTGCCTCTTTGAGGTAGGTAATCTGAAGGAGAAACCTCCTGGGACGTATTTTCTATAGTAAAAATATATTCTGGTTAGTTATGGGTGTTTAAAACCACACGGATTATACTGTTTTCCAGTAGGCACAATGCAGAAGAAGAAGCCATAAATAGCACAACCACCACATGGTAATTTTGAGCCAAGCTCCTACAGTGAAGCTCCCAAGGCCACAAGGTCCATGACCTGCCACACGAAGGAAATTCTTCAACTAAGATATCTGGACAACATCAACATTCCAGACAGACTCCAAATTTTGACCTGAACTTGAGCTGACCTGACTTTCACCTTATGCCAAAACCTGCCTCCTGAATTACTTCAGCATTCCCAATCCACCTTGAAGTGAACACTGCTCAGGAAATTTCAGTGGCCACTTAGTATTTCTCTAGGCACATTCTGATGGAATAAACTACAGCCACTAAAAACCCCTAAAAATGAGCTTTCAGAATATTTTTTCTACAAATCAATTATCAAAAACTCAATTAATTTATTCCATTACCTTAGACAATATTATACCACATTATAATTCTCCCTTTTAGAATGGCACATGATTTTATTATGTATTCTATCAGTTTTGGGAGGTTGAAGGCTTCTGGGTAGAGTCTTTTCTCCTCTATCTAATAAAGGTTATTAAGAATTTAAATAAGACTTGAAAGTGAGAATAATTTAGACACCAAAGTAATGGCTACACATATCTCAAAACAGTAGTTTATTAGTGGGCTGATATTCGGCCAGCTAGATTAAAGCCTCTCATTCCTTTTCCTAAATAGCTTTCCCCCCAGCTCCTGAAATCCCAAACAAACATTTGAGCCCACGTTAAATTGCAGGATTCAAAGCAAGGAAGAAGTGTAAAACTCTGTACTTTGCCCAGTGTCTTGGTGGTTACAACCAGCAGCTGCTTCAGGAATAAAATGGAAGAGCAGCAAATCTGCAAATGTACCCTCATACTGCTGCTCTTTAAAAATCCCAATTAATTAGACCAAATATGCCCATTGACTCCAGCACCTGCAGTGGCAGTGCCAAGGTTCTGCAGCACATTCCACAGCAGCAATCTCACAGATGCTCCATCAGCCTCCCTCCCTCTCAGAGCAGGACTGATGTCCACCCTGAGGACTGGATTATGCCACACTCCCATTACCAAAACCAGGGAGCATGCAAAATTTATCACATACATGTTAGAGGAGGCTAAAATGCTTCATTTATGCAAGCACACTCCCTCAAATTCATGACAGGGATGAGACCTGAAACTACAGTGGCTTCATCTTAAAGAATTATGTCCCATACTTCAACTAAATATTTGTTCCTGTTTTATTAATTTTCTAAACCAATATATAATAAAAAAAAAAAAA
Source organism: Lepidothrix coronata (assembly GCF_001604755.1). Classification (NCBI taxonomy): domain Eukaryota; kingdom Metazoa; phylum Chordata; class Aves; order Passeriformes; family Pipridae; genus Lepidothrix; species Lepidothrix coronata. Next base: position 3,717,207 of record NW_016690204.1, on the reverse strand, counting down.
TCTAGTGGTCCATGTAACCATCTGCATAGTAAAATTATGGCCAGCAGCCAATTTGAAGCGAGCTGATTCTGCTGAAGAGGTATCTGGGGTCCTTTAGATTCTCTACTTGGTGACCCTCTGAGTGGTTTAATAAAAAAATTTCATAGGATGCGAACCACTGAGCAAGAAAAAAAATTACTAAAAAACTGATTACACTATTAAACTCTATGAAATTGAGTTTGATACATCAAATTATTTTTTAAAAATAATACTTAAACTCTGCAATACCATGGATCATGTATCAAAGTTACAGTTAACAGCAGCTTGCACTTTATTTTTTCATACATTGTAAAAAAAAAAAAAGGAGCCCCAAGGAACGTATAACACCAGGCAACCCTAGAGAGGGAGGAAAAAGGCATTTCATTTCTGGATCAGTTGTCTGCAGTAAGGTCAGCTAAAGCATGGTTCAGTGCTAATAAATAAACCCTGCATATGCCAGGTAAACAAAGCAGGGGAGCTTTCCTTGAAGCAGCTCTGACCTAAGGAAGCTGCCAAGGAGACAGTTTGTCATCACTCAGCAGGTTTTCTCCCATCCCCAACTTGCACAACTACTTTACAGTCTGACTGAGGTGGGAACCATCTATCACCAACCTCCCCTCTGTTTATTCACATCCCCCGTTCCTTGCCCTGGCACCGCTCCTGCCCGCACGGTCCTCACACAGAAATCTGCCTTTGTGCTCAGTCAGCTGCAGAGCAGAGCAGCAGGGAATGAAAAATCACCTCCATCCACACCAGCAGTGCCAGAGTGAGCACCCTTGGAAGCACAACAGCCATCAACACGTACACAGTCCTTGGCTCATCCAACTTTTCCTTGGACAAAACTCGCCGGGAGGGCGGTGGGAGGTGGCGCAGTGGCTGCTGTGCCCGAGCACACCAGGGCTCAGGGCTGGGGCTCCTCCCCAGATTATTCTGAGAACATGGGGAGCCCCTGGGCTGTGACATGTGCCCCTGTGACATGTGCCCCTGTGACATGTGCCCCTGTAGGGACCAGCTGGCAGGGCACTGATCTCGGTGTTGGAGCCAAAAGCACCGTCAACATCAACATCAACACAGGATCTTCAGAGGCCAAACCCTGCAGGTGTGTCCAGTCCTGTTCCGGCCCCAGCACAGAACTGCTCTGAAACCCAAATGAAGTCCTGTGACTTCTGAACCTGCAGCTCATCCTTTGCAGTACTGCCTCACCAAATTAGCCACTTTTTTTCCATTTAATTGCACCTTCACACTGAGTGTGGTTGAACCGAAAAAAAATCAGTAACTCCTCTACATTTTCATTTTCAATTTAAAGCCTTCTCGTTGCAAATGTCACTCAAGACACATGCCTGCCCTACTGACATCACATCTGATTAAGATGAGCATTGTTTCACCAAGAATCAGCTGAAGCAGCTAATAATTTTACCAGCTAGTGAGATCTATACATGATGACAACATAAAAGGCTTTGTTCCAATTTTTGTTTTCCTTTCTGCAACTTGATGACAGCTTCAATTTTTTGCTATTAGCTAGAAAATTAAAAGACACTTTTTTCCCAAGGATTCTTTTTTAGATGTGCCTAATAATTACATTAACACATACTTTTTGCTTTGTCCTTGTACTGAAAAAATAGGCACAATTCTGCAGAGGGCCCCTGACTGATGAAGATCTATTCCAATGTGCTTCAGAGGTTAAAAGAGAACAACTGTGGTTAAAATGAACATTTCTCAACTCAGGACATGCTTCAGCATGCCTTGCAAAATCCACAATGTGACTTCTAAACTTGTTCCATGCTCCTTTCTGTACTATGCTTTTCAGTCTAAAAACAATCCAGAAGCATCACCACGTTATACATGAATTTCTATATTTGCACGACGCACACAATGTATTGCAAATTTTTTAAATATTTTAAGTGGGTTTGAAGAGAATAAAAATTTGAAATGCAATTATGTGCCACCTGTCTAGTTCAGAAGTTACAGTCATTCTCCTGTATAGGAAAATGAAATCATTGTTAGAGGAGCATTTTGCCCACAAGTAAAATAATCCAAAATAGAGCTTTCCTGGAAGAAAGGTATGAGAAAAAAAAAAATCCTTCTAGTTCTTACCATTAAAAAAACCCAACCAAACCCATAAAAAACTCACGTAAATTATTAGGTAAATGACTGAATTGTAGAGGTAGCTGAAAATTAAACCCTTTTTTCATTCAATTCAAAATTAACGCTCTCTAGCTGTATGAACAGGTCTAACAGAAACTAGACATTCTAACCCACCATACTAAGCACATTCTCTATAGTATACATCAGAAATAAATTCTGACCAGACAGTACTGCAGTGCACTTACATTTTTAATCAATACTTTGGAGAAGAATCACTAAGATAAGGTTTTTTTCTTCGAGCAGCAAGAATGCTGGAGAGTGAGATCTGACACATTTCTAAAGGTCACATGAAAATGCCATTCTTTTTTCTCATGGAATTTATTTCTTTGCAATGATGAATAATACCTCATTTATTCTAAGTACAAACCCAGCATTTTCTGTAGTTCTGTAGTCAGACTTTAACTGAGGAAAGGGTAATACTGCTTGCTTTTCTATTTAACAGGTGGAATTAGTTTCTCACATTTAATATTTCATATATGATATGTCAACTGCAACCAACTGTGCTGCATCTCGCACAGGAATTATGCCACATTCAGGCAACTCAACTGTCAATCAAAATCAAAACTAATCTATTAATTATATTAATTACAAATCTGAGCCTACTCATCTTCATATGGTTCTTATGAGTGGAAGACAGAAACTGGGAGGCAACATGTGCAAGAAAAGTGAAAGAAGTTATTTTCAGTAACTTCTGCAGTGGGACAAGTTCAAGGTCTCCGAATATTGTTGCTACTTAGACAAGGAAATATTGACAGAAAGTATTTTTTTAGACACTTCAGAACAAGTGTTAGCTACCAAAATCAGATGGAATCTACTAAACATGGCTTTAATTGAGACTTCTCTCTTTGCCCAGTCTTTAAACACATCACTCTGAAGTTATTACAGGTTTACTAAAAGCAGAAAATATTTTTTCTTTTCTTTTTTTTTTTCCCCCAGCTACTAAAAATCAATATATTTGTGTCCATCCAAGCAACACAACTGCAAGAGCAGAGAAAAATCAGCTTCAAGCAATTATCCCTGTTCATAAATCTTGGTTCAGGCACAGTAACCTTCCTCAGCTTCATACAAAGAGGCAAAGTGTGTTGCAGGAGAGTTACAGAGATCAGCAGCAAGGCTTGGTTTTATTTACTGCAAACAAACTGCCTTGTATGTAATCACTTTTTCAAGCATTTACTAAACCATATTTGGGTTGTCTTTTCACTGAATCACTCATTTGTATTTATCCAAACCCACATTATTACAGGTTGCTATTGCAGCCTGTTGTTGCACTTGACTGTTCATCCAAATAATTCACAACTCTCTGCAGTTTATTGTGGGACAGACCCAGTGGAGAGTCAGAATTTATTTGCTGATGTCAAACTAAACGTTTAATGGGCCCCTGTCAGAGACTGAGCCGGTTAATGGCTTAAACATTGTTCTTGAGTGTACATAACTCATGAAATCTTTGAGTTTTGGGGACATCCCCCACCCCCAGTGGCTCAAGAGCATCCCTTTGACAGGACTGTGACCATCACTCACCAGCAGACATCAGAGCTGCAACTACTCAGCTTCATCTCTGGATCCAGCAGGTGGTGACTACAGGTATCTTTCTACTTTTATCCTTTCTTTCTTTTCCTTATACATTTTCTTGAGCTTTTTTTATGCTTTAATAATGCTGTATTGCTATAGATGACAACAAGCAAAACGGCTCCATACCTGTTTTCCTCTGAAACCAAACTGTTCTAAAATAAACCCTACATATATATATATATATGTATGTAAATATATATATTTACAAACACTGATCATTCAGTGTTGTTTCACTCTAATCCACCCCAAGGGATTTATTAATAAGAACCTGGGTTACCCTCACCTTCTAGGCAGGTAGTAACAGCCTCCCAGGCTTACTTTTTGTTGGTGGAATTTCTACAGAATAATAATAATAAAGAAAAAAAACCTGAAAGTAATCAAACATATCTGGAAAGCAATTATTTTCTCTACTCCTCCCCCACCTACAAAGCAGTATTCTGTCTATAACAATACTCAGGATGGGAAGCATCCAGCAGTTCCACCAGCTTTTCCCAAGACAGCAGCTGACATTCCACCTCCCAGCCTAGCGCTGATGTGCGTAAAACTCGTACAATGAGCCCTGACATTTGTCATTGTACTTAGCAACAAATGCATTACAAGAAATTACAAGGGATGCTATCAGAAAATTGCAAACCCAGTGAGTGTTTCGCCTGGTTACTGTAATTCCTCAATGCTGTTCCAATCTTGTGCAAATTAGAGCCACTTACAGCTCGGAAAAGTGACAGGAAACCCAATGAGGTTTTCATTATGCTTTTAATAGTCTTCCTGGGTTACTTGCTGCTAAAAGATTCTCGAGAAAGAGCTATAAAGCCCACCCCTACATTCATGGCAGGTACAAGCACTAACCCAAGATGGTCCATTATACTTTCAGAGCAAAAAGCCCAACCAAATTCCCTTCCACGAAAGGGAAACGGGACTAGCAAGGGAAAAAAAATCCAAGAGAAGCCAGGAAGGAGATTTGATTTACATTGCCTCAGTATTGTGAATGCTTCCCTCATGGCTAAAGCAACATGAACATTTTAATCAAATTTTGCATTTCTAAATCATGTTTTGTAACAGATTTATGAATACTAAAGAAACTTCCTGGTAGCTCCTGTAACACATATTTCATTAGGATTGATTCCAAAACTCCTTTACTAGGGCTGCCTCCAGTCCCGTGCAGAGAACACTCGTGCCACTAAACCTGCTTGAGGGAGTGTAAACTTCAAGGAGCTGGGAAGTCTTGTAGGAAGGAGGCTTAGGACACTTCCCTAAAATTATCCCATAAAACTGGCTAGGGGTGTCACTCCAGACCTGTACATAATAACAAACCACGACACAGAACATGCCAGCCTTTCCAGCACATTTTGGGGGTTTAGTTGTGTTATCCTTCCACCTGAACTCCTGCTGGGTTGATGAAATCTCAGAGGCCAACAGCTCACAGGCACACTGGGGGACAGGAGCAGCAGCTGAAAGCTTCTGTAACACCAGAGAGCGGGGTTTGGGCTGTGATGCCCCTGTGCACCAACCCACCCTCACTCTGTGCCTGCTCAGCTGGTCACCTGGCACAGATCCTCACCAAGGCTGCTGCCTCAGCCTCTCTTCTCTCCTGCCACCCCCATCCTCCCAGCTCCCCACTACTGGCCAGAGGACAAAGAGGAAGGAACCCACAGAAACCTGTCGGGAAAAATCCACACACACATTCGGTTCTGAACCAGGGCCTTGTACCTTCAGCTGCCCTTTTACAGCAACAACCAACAGCTGACAAGCTTTCCAGTTGTTCACAAGGACCATCACTTTAGTTGTTTTTATGGAATAACAACATTTTAAGGCAAAATACTGCTTGTTACAGTTGTGTAGAGATTTCTCTTGGGGGGGGGGGAAGGGACAAGTGAGAGATTGGACTTGGAGTATTCAAATTTATCAAGGAAATGCAAATAGTGAGGACATGCCAAAATAAGGAGATGAAGCTCACTGAGCAGATTAATCTCTTTATAACAAAGCATCTCAGGGACTCAGTTAATGCTCTGATCACTCACCACCAGCAGCAATACATTCCTGTGAATTTTAAGACTTCTACCTTTCAAATGGAAGCATGTCGAGGTCTAAGTTTCTGTTTATATCAAAATGAAGAAAGCAAACTTGTTTCCTAGAATTTTCTTCCGTTTGTTTCCAGGATTTAAAGAATCTGATCTGTGAGTCAGCGTGTCCTCAGCATCCACCTTCCCCATATTAACTATCTAAAAATACAACACTGAGCAGCTGGCACTATTCAAATGCAGAGGGAGTTCAGCCTATTTTTTTACATGCTTAAAACCAAGTTCTACCAAAACCACTACCATGGTCAGGCACTGAAGCTTTTAAGAACCCAACAGCATCCAAGTATCTTCTCCACACTGCACACATCTATTGTCTGTGAACCAAAACTCCCTACAGAGTTATGAGCTTTATAATTTCACAGTTGAAACCCTACATCTTCCTGCACCAGGCCCATCTGAGGTGAGTGGCATCTAAGTGATAGGAAGGGATGCCTTCAATTAAAACAAGTTGAGATCTGGTGTATAAATCAGTTTGTCTGTCATAATTCACCAGCCTGTCTTATCAATTCGTGCCTGGCATATGTTCCCTTAGGCAGCATAACCTGATGTCGTAAATTCATCATCTGCTGCTGCCTTTTTGGAAGTTTGGATAGGAGTAAAAGGTCTTTGGAGGCTGAGGGACTGAAGATAATTCCTTCTCCTGTGTTTTTTCCCCCCCATAAAGAGCTGACTTTGGGTAAAGAAAAAAATCGGTGCATAAAAATTCCAGCTGAAATTTTCCCTTGGGACAAGAGTCACAAACTATTGCTTCCCTACACTATATATCCACGACTATTTCAACTTTAGTAGTTCCTGATTACGCCACCATTTACAGATGCACCTTTGTTCCTTTTTTGCTTGATATTTAAGCACATGGTTATTCTGAACAGACCATAAGGCACTTAAATCCATTTCAGATGCTGCAAATTGCTGCTTAATACTCTTTAAATAAAATAACCTCTACAATTTTAAATAACTATATTAGGATAGCACAGTGCACTCCAGCCATTCCTCCAGGAAACTCATCTGTGGCTGCAAGACAGAAAAGGCAGAGTCTGTGCTGAGTAAAGAAACTCAGCATAGAGAAAGTAGAAATCCCAATTTGTTTCTTAGTGGATCAACTCTCTTTGAGAGCAGTCAAGAGGAATACTACAATTGATTCCAGGCTGTACACATTTCACAGGCAATTCAAGTATTTCACCCTCGTGTTGGCATTTCCACCCAACCCCCCAGTTTGCACGATCTGGGATTTGAGCTCCGTGGGGCTCACCAGAGCAGGAATTGGGAGCCCTCGGCTTCAATTCTTAATTAGGAGTAAAATTTACAATTTAAAATGGCAGTAAAATGAAATTCACTACCAAAGTTTGCAGCCAGATGAAAAAGATACTTCGAAAATCTCAAACTACGGTCTCACATCACAAATGTCCAAGAAAGCCCGTGCTGATGCTCTCACAGGACGAGTGAGGTGGAAGGATTTAAAATTCCAGAGAGCACAGGATAGTTCATCTGTTTCTGCAAAACAATCACTGCTGGCATTCCCATATTTCTTGCCTGATCATTAACCACTGACATAATTAATATGCACTCACAGAAGCCCCAGCACAGTTAGAACATAATCACCTATAGATTTGATTCATGGAAGTGTCTTTTTGGAATAACTAAGACAGATTAGGTTCCTTAAAGTGTCTTGGATACAGAGGCAACAAAAAGCAAGTTGGGAGTTGCCAACTGTGGAGGGGTCCTAATTAACAACTCAATTAAAAAAGGCAAATTAAAACTTTATGGTTCGTTATCCTTCATTGCTTAATAAATTGTTTTGCTAAGCAAATGATTAAGAATGATTATTCCATAAAGCTGAAATAGTATCTGGGTTTCCACATTTTTTAAGAAGTTCAATAAACTAAAGGCAGTTTGTCTTCAAAATATCCAAAGCAGGACTTCATGCCAATTCAAAGACCACAACATAAATGTGCTATAATTTTTTATATTCATAGTAATTTTCTTTCTCATCTCCCCTTTTTTACATTGAAGAAAACGTCCTGCTCTTGTGATTAAGAAAATAATCTCAGTCTATATAATCTATATTGGGTTTTACTTGTATTTAGGGTTTTTTTTTTTTAATGCCACCAGTTTTTTGGCTCATCACAGTGAATTATCCTCCTCTTTACCTCATAGATTTGTTGACATATTCAGAACTTTCAGAATTATTGTTTAATAGTTCAGGATACTGAGGAACAAATATTAAACTAACAGGTTTGGTCATAGGGAATATTTCAAAAAGCTTCAAGAGGCTACAGAGTGATCCATATTTGCAGTTTTAAAAGATGTTTTTGTATATTTTTAGATTCTCTAAACTGTCCCCCAAGACAATGTTTGCAAGTCTGTGTTTCTTATTGTGTTGAACTTCTACAAAGGAAATGCTTAACATTGGCTAAACACACAAATGTTGAGATATATGTACATAAATATAAAGATATATAGATATATGAATATGCTACTGGAAATAGGAAATCTATTATCCTGAAGAACTTCTGTTTGTTAATTATTTGTAATTCTGCATCTAATATTAAATTAATAATTAAATACACTACAATTGTTCTCAGTAGAAACTCACAGTACTGAAATTACTGAAAGAAGAATCTTGAGCTCTTTCAGACATAAGTTCCCTTTTGTTTCTTTTTTTTTTTTTTTTAAATCATACAATAGTCTTGTGTTGATATTCACTTTAATCCCTGAAATCTGCATCTTTTATCCCAAAGTTACAGGACAACTTTGTTTCAAAGTCCGACTTATCAGAGGCAGAGAAAAAAATATGTTTTCAGATTATTATCACTTCCCAAAATTCAGCAACATTAAAATAAAAACTAATATAATATTAATAAAAACATTAAGAATTTTCCCCAAAATAAAAATCTTGGGCTGATGGGGGGGAGGGGGAAATATCAACACAAATACAATCCATTTATGGGCCTGTTAAACACAGAATATCTCACCTTCCCCCTAACATGAGAATCTATCCCCTTTCCTGGACTTCATATACTGAAAACAATGCTCTACTGAGGGATGTAGAATTATCAGAACTCAGATTTTTCAAAAGAATTAAGACACATGAAAAACCTTCGTACTGGTTCTCTCGTTCACCATCTACTGAGCTGCACAGAGCAGAGATTTAATAAACTGCAGCAGTTTACAATGAGAATTATCTGATGCCATAAAACACTGAAATTGCCACTCCACTATCAAATGACAAATAAAATTTTCTAGATAAGTTTTCCCTGCCCATAAAATTCAAATTAGTTACAAATTACTGGAAAGATTGGCCCTCACTCCTGTTTAGAGGAGTATTTTTAAAAACTGGATGTGTCTATTTTTAGAACATAACAAATTGCTTCCCTGACAGAACAGCAAAGTTGGGATAAGGTAGTAGCTACTTTAGTGGAACAGAAAAGGGAATTTGATTGCAAAAATAATTGCACATGATACACGAAAGAGGAATTTCTCATTCACCACCAAAAATAATTTTGTTGAAGCTAAGTTAATTTATAAATACCTGTTTTATCATTGAGAAATCCCATTTATATAGTCCCTCTCCAGCCTATTGTACTTCTGCAGAATCCAGTGGTTTTATTAACAATCTTTCTGAGCATCTTCAATGACAACCAAGACTTACTCAGCAGAAAAGAGACACAAGTTTCTGCATGAAAGCAGATTGTTTAGCAAGACAAGCAACTTATCTGCAAAACCATGGAAAGAAATTAATGTGCACTGCTGACAAAGAGATAAGTTACAGATAGAGCTTCATTATAAGATTACTCTTCATTATTTCCACTTGCTAATCAGAGGCTCGGAATTTTTATGTTCATTGTGGTTTTGGTGGGGTTTTTTGGTGGGTTTTGTTCCTATTTTTTTAGAGTTTATAATTAACAACGTGTTTGGATCATGATTTTCCTGGTGATATGATGCATCTTGGGCAATACCCTGAGCAAAGCCTACTCCTACAGGAGCTAAAGTGAAGATTTGGTATCAAACCTATATGTTTTTTATGACCTACCCATTATAGAAACATATCCCAGAACTCCACAAGAATTTCCATGTCAAATCATGCATCATTACTGAGTCAAACAGTTCATCTTCCTCCATATACGGAACTTAATGAATTAAATATTTATATAGCATATGGACTGAGCCAGATTTCCAGGTAGGTAATTGAGGGGTTTAAACTCACTGGCACACACGAAAAAAAAAAAAAATCTGCCCCACAATATTCTCTTCAGGTCTGAAACCAAAGCAGCAGTTTTGAAAACTAAATACAGCTTGAGAGCGAGGGGAAAAGTACAGTCTCCACAAGGAAGGGAATGTTTCTTCCTGGCCACAGGATTACAAAAGAGATGAATTAACTGAATGCTCCAAAGCCATTTGTCACAATAACTCCTAAGAGATGTCCTTACTTGGGGACAAAGGGAAACATCCTCCTTGGGCTGCTTAAGGCTTTCCAGTCCTTGCAGTCTCCAAGACAAAGTGTGATGACTTTGTCACAGTTATTCCATAAAGTAATTATAAAATGGCTTCCCTTACTTTATATAAATGCTTATATGAATATGTTGTTTTCTTTTTGACAACTTAATTCTCGAACAAATAGACAAAACCATTAAATTAACCATTACATGTATAACTGTCACAGTTAGCAATTAGCTTTATCAGATCCTAGCTCGAAGGAGAAAGTACCCATAGGAATGTTGTAACATTAGAGATAAAAGATAGATTACCCGAAATCCAGAGATACCATTTATAGATAGACTTAAATTTAATGATGTTTCCTTGAGTCAACTTAGTGAGCTCTGTACAAATCCAACATCAGGGGCTATTCTGCAGAGTAATGTAAAAAATATCCTTGCAGAAAATGCATTTTTAAAAAGCTTTCTTATGGAAGAATAATTAACAATAGGTTGTCCTTAAAACATTAGAGGCAGACTGACAGGGCAGGCAGTAAATATGTCAAAACAGTTCCAATCCATATACAGACCTATACAATTCTATAAGTTGCTTACAAGAAAAAGAAAATAAATGTAAGAACACCCACAGTGACTTACAAAGAATAATAGTTCTCATTTCCCAATATACAGAATCATCTGTACACATTTATAAAGAAAATGTGAAAATCTGGAAATTCATGTAAGCAACAGTTGGGAAATCTCATATTTGATACCTGAAAGAACACAGGAAAGAGAAGCTTAGATAAATCAAGAGCCTTGATATTGCTAAGACAAAGGACAAGCATAAATAAAATCCAATAAATTAAAGGAACTTTGAAGCTCTCTATGCTCACTGCAAAGAAACAAGGCTGCAGTGAGTGTAATTGCTCCTGTGCACACACAGAGCTGTCTCTGATGAGAGGGGACAACAGTGCTGGACTATTGCCTTTCATCTTCCCTGCTATTCCCAGTGGTTTAGTGATGGATTCAGTGAACACTTGGGAGCCCTCAGTGGGATGAAAAGCTCCCCAGTATGCAAACACAACTCATTAACTGCAAACCCACTGACAGTGGGAATCCTCTCCAAGACACCACCTCAGGGAACTGCCTGGGAAAACTCGGGACACTGGTCCAGCAGGTACCAACAGGGCACAATTTGGGGAAGAGCAAAACACAGCAATTCAGGAAAGATAAAGAACTGAGTTCCAGGGGCAACACATGGCAAGGAATGGAGGGTTCTGGTTCTGCACACACCATGCACAGTGAATTCCCACAGACACTGCACTGCTCAGGAAAACAGGAATTCTTACAGGCTGTATCAAAACCTCCCAACAGACCCTAAAGAGCAGGGCAAGACGTGGTCAGAGCTGGGAACACCAGCACCAACAGTGGCAAACCCCTCCAAGTGTTTTTCTTTGGGATTTCTTAATACTAGCATTAATAATGGTAAAACTGAACAAGAAAAAAAAAGAGAAAAGAGAAAAAAGGCATCACTAAGAAGAGATAAATTATCCAGCTGATGAAAGTGAATCCTGATGTTCCTCATGGTATTGAAATCACAGGAAGAACACTTGGCAGAATGGCAGCTCAGGATCTTCCCACTGCCAGCGCTGCTTTCAGATGCACAACTGATTAAACAACTCGTGCTGGGTGAAACCAGCTGACTTAAAAGATGCATTATTAATAAAAGGAATTCCCAACAAGTTCTCACTGATGAAGTGACTCATGCTGCTGACGTGCAAAATCAGCTGCTTTTAGTTCCTTAGTTAATGACAGTTTGATTTCTGAAAGGGCTCCTGCACTTCAATGCACAAATGCTCTGTGGAACAACTCTTTAGTTTTTCCAAGGCCTCACGTATTTTAAGGAAATAACTTCAGATGAGAAGGCTTCTTATTCTGGTGGTGTTGATCCCATCTGTGCTCTCAAACACACTAACAAAGACACATGAACATTCAAAGGAATAGGAATTGATCTCCCTGCAGTTGCAGGAAAAGAAACATTTTAAAATAAGTATTGATTGTGCAGAATGAAATAAGATACTTGCCTGATATTCATGATGAATTCATTATTGTTGGAGTAAAGGAAGCTAAAATGAGAAATACTCAATGTAAATAGCTTTATTCCTTGTCCAGTAAAGACACAGAAACACCAGTTACCTTTTCATCTGAATACTCAAGTAAAATAAAATTTCACCTGAAGCACTATCCATTTCAGTCAAATGCTTACAGATCTCAAGAGAGAATGTAGTTAACCATGAACAAAGACAAAGGATATGAAAAAATGCCAAGCCAAAACAAAAGTGCAAGAGACCATTTGAACACCAAATTTCAGACAGGATTTAAATCTGGGATTGTGCCCAGGATCTACCTGGGAACAAACACTGTTCCCAGGGGCACCAGCTAAGGATAAACTGGCTAAGAATAAACTTCTCTGATGGCAAAGCAAGTTTTAGGAAGACGAAGCAAGATCTACAACAGTGTGACAAACAAAGCCAAAGAAGTTTTACACCAAGAAGGCTCAAAAGAAGTTTATAATCATCATGGCATCATAAAGCAGATATTAAAGTTTTAGTTTATGTTGACAAATCTTCACTGCAAGTAACAATTTGACTGGTGTGTTGTTGTCTTTTCCTACCCACTCCCTCCCAAAGCACAAATAAACTATTACTCCATTTTATTTTAAAACCTGCTCAATTCACATTTAATACATTTTGATTATCTCATAAACTGCAAAATACAAGTCTTCCCTACTTTTTGGGTCACAGATTTGGAAACTGTGAGGCTGGAATAAAGTTCATCCCTGCACGTTCTCCATCATACATGCATCAACTATGATTTATCATAAGCCACAGATTAATTAAGAGAACTTGCAGGACAGTAAGAAATACAAACTGTTCTTGCAGACTTGAGGTGAGTCCTGTCAAATACAGCAAAATGGTTTCCAAATTGCAGGATGAAGCTTCTGCTTCCCAAAGTAAAGGCCACTCGACATTTATTTATTTATTTATTTATTTATTTATTTATTACTTTCTATCACAATGATTTATAGGAGAAAGCAGAAGATTTCTAGACAGGTTTCCAGACACCAGGGATGCCTGAAGTTACATGAACACGGTTTATTTAGTGCTGCTCAAGTGGTTTTGGTGATTAGCAGCATAATCTCCTCAGTAAACTATTGCACTCTGTTTCTGAAGGGACCAAAACAGCAATTCAACTGCACTGTCCTGCCCAGATAAGCAGTTTTCTGCCACCTCAGTGCAGAATGGTGAACTTGTTTCCTCACCCCAGCAAAACCTCATTTTCAGACCTATATTTATGATATTCCTGATATTATATATCATTAACATAATAACACTATTACATTTTTTTATTTCAGACAGGTATTTAAATTAATCAAGGTGGTTTTTTTCCTTGTTCAGCCTTTGTTGTGTCACTGTCTGGTTTTAATATAAGACTTACCTGGAGATACTAAAAGCTGACAAAATATTTCTATAATATTCCTCTCAGTAAAAGAGAGTATTTTAAAACTTTCCAAGCAGAGGAATAAACCAGTGGCCTCCAGGAACACCATGTTGTAATGCAGACGGTCTGTTCATTTTTCCAATCTGTCTTCCCTGGGCTACAGAGAGGAGCTTTAATATCCCTGTATGCACAAAGCAGCCTGACATACACATAAATACCCAGAATACTGGGTAGAAACAGCATCAATGGGCATAAAAGGAAAGAAGATGGTGGTGAACATGAAAGCTTGGCTGCCCTGCATGTTCTTTGACTTTCAGCCTTCCTGTGTTAGTACAGGCTGTGTTTCCTAAGCAGGAGAGAGCCTGATGTTTATTAAATAATGACAATCAGGATGAGAGGTGTCATGGGACAAAATACTGCAGAACAGGATGGGTTTGTTTGTGGGGTTCTTTCCAAAATCTCATCTGTCCCTCACTAAGAATGGCACGCGGTGCACACAACACACTCCAAATTTAGGATTTTAAAAAAAAATAAAAAAGTCATGTTCATAAAGCTGGCTGATCAGATAATAAAAATATCTTCCTTATTTTCAGGGAGTTTCTTCAAAGCAAACTGCACATTCTGCCTTCAAAAGCTGTGCCAGTCCATATGCTCCAGAAACAGTCCAGCTCTCTCAGCCCTGGGGCTGTGCTGTTCACTCCATCACAAACCAGTTCTGAACTGCTTCAGTTCCAGTGCCTTGATAACTTTATCAATTTAAACTCACCAACTCCCAGCAATTTTCACATCACTTTTGCTATAATGCTGTCAAGATCCCACAGCCTGCAGCTGTATTTCTTAATCACTGAAACAGTAATTATGGTCTGTGCTATCACTGAATCCTTGGGATTTATCTATCCCCCCAAAATCAGGGGGAAAGTCTTATTCCAGGTTATTATTATTATTACCTCCTTTACTTCCTTATTATCTCGTCACCTCCATCCACTGTGAGGACTAAGAGGTAACCCAAATATGAGCTGCTGCAGGGCACCCTGAATGCTGACTCCGAGCCAAACCACACAGGAAAGGTTTCTTAACTATGTGAAATTATGGTTCAATTTTCCATGGCAGTTTAGATCTGCTGAGAAAAAAAGAGGCAGCGATTTTCTTTTCCCTCAGGATTTTGTACAATTGCCACGCTTTGTGCAGGCTTTTTTGCTCCCGATCCCATAGCGTTCCTTGCTAATTTTTTTGGAAACTTCTTCTACCTGCCAGAAAGGACACACTAGGGCAAGGAAATGCTGTGCTTCCTGGTTGAGATCCACTGCCTTTCATATGGGTCCCCACACATTTACATTGCAAATACATCTTCAGGATGAAAAAGTCATTTAACTCTCACAAACTCAAGTCATTTTGATGTTGTATCCCAGAACGACTCCTGCAAATAGCTGCACTCCCAACTCAAAGGCCCCTTGCTCTGTTTTTCTATGATAGTTATATTTCTTGCTTAATTGTGGTTTTATCTTAAAACAACCAAAAATGCCTTATGCAAATAAGTCCTTTCAAGAATTCACTTTGTGAAACTAAAATAAACTTGAAGGTTTATTGCCTTGCAAATTATTCATTGTAGCCCTTTAAATGACAGGATACAAACTGTACAAAACACGGCAGCAGGAGAGACACAGAGAGTCAAACTTCTGTCATCTATTTTTAAAATCACATTGGGTGTGATGTCATGTTTCCCAAAGTCTGCCACCACACAGCAGAGGAAAGCAACTCTTCTATCATTTGAAGGAATCTGTGGACCAGCATTGGGGCACTCACTCCATCCTTCCAGCCAGTTTTAGAGGTGTTTAACTCTGGACCCTGCACTGAAGATCCACAAGCTCAGTTTTCTGCACAGCCCTGCCCACGCCCTGCCCTTTGGTTGGAGCAGTGCTGTGGTGTCAGGATCATCCCACCCACACAGGTTCTCCTGGTCATTGCCTCTCTCCCCTCAGCTGCAGATTCCTACTCTGCCTCCATTAGTTCTGCAGCTAAAAAAGGCTTCTTGGCTGCATTACAAGTATTTGGTGTTCTCATGGGTCCCTCTGTGGTCCTTCCACCCTCCTCCTCAAGGCTCTAAGACTTTTTTGAGTTCTGTACCAAATTGACCTCCTCATTTCCAAAATCCCAGCTCCAGAAGAAATGAAGAAAAACTGATTCAGGTACAGGATGAACATCCAGGTCTTTTATTGTGTCCTAACTTAGGGAAAATGACTTTGTCCACAGCCTGAGGGGGATCAGATCCTCTGACCTCCAAACTACACACACCCCCCCCCCCCCCCCCCCACCCCCCCCCCC
>NW_016690204.1:3521768-3701152 GCF_001604755.1 Lepidothrix coronata | reverse complement strand
TTTATTGTGTCCTAACTTAGGGAAAATGACTTTGTCCACAGCCGGGGGGGGATCAGTTCCTCTGACCTCCAAACTCCCCCCCCCCCCCCCCACACACACACCCACTCTTCCAACCCACTGAATTGAGGAATATCATTTTTGTGCAATACCATGTGCCAATCAGAGAGACATTGAGGTGTATCCTGGAGATCTAAGTTCAAACCAATTTAAAAAGTTTTCCTACAAGTCTAGATAATTAAAACCCTGAGCACAGATATTGTTGTACTGCCACAGAGAAACTGTATCAACAGTGATTCAGATATTAACACACCGACTCTGCTCTCGATTTATTGTCAAACTTCCTCCCTCCAAAAGGATTCCACAGGAATTCTCAGTGCAGTGTTTGATGCCATATTTATTATTTCCTTCATAGCAATTACTTGGAAAGCATCAAATTTTCTACAGAAAAAACTTACTTGGAGCAAAACCGCTTTCTCCACATTCTGTGTTCTGCCTCCAAGTAACAATGAAAACAGTTATTTTTGGCTCATCCTCGCCCTCTGTTCCTGTTCATTACTGAGAAGTGACCTCTGCTCTGCCAACAGGAGATGTCACCTTCTGTCTCCTGCTGGGTACAAGCTCAAAAGAAAACATTTACAAAAGACCTGCACTTACCCCATGCTGCCTGCTGGGAGACAGGAGGCGGATTTGAAGAACTGGGGATTCGCCTTCTCCGAAGGCTTTCAAGTCTCACCAGTCCCTGCACCTCCAGAACAAAAGCCCAGAAAATAAACCCCTCTCTTGCTAAGCAAGGCTGCAATGAGAGCACAGCTCAACATTCCCAGCCACATCCACTCGCGGTGTAAAAGCTTTTGCAAAAGGGAACATTTTAACCACGTGCCCACCCCAGAGAATAAGGAACAACAATTGCTAATTAAAAGCAAAGTGATGATGTTAAAAAAAAAAAGGCAACTCGGTAGTAAATAAGAAAAGTTATTTTTTTTTTTTTTAAATCAAATATATTTGGGTGTGAGCTGCTAAGACAACTTCACAAATACATCAAAAATGTCAGAGAATAAGGACCAGCCATTTATCAATACAAGAGGCTAAAGTCAAAGTGGATATGTGACTGAGCTCAGCATCCACTAATCACTCTTCTTTCTTGAATACATTTCAGTAAGTTCAAATACAGGTTCTGACCATCTTATAGCATAAATATCTACCATTTAATTATCACTTCACAAAATAAACACCACTGAAAACCTCTGCAAATCATTGCTTTCTATATTTTACCTCTTCTGCCCCAAAATGTGGATATTTCCTTACACTTCTGCAGGAAACCAAATGGGCAGAGAGTAATTTCTTCTCAACTAGAAAAACACAAACTACAAAACTTAAATCCTTCACATACTTCAGTGTCCCTCTCTAAATATCCCATAGAGCTATCACAGAGACAGATTAAAAACCATTTAACTGTAATAAAAATCTGACTAATATGTACAGGCTAGAAAGTTAATTCATTAGCACAAAGGATTTTGTATTCATCTATCTCAATTTTCTATTGCACAGAAACTTCCCATGGAAATGACTGTTTCATTCCAGCAGCAACACAGTCTTTTGTTTCTTATTCACCCTTGGCAATTGTCATCCTCTTCATCTTTATGGTTCATAACTCTGGAAACTCATCTCTCAAGCAACACGAATTTAAAAAATGTATAAATCAAATGCTCAAAAGTAAAAAAATTTGTTTTGCATCCCTTAAATCTTGTTCTTTGAGTGCTTTTCTAAGAACACATGAACAGGAAAAAGAAGTGAACAGGACACTGATCACCTTTGAAACATCAGAAATCCTCCCAATTTATTTGCCCACACCAAAGACTTTTGCTTTTCACTGTGCACTGAGGAAACTCTTTGGCTTCTCAAAACAAGGACTGTGCATGAACTGATATCACCACAGTTTCCTTCTCCTTCGAGGGAGGTTTGCTCACAGTCACATTTCCAGGAGACAAAAACCTGTCTCTCAGTTATTCTAATATGGAGTGAGATCTGTTGCACTCCTACTTGGTCACTGATGAATAAGAATTATAATTGCAAGGCAAACAACTTTATAAAACACATACAGAAAGCAAGACCAGGATGATTGCAAATTGAACTCAATTCCTCACGAGTCTGAGACAAACAATGAAATCCAGCAGGTTGCCATTAATTAAACAGACTATTTCAGCACAGCAAAAGCATCCTTCTGGCAAAACCTCAAGCTGCAAGGAAGAAATTAAAATTAATCCCAATCTCAGCAGTCAGTGTTTCATGGCATGAAATGCAACAAGTGATTTATTTTTTGCTGCCATGGAAGGCTTTGCCAGGAGAACACTGAATATCATGAAATGCAAAGAATATCAGTGATCCTTCAGAACAATTTATCCCCTTCACCCTCTACAATATGTAATATTGTGCACCCACTATTTGGTCTTTTTTCCCATTAAAAAATTACACTTAAGGCCCTGATCCTGCTACCAACAGGAAATACATGATATCCTGTATCTCTCAAGTCGAGGGAGTGCTGTAAAAGCACAGGAGTCCTATAGCCTGGAGCTGCTTGTGAGTCTACAAAAATAGCTGCCAAGAAAGAGTTAAAAAGATTAAATATCAGGAGAAATAAACCATGTTTTCATTAAATTGCTTTTCAGTGTAATGGGACAAAAGGTACTAAAACTCTCTGGAGCAGGGTTAATAGTAGATTTTATGGAAGTGGTTAATTAAGAGGTCAGTGATTTCCTAGTACATTTACATTGGCTTTATGGACAGATTTTGCTTAAGGAAGGTATCACCCCGTGTAAACCACTAAACTCATAAAAACTGAAGACAGCAGTTTTTGAAAAATTCATTTTGCTGGACTGTGCTTTGCTGTGCCAGCAAACAGCCGTGCATCCCTGGGTTTCTTCCATTCAGCAAGAGCCTTCTCCCAAAATTTCTGACGAAGTTACCAAGCTCACAGACACTGAAACCACTGTGGTAAAACCACACACTTTTAAAGAATGAATTACACATCCAAAAAAAAAAAAAAAAAAAAAAGCACTGAATCTCTTTAAAATCCCTTCCTAAGCTGTTGCACCGAGCCTGGCTGGCTGGAATTCCTTCTTCCCTGGCAGCCCTCGTGCTGCTGTGGTTTGGGTGTGTGGCTGCAGCAGTGCTGGGGGGGCACAGTGTCCTGGCTCCTGCCCAGCAGTGCTGGCACAGCCTCACAGCCCCCTCCACTGCCCAGGCTGCCCCTCCAGCAAACAGGCTGAGGGTGGGCAAGGCACAGGCAGGAAACCCAGCCAGGACAGCTGCCCCGGCCTGAGCAAAGGGATATTCCAATATTCCATGCCCTAACCTGCCAGGCTCCCCAGGAAGAACTGGAGGGAGAGGAAGAAAGGGGCTGGGATATTGCTGGGACACTGGCTGGGCATGTCTGCTGGGGGATGTGGTGCCTCACTTCTCTGTTGGATTCCAAAATTTGGATAGGAGAAAAAGAAAACTGCTAGGTTTAAACAAAAGCCTTGGGCTGACAGAGACTGGGAAAAAAAACCTCCATCCAGAGTCCAGACAAGGATCCATTGATGTCACGGGTTTGGAATGTCCTGCCCAAGCCCAGAGAAACCATGCCCTGATCTCATCAAACCTGTGCAGAAGACCTTTTGTGTTTTATTTCTCCCTTTGTGTTACCTGTTCCCCCCTGTAAAATCCCCTAAGCTAAAGTGGGGTTTTCCCCATGATGTAATTGTAAGACCCCAAGATTTGTTAATCTGGGTTCTTCCCTTATGTCATCCTCTGAAATCCCCTGTTTGTAATAAATTGTAATAGTTCTGCCCCCCGATGAATATGTAAAGCCTAAACCCTTTAAATATGGAATTGTAAGTCCAATAAAGGATTCCAGCTTCTGGGTTCTCTGGGATTGTGTTAGTTTATTGACGCCCTCACTTCTTGGTCTTACAGAATCACTGAATTGTTTAGGTTGGAAAAGATTTCCAAGATCATCGAGTCTAACTGTTGAGTGATCACCACCTTGTCAACTAAACCTTCACACAGGCTGGGGCCAGAGGAGTTAACAAGGAAAGCTTTGAGCCCTTTAGATGAAAAAAAAAAAAAAAATAGACCACCAGAAAAAAAAACAGGTTCAACTTCACGAGTTCACCACTTCCCATTACATCTTCAGTTTTGGGTTAAATGGGAAAAATAAAATAAATCCAAGAAAGTATTAAGAAAGCTTTTGATGCACACAGAAAATCTAGTGAGGATTTCAGAGCTAAATAGTTATCTCAATTAAAAGACTTGCTAATTACTTCCCAAACCATACTGGTGGAACCGGTTGACTCCTCAGGGCTGGGCACCTGCCAAGGCCACCAAGAGAAGCTGGTGTGTTGGCTGCAGGAGGGCAAGGCAGAGGAGGAGATCATGGAATCACAGAATCCCAGAATGGCTTTTTTTCCCCTCTGTTTTACTGTTATTAAACTGTCTTGATTCAACTCACATTTTTCTTGCTTTTGCTCTTTCCACTCTGTTCCCCATCCGCAGCAGAGAGCAGACAAGCAGCTGTGTGGGAGCTGAGCTGCTGGGTTGGGTGAACCCCCTCAGCTGGGCTGTGTTCTTGTGCTAAACACAATATATACCAGGGAAACTGCTTCCGTGGAGGACACTGCAAATACCTCGCAGTACAACTGGCTCATTAATTGGGAACAGACCGTGCAATCACTGGAGAAAAAGCAGAAATTCACCTGTTTGAAACCAAGGAGAAAAGCTTTGCTCCGTGGGCTGCACTTTCTCTCCTGATTTTACTGAGGATGGAGGGCAACAAAAGTCTCTGGCCAGTTCAGAGAAATTCAAATCATCTGCAACCAGAGCCAAAACAACACACAGCACATGGCCAGAGGGACCAGAAAGCATGTTTTATATATATATATATATATATGCTACAGATATTTTTCATTTCACTTACATTCAGGGGAAGTATTTGGATGGGTAACTGTTTGCTTTTCAAAGAGATTTAGAGTGGGACACTGCAATGTGCTCCAGCGAGATGAAAGTTTAAACCCTTTCTTGGCTCTCTCCACGCAAAGTCCAATTGATCTCAAAATAATGAGCACCAACAAGAAGCAGTATCAGCAGCATATACTTAAATCATCCTCTAAGAATTGAGAATACTTGATAAATTTAGCCCAGTTACAGCCAGGGGCAAAAACTTTGCAATATTGGAAGTCTGCTGCGAAGCAGAAATGATGTATCCACACTGAATAACCCCTCTTGCCGCGATTCTTTCTTGTTCTCTTCCCTTACTATATTTAGAAAATCGAAGTGATTTAATGTAAAACAGCAAAGCTGGCAAATTGACTGCAACTCTTAAGAAAAAGCCTAGGAGGCTAATGAACCATTATGGTAAAAGCTGAATAAGCCCAGATCCTGAAAAGAAATTGGAGGTGTATTTTAGATATGCATGAAGACGATCAAAAAACCATTTCACAGAGATTGCTGTGTGCAAGTAGGGCACTTTGTTTAATCTTATCCAGCTATACAACTTAAATGAAACAAACCTTTAATTTGACTTTCAAAAGCATTAAGTATTTTGGGAGCTGCCTTGAAGTCGGCCAAATAATGTTCCTGGAGGTATTTCAAGCTGATTTTTAAAAGCCAACAGTTTCAATTATTAGAAAAATAGGCTCAGCTTTTTCCTCAGGGGAAGGGTGAAAGAGTGAAAAAACCCAAAACTTTTTATCATTACAGTTGAGTCAAGTACAATGAAAAGGTTTATTACAGATATTGAAGTGGCTGGTTAAAAAGGCAACTTAAGAGGGATTCCTTATGTTGTCTAAAGAGCTGAAGTTTCCCCACTCACACATACATATCACATGGAAGTTCAGCTCTTGTCCTCAAGATTTATAATCATGATCTTAATTTAAAAAAAAAAAAAAAAAAAAAAAGAGCATTATCAGAGCCAGTGTCTGTAGGAAATTACAGATCCTCATTCTGCAAACACATTTTAACTGAACTGAGACTATTCATGCACATAAAAATAAACCTCAGATGGATCTGTTAGATCAGGGCCTGAGTGACCCCAAAAGCAATAAAAACAGATATCTGAAAAGCTCCTCTGGATCTCCTTTAAGGGCCTGAACCTGCAGAAACTAAAAACCCTTAAAATAGGGCTAAAATTGGGTCTCGCTGGGAGAAAGTAGTAAAAAAACTCCACACAAACCGAACTAAATCAACAATAAACAAAAAACAAACAAAACAACAACAACAAAAAAAACCTCCCAAACAAACAAACAAAAAGATATCCCACCCCACACCCACAGAAAACCTGCTGTCTAATCAATATGCAGAAAGGACCACTAGTCTTTCCTTACCTTGGTATGGTGTAATCATAAGGATTCTTTGGGACACATTAACAAGAAAACTCTGGAAGTCTAATAATTAGGTCTTATCATTATTTATTTAACTATTTCTTGAAGCTTCTAGTTTCATTACTGTGTAACAAATCAGTAATACTGTTAGTGCAATGTAACAAAAGTCATCACAGATTTTAGATACCAATTCATTATTCTACTGCCCGGATACAAGGGTACCTGTGTGTCTTATTTCGATGAAAATTAAGATTCAAGGAGGCTTCTAGGTGGAAGTAATTAATGTCTTTGGTTAAACAGACATACAGCTGAAAAGAAGTCAACTTTTAAACAAAACCTTCTGGAACTCTGAAAGAGATTCAGCAACTTTCAAAGCTGCTTTCAGAGCTAAGCACAAGTTCAGAAACACTGCTTAGCATTCCCAGGGACACACAGCACTCTGACCCCTTGAACAGAAATCCTGGTACCTTTGGAGCGTGAGTTGTAGCTGCACCCTCCTAATCTGCATCTATTTGTCATTTAGCCTATAGAAATCAGCAATTTCACTCCTTTCAGCTCTGACATGAGTCATTTAATTCTAAATAAAGTAGGATGTAATGTACCATGCAACAGAGCCAAGAAAAGGAGCGGGTGCACTTCCCTCTCCTCACTATCACTGCGGGAGCAAATGGGAGAGCGCTATCGGTGCAGAACAGAGTCTGCACACAGAGCTGTGCCAGCCCGCGCTCTGCCAGTGCCAGGCACCAATTCACAAACAACATTTTAAGGAGCTGAAGGTCTCACAGCGAAATGAGCATTTTTAAGAGTGAAATTTCATTCTCACGCACCACCCCTCCACCTTTATCAGGGGGGAACAGCAGTGTCACCCAACGGTCTGACAGGTTAAAACATATTGGATATTCCAGGGAGACTCCTAAGCCTCATTTCTTATTTATAAGTCTGGAGTTAGAATTTGAATGAACATGAGCCAGAATATCTGTCTGTACAGACGATTCCCAGTACTCACTTTAGAGATTATCATAGCAACAAACAACTGGAAGAAAATTGAGATACTCAAGTTTTAGAGTGAGAAAGGTCACAACAACTCTTCACAGCCGCAATAAATTCAGTAATAGAAAATAATTTAGCAAGTTTAGAAAACAGAGTTTGACTGCAGTTAGCTGCAAACATTTCAGATATCAGCATGTATCAATATTCAGGCAATGCCAGAGAGCAAACAGGTAACCATGAGCAATGGTCAAAGGAAATTCAAGCGTGGCTGAGTTAGACCAGCATCCCAGGCAATTTTCAGATAATAGAGAACTTCCTTTTTCAGAAGCAGTTCCAGATTTAGCAGTGTTTGCTGTTTCCTATTTCAATAGCAAGAACAGAAGTGGGCAGGGGAAGGGGGACATGGGTGGCCAACCCATGCTCCTGCACTGCTGCAAACATCCTGTGCCAATGAGGTGCTCTTACAAATTGTTTCCCTTGTGCAGTGGCAGCACAGAAGTGCAGAGGCACACAAGCCAAGATATCAGCTGGAAGATGTCTACATAGCTTGGCACACACCTCCACCTGGAGCCATTATGCCTACACAGTCCATAAGGAATTAATGTGGCATTAAAGCATTAATGTGGTGCTTTCACACACACATCCCCCTGAGCTGGAGTGCAACAAGGTACTTCAGCATCTCAGAACTGCTTCAGTCTTCAATCTTTACCAAACCTTACACCTCCTGAGTGTGCAATAGGAGGACAAGGAACAGTCAGGCTTGTGCTGGATGCTGACAATGTCTTTGAATGATCCAGACAAACTGTTCCATGCTCAGGGAGAAGCTGACTTGCTACCATCCTCATTCCTTTTCCATTCTTAACTCCCATTGTGTTACACCTCTGTATTTAAAACCTTCTAGGTAGAATACCTGAGACTGAACATGCAGGAAAGCAGTAACATATTTTCTACCCAACTCATTCAAAAGACACAGTGTACATGTACAGTGTTTACTATTTTTACATTTTTCCCTGAAAAATGATAATTTGTCTGATCACACAAAAGGTTGGGCTCATCTTCAGCAAACACAGACAAATATATACATTTTGTGCACATACTCTCTTCACGTCCAGGCTCACTGTGTTATGCTTAAAAGTCCTCCTGAGTTAAAGAGCTGACTAAACAGGAACCCAGAGTGCTGCTTTAATCTTCACATGCAAAATGCAATGTCTTCAAAACCAGAAGGGTTGCAGGGAGGTATCAGAAAACCAAAGTGCAACTTGAGATTCTGAACTCCAGGTGTAGCCCAATGGGAACAAAAAGGATTAAGAAATATTAACTAAAGATATAAAGACTTGCAGATAATTCATGATCCGAAGACAAGTGCATAAAAATGACAAACTGAGACTGAAATAGAAGAAAAAAAAATCTAAGAATTAATGCACAGTAATATCTATTAAAGTAACATTAATGTATGTTCCAAAATCTCTCCTAGAATGTCTGAGAGAATAAAATTCACAACTGTGACCTACTGTTGGTGGCCGCCTCTTAATTTTTCCCTTACAAAATTTTACTTAAACATAAAGTACATTGAGACAGAGCATATGGAATAATTTAGCAACAGACAAAATCCCATATAGGTTTATGTTGTCCAGTGACAATGACATCTCACAGTTTGGTTGCCACAATTTCAGCAATGCTACAGGTTATACCTACACTATAACACAATACCTTTGAGCATGTAAATGTAAATTTCCAGACAGAATCTACCTTCCTCTAACCATTATATGATACAGGGCAGTAAAGTATTATGTGTGAAATACAAATATAGAAGCAACTGTTCAATCATCAATTTTAAGTTACTGTAGCTTATTTAAAAGGCATTTAATAAATTAAGCAAAAACGCCTTTTCAGCTAAAAAAGCCCCTCTTGTTTTCCATGGTATACAGATGTAGTCCTTTATTTCTTCCCCCCAAAAAATACCAAATAGGTATTTCCCATGAAGGCAGTGATTTTTTATTGATCTAATTGTTCTGCCTGCTGTTCACTTTCAAACAAACAGTCCTGTCAAGAATAAGCAGAGTGGATGAAGTAGCCTGGCCTGTGAAGGAAGCGACTCAAGGTTCTGCACGCAACTGGAGCACTTCAAAACCCCATTATATATTGTAAAAGAACTGCCTGTAATTTTTCAGCTGAATAGCCCTTTCATGATTTGTCAAATCCTGTGGGGTTAATAACTCAACCCTTAAGGGTTTAATAGAAAAGACATTTGAAGTGCCTGTAAGAAGTTGTTATTTGCTGCCCTCCAAGCCCAACTCCAATGGAAAACCTTAAGGCCTCTTGACTTTATACTTGTGCATCAACTTTAAGCTGCTGCATGAAGCCCGGGGCAGGTGCAGTAAGTTTGGGTTCTTTAAGCAGCCATCAGTAGCTCATAATCACATGGGTTAGAAAACATCACAGGGATCTTAGATCTGAGCCCCAGATCTGCAGATATTCACAGGAACAAACTTCCACATTTCTGCAGCATTGTGGGAGACAGTTTGGAATGGAATGGATCACCCTGAACAATCACTTGTGCTACATGCAATTAAACATCAGTCAACCTGATTGCTCTGGATATCCCACCCAATCCATTTAAGAGCAAAAGGAACACGAGCAAATAGGGAAAATATTTTCAGATGTTCCCTTCTGGGTTTTGTTCTCGTTTCCTGAGGCTCCCTTTTCCACACATGTGTTTGAATAAAAGCATTTATTTTCTCAACAGGAACTTACGGATTTGAAAAAAATGCCATCAGCACCTACAGCTGCACCTACAAATGGCAGCTCCAGAGCAGCCCCTAACTTTCTCCAGAGCAGGGAACTGGGTGGCAACTGAACAGCAAAGGAAGAATGAGAAGAGCGGGGAAAAAAGGTCCTGAGCCAACCCCGTCAGTAAACAACAGTGATGTGCAGATCTGATGGATCTCACTCACCTGTAGCCTCGCTGACTTCTGGCAGTTATAAAGTAAATTTAATGTATTCCATAGTGCTGGGTTGCCAAGTCACACACACACAGTGACTGATGACAATTCTGTCACTGCACTTGTGCCTGAGTCCCACAGGAAGCTGCAATTGCTCTTTATCTCCACTCCACCTCCCTAAAGCACCACTGGTGAGTGGGATGCTCAGATCTGATTCCCTGCAGGATGATATTTCCTGCAACAGGAACCAGGGGGAGCTGCCACCACCGTGTGAATCAATGGGTGAGCTTAGAAGTGCTTACCCACATTGCAGGTCTGGACTAAGCACTAAAAAATGCAGGATAAACTTCCTCCCATGTCTGGGCTGCTCAGTGTGCCCTCCCCACTGCTAACTGGGCACGTTCTGAGACTGCAAAAATGCCCAAGGTGCCCACACCAACGTGCTCACAGGTAAAAAAGAAACATTTTCCCCTCACAGTGGAAGTAGCTGATGCCCTGTAGGTTTTTTCATTGCATCAGGAACCCTACCCATAAATACGGATCTGTTTGCACATCATTTAACATCCCACTTACCTCATTGAACATACTGTTCCCAACCACTGCAGTTCAAGCAAATCCCTCGAGCAAATGGATAATAAATGGTTTTCTCAAAGCCATTTACAGAACAGTGTTAATACTATATATTTAAGCCTCATTTAAAACACTCAAACATAAACAAGATGACTTACTCCACTGGATGGCAAAAGAATGCTAACTTGCTTTCCCAACATTCATTCAGGATGTGCAAGCATACAAGACAAGAAAAATTAATTCAAAGAGCTGCAACCCTACAGAGAGAAAAAAAAATGGAAAGATCTGGAGAATTTCTTTTATTCTTCAGACAAGCAAAAACGTGGAGCAAGTAAGTGGTGTTTCCAAGTTAGTATAAGCACAAATTCAAGATAAGATGATGCCCAGGTGGATACAAAGAAAGCCTGCTGATCTGATACTACTTGTAAGTACCTTTGTAAAGCAAGAAGTCTGAAGGCCTTTGAGTTTATCTCAAGTACCTGCTTTCAGATCATTCTCTCCAAAGATTCAAAGCTTATTTAGCTTGTGGTAGCTGAGCTATCTCTGCATCATGGACCAGATGATGCTCAGGCAGCAATGAATTGTGGAAACACCAAAACAGAGTGTTTTAATGCACTAAATATAAGCATATTAGTTTAGTTAGAGGCTTGATGGCAAATTAAGTGGAATTACATACAAAGTGTTAGTTCCTTGTACACACTTATTGAGAGTAAGGCTGCAAGGCTTAGTCTTATTATAACATACCTATGACACAGAGGGGGGGAAAAAGGCCACTGTAAGTGGATAATGAATGGGAGGCACATTAGACTACTTATCCCTCCCAGGAGATTGCCATTGCCAGCCCTTCAGCAGTGACAGTTTAAATGGCTGAGTGTTGTACTGCTCTGCCATTTAGTCCAATCAAGCACTTATGTTTAGCACACACAATCCTCAGGACAACCTCCTCTCTATTTTTGCTTATTGCTTTCTTGCATTATGTAAAATACTGAGTAGGAGCTCTTGCACTGATGGACTCAGTGCTGCACCACCACTCATCTCAAGTTAACTCAGTATGTGATTCATAAAATACAGCTGGTTTGTTGTCAATAGGTGATTCCAGAGCCACAGCAGACATTTCAAAGACATTTGCTGATCAGGAAATACCAGCTGGCTGCTCAAAGGAAGTGAGCCTGTTCCTTTGCTGCAAAGACCCTCCCAGACACACTGTTTGCTTAAAACAAATGCACAATAATAACTAAGATATTGGGAATTATTGTATAACATTCACATGGGGAATTGCCTCTGGAAAAGGATGGCCAGGTGCTGCTCAGTGGGGATACCTGTGTCCACCACAAGGGCCTGTGCAGTGACACCTGCAGTTGGATCAGGTGTTACCTGAGCTGTTGTTCTGCTCAGTGCTTAACCATCCAGCTGGCCTGGGCTCCAACAGGAGCACTCCAGCATTTCCATGACCCACTGCTATTTTGGCACTGGTGAGGCCATCCCTGGAATGCTGTGTCCAGTTCTGGGCCCCTCAGTTCAGGAAGGATATTGAGGGGCTGGAGCAGGTCCAGAGAAGAGCATCGAGGCTGGGGAAGGGACTGGAGCACAAGTGCTGTGAGGAGAGGCTGAGGGAGCTGGGTGTGTTCAGCCTGGAGAAGAGGAGGCTCAGGGGAGACCTTCTCATTCTCTACAACTCCCTGACAGGAGGCTGTAGCCAGGTGGGGGTTGGTCTCTTCTCCCAGGAACCAGCAGCAGGACAAGAGGGCACAGGCTTGAGCTGCACCAGGGGAGGTTTAGGTTGGACATTGGGAAGAAATTCTTTACAGAGTGATCAGACACTGGAGTGGGCTGCCCAGGGAGGTGATGGAGTCACTGACCCTGGAGATGTTTAAGAAGAGACTGGACGTGGCATCAGTGCCATGGTCTGGGTGACAAGGTGGTGTTGGGTCAAAGGTTGGAGCTGATGATCTCAGAGGTCTTTTCCAACCTCTCTGATTCTGTGAACCGGGCTGTGTGCATGACAGGAGCTGCCCAAATTCCTCACCTGAGCAGTTCTTTTACCAGGCAGCAAAGCCTTGCTGTGAAGGTGGTCATGAGGGTTCAGTCACCTTGTCCCAGTGCCCCCCAGCCAGCCACTGTTCCCTCTGTGTGCAGAGCTGGGGGACTCCTGCACCCCCCAGGAAATGCTGACTACGTGTGTGCAGACAGGCACAGCTCTAATGCCCTGATACACCACAATTAGAACTATATAAACTTCATCCTCATGGCACAATTTGACTTGAAACCCCAAGATCTCACCACACCTTTTCCTATATTTTAATCTAGGAACAATTACAAAACACAACTTGGAAGAGAATTATAAGGGTGATTATGTAATAAAATCCTTTTTTCTTCTTGAATGCATAAAATGGCTCAGAAGCCTTCTGTGGCTCTCTGACACTCTTTGTATTACTTTTCTATTTGAACTAGCATGATTCATTTATCTCATTACTAATACTTAAAATGTTGGTAGAGCTTTATTTTAATTAACTTCTGTACTGAATGTCAGGACAAGGAGAATGAACAGCAGCTTCTTCCATTCAGAATCTTTGAAATAAGTTTGTTGGTTTCGTTGGTTGGTTGTTTTATGTTATTTAAAAATTGTGGATCAAGTACTCTTTTTCAATTGCTTAAAAAAAAAATCTGGTACCTCTAAAAATATCAATGACAGAAAAATAAATCTGCATGTATCTTAGTCCAGTCCAGAAGAGCATCAAATGCAGGAGGCTGAGCTGACCACTTTTCATCCAGCTGCCTTACAACTTATTAGCTCTATTTGTCCCTACCTGAATAACAGCAAGATTGATTCTGCAGACAAATATTAGCATTTCCCTCTCTTATGCTTTTTAGCCTCCTATTCTACAGAAAAAAAAAATGAAATTAAATGAAACAAAACCTGCTTGTCTTCAGGCAGTCACAATCACCTCCATAATTCTATAAATATCCTGTGCACAATAACTCATGGCGTGTATAAAAGCAATGACAAGGTCACTTACTATGAACAATTCATGATCGGTTACCCTGGCAACAGAAATGTGTGGCAACAAGGGAAAAAGGCACAGGAAAAATTATAGGATGTTTCCATTATGTAAGTGACTCCTGTGAGTTCTCCAGAAGGATTTACCTAAAAACTCTCAGACTCCAGGTGCTTCTCACTTCCTCTAGTCCTGCACCAGTAGGAACTTGGCTTGTTTCGCTGCAGTTACTGTAGGTTTTCTTTGTATTTTAAACTATGTTATTTAAAAGTCTAGCAGAATGTGATCCATCTCTGTGGGGGAGTGTTTTTTTAGGAGTTCAAATTCTTAGTTAGCATTCACTGTTACAGTCATCATCCAATTAAAAATCAATCATCAATTTGCACATCACAATGGGTTTCAAAGTTTTCAACAGGACTTATGCAACTAATGTCTTACTTTAGGACTTAAACTGACTTTTTAACTGGAGGCTCAGCAGAAGCAAGTTTTTCTGCATAGGCCATAATTCTGGAATGCCATTTCCACTCTGAATCAATCAAGTGAGTTCCCACAGCACAGGTTTTATGACAGTAGGCTGTCAGTATTTCACTGATCAAACCTCAGTCTTGACAAGGACATAACCAACAATAATCATGCTGCTTCTGAATAATATAATCCAAACAGATTCCAGAGTAGGTGTACATGTATAGTACTAGATGAGAATGGGAACAGTGGTCTTAGGAATGCAGAGTTGCTCCAAGTCTATGCACAGCAGAAGAATAAAAATGTCAAGAGAACCACAGCCCACTCACATCCATCACTGCAAAGGGCAGTGTTTCTGTGATACCCCAAAAGGAGAAGCAGCCATGAAGTAGAGACCACAGACAGAACCCACAGACTGTTAACTGTGCTGTAAAACCCCCTCTTCTTCGTTTGAGAAGACAGGCATCAATCCATCCCTAGCACACATAAAACACTTGCAAATCAGGAATAAAGAGTTTTCAGCCTTTATGCATCAGTACCTTTCTGTGGTGCCTCTCTCCAGCCGCCTCCAAGACAGCTGTGATGGCAAATGCCTATGGCAGACCTATGGATACCACAGGCTGTGTGCCTTCCAAAGTTACTGTCACGCACTCAGCCTTGGAAAAATGTAAACTGAAACACAAAGTGAAGAAATAATTGATCTGTTGACAGCAAGCAGAACAAACTGCCCTGTGGTACAGTCCAGTCTGAAAGGATGTGAAGGGAGAGATCTGAATTTCTCAAAGCACCAGATGCTGCCACAAAGAGACACGAGGAAAATTCGACCTTAAATAAGAAAACAAGGGATTCTTGAAGAAAGTCAGAGAGTTCTGCAACTTTCTGGCTTCTCATGTCGCAAGTTTAGCTCTGGGAAACAGACTGATGAAAAACCTGATGGATGAATCAGAGTGTAATTTCAACAGGTGATTGCAGCAAGGCTTCAACATCTGATCCCCACAGATGGTTTTGTAGCCATTCTTATGGAGGGCCCATCAGCAGGAAACACAAACTCAACCCAGTTCCATCCTGAATAGTGGCCCACAGTGGAATCACACTGATAGCCAGAAAGAGGATGCAAAACCCCATAATAGTTCAGAAGAAAATACACTGAGGGCAACCTATGGGCTCTTCCACTGTGCAACCACTGGGTCAAAGTGGATATAGCACAAAGGAGCTCTGAGAACTCTGGATACTACAAAGAACAAGTGAAAATTGAGGGCAGTTCAACACACATTAATACTGTAACAAAGGAGACTTTATAGTGAGTGATAAAACCCTTGACTGTGTGTTGTCAGTGTTTGCTTCTTCAAAGTACATGGGAATTTATAGTGAAGGTCCACATCAGACATGGAGAACAGCTATTCTGACAATGTCCTAAATAACAGTCCATTCTAAAAGAGGTGCTGGGCGATAGAACTGCCCCTGCAATTTCCAGGCAGGTTTGGCTGCTCACAGACAGAACAAAACAACTGCAAAAGAAAAGGCAAAGGCAATCACTGAATCCCCAAACATACATTAACCACCTGGGCTACTGTGTTATTCTCAAAACCACTCCAGGTTTGTTCCTAAGAGGTTATACAATCAACAACCTTGATCACACTAAGAATTCTAGAAGATTAAATGTAACTTCCCAATAGCAAACTTCTGCCCCTCGTTCAGCAGAATATTCCTGACTGTTATAATTAACAAGATTGTGAAGAGCATAAAATAATCTTATCAATGTGTGCAACTGTCCAAGTCTCTGTAATGTAACTGCAATGTTGATCCCTTGTATTTCAGACAGCAGGGAACAGATATGAAATGAGAACTACCTAAAAACTCTACTATAATCTCCTAAAAACTCTGCATCTGGAAGGAATAAGAATAAAGTCCTTTCAAAACAAGTATTTATTAAATTTTAAGTCAATTTCATGATTAGGAAAGAACTGACTTTTAATTCTCAAACTCCTGAGCTGGAAAGACTCGAATTAGTTCTTCAGATTTCAATTTGCAAGGTTTGCTAACTCTGCAGTTCCTGCCAGAGACGCCACAGTTTCACACTGTAAAAGGGAACTCCTAAAACCAGGCTTGTTTTTCCACTACCAAAAGACAAAACAGAAGGGAAAAAAAGCCCTCAGAGTGGCTGCTAACCATTTTTTTTTCTATCTTCTTCTCCTAAAATACTCCACTGACAGTATATAATTGCAAGGACCTGATGCCTAGACCACGTCTGCCCTTTTGAGTATAGCAAGAAGAAAAAACAAGCCCACAAAACATAAAAATTCCCTTCCACCTCTTTCACCAATATAAAGATCAGAAAATTTAAATAATCAGAAAAATGTATCAGTTCAGTCAGGTGACTTTTTGTTATCTAAATGTAGCTTTGGGTTTCATCTGTGGAAGGAGATGGGAGTTCCAACTCCCTTACCTAAGGATTCTTTTAATCATATATCAAATATGATTCATCAAATATCTAAAAATCCAAATTTTCTCCTGGTCTTTTCAAACTATTTAATACCAGATACAAGTTATTTAGATGCTACAAATCGTATTTTTGCTGTCAAAATAGAAAAAAAAAATAAAAAAAGGAAGAATCCAAGTTTTGAATTATTTGCTACTCTTGAAAAGCAGAGCATAATATATAGATAGTATATGTTTTACTCCATATCTATTTTTTCTTCCAATTACACAGTGTTTTAGAAATAATTTATTCCATATTTGGTTTTTTTGCCATTTTTTTCCTCCATTCAAAACCAACGTTTTTGAAATACTCCAACATCAAATTGAACCCAAAGTACCACAGTCAACAAACAAAAATCCTCATTTTCCCCTCTGTTTTCCCAACCATTTTAAACGTCAGCCCTGGGTCCATAATTAATAGCAAGCAAGGTTCAGGTTTGCTTTTCTTTTAAGCATCAGCGCACATAAAGTCCTATAGGCACATTACAGATACTTCGGGGTTTTTTTTTTTTGAAGCCTGCAAGAAACATCTAAATCCACCTTCTTTTTGTCTTCAAAATATTGGGGAAATGTTTTTCCACAGCTCCTTTTCTTCGTCATGTCAATCAGCCAGCCCGGTCCATGGGCTCTTGCAGCGCCAGGCATTCGCAGCATTTCAGGAGACTTCACACCGATAAAAAGCCCCACCGAAAACATATCACCAAACACACAGTCATCTGGCACTGTAACTTAGCCAACTGCAGCTACGGGGGGGGGGGGCATTTTTAAGCAGGCAGAAAGTAATCGCCTGCTTGGAATTCTGCCAAGGCGCTGGAGCTAATTATTTTTTAAGGATGAATTTAGTGCCCGCATGAAAGCTGATGGATCAATAGCGCGGTTCGCTCCCCGCCGAGGTGCGGGGCTCGCTGGGCTCCTGCCAAGGGCCCTGCTGTGCCCTGACAATGTCCATTGTCCTCGGGCTGGAGGGGGACTTGCATTAGAGGGAGAGTGTTCAACAACCTGCACTCCTGACAGAACCTCCCAGCGCTGAGCAGGAAGACCTGTATTTATCTGCCCAGACCCAAACTGCTGCCCTGCTTTCAGAAACTCCCGTCCTGCCTCGCCAGAACTCCAACTACTGACTTACATTCTTAATATCTAGAATGCATTAAAGGAGAATATTGAACTTACATGTCTAAAGTACTCATTTAGTACTAAAAGGTCCTGAAATAGCCTGTGCTCCTGATGAAGTTAAAACAGTCTCTAAGATCTTTTTGCTGGCTGATGTTTTGAAAAGACCAAGTATCCAAAGTCAAGACTAATTCTACTCATTAACTACCTAACACTGTGGCCTACAAATAGTATCCTGCACCTGTATCTTCTTTCATGACCTCCTGACTGTTCCACACTGATATTATGAAGAAAAGACAAAAAAATTCAGTCTCCTTTTTAGAAAGAGAAAAAAAAATAAAAGTTGCAGTTCCAGATTCTGGCTTAGCATCATTGTCACACATTGCTCAGAAACTCCTGTCCCACCTCACCAGAATTCCAACTACTGACTTACATTCTTAATATCTAGAATGTATTAAAGGAGAATATTGAACTTACATGTCTAAAGTACTCATTTAGTACTAAAGGGGACTGAACTAGCCTGTGCTCCTGATCAAGTCAAAACAGTCTCTAAGATTTTTCTGCTGGCTGATAAATGTTTTGAAAAGACCAAGTATCAGAAGTCAAGAGTAATTCTACTCATTAACTACATAACATTGTGGCCTACAAATAGCATCCTGCATGGGATGCACCTGTATCTTCTTTCATGACCTCCTGACTGTTCCACACTGATATTATGAAGAAGAGACAAAAAAATTCAGTCTCCCATTTAGAAAGAGATAAAAATAGCAGGTCCAGATTCTGGCTTAGCATCACTGTCACACATTGTTCAGAAACTCCTGTCCCACCTCACCAGAACTCAAACCAGTGACTACACTCTTGACTTGTAGAATATATTAAAGGAGAATATTGAACTTGCATGTCTAAAGTACTCATTTAGTACTAATGGGGACTGAAATAGCCTGTGCTCCTGATCAAGAAGTTAAAACGGTCCCTAAGATTTCTCTGCTGGCTGATAAATGTTTTAAAAGATCAAGTATCAGAAGGAAAAATAATTCTACTCATAACAAGATCCTACAAATAGCATCCTGCATGGGAAGCACCTGTATCTTCTTTCATGACCTCCTGACTGTTCCACACTGATATCATGAAGCAAAGGCAAAATTTCAGTCTCCTTGTTAGAAAGAAAAAAAAATAAAAATAAAAATAGCAGGTCCAGATTCTGGCTTAGCATCATTGTCATCCCACCAACAGCACTTTGCAGCCCCCTGATGCAATTATATTTCTTAGAAGAAAAGGATTCCTCCCCTATATGTGCAGTATTAAACAGTAAAACAGAGGACACAAGAACTTAGCAAGGAAATAGTTAACTATATAAAAAAAGTATAAGTATGTGGCATACACATCCCTGTCAGATACTGGATGCCTGCTCAGGCCAGGTCAGATAAACCAAAATAAATAAAGGCAATATTTTAGATTCAGTAAAATTCTTTTGTTGGGTTAGTTCTATATAAATAAGATTTTTTTATTTTCAAAAAAGTTTTAAGTGCTTTAAAGAATTTATCATACAGCGTAAGTGAAACGTTTACAAATACAAGTGTTCTCTGAATTAATACTGCAAGTTCTAGAAAAAGTCAGAACTGATTTTCTCTGTAACAGAAATAACATGAGCAGAAAGACCTTCAAACCTAAATCAAGGAGAAAAGATTAAATAACAGAAGCTCAGTATCAGCCTGAGTTTGCGTGTTTTGCTCCAAAATGCAATGTTACATTTCTTCTACGTTAAACTAAGGGAAAAATCTAGGAATTGACATTGAATAAAATAAAACTGACTGTACAAAGCAGAACCATATGGACAACAAACACTGTGATTAACAAGGTTTGGATTCAGTCTCTTCAGGGTCACTGCACAGACCTCAACTGCCCAAAGAGGAGGCACAAGTAAGTGACAGCATTCCTAACCCAGTCCCCACCCATTCCTCATCCATTCCTCATCCACCAGGAAGAAAATCAGCAAGGACCAGGAAACAAATCCTGCAAGTGGCTTGTGCAACCAGACACCACTCAGATATTAACAGTTCTGACTCCTGCCCTCCAGTTTTCATTCTCTCAGCATTCAGCTGTCACCATTGCTCCTTCTCTTTGCACTGACAGCTCTGGCATCAGCACCAAGTCAGAAATGCCACTGGACCTAAGCTGGACCCAACTGGATTCTGTTCCTTACCCAATTAAAGAGAATTTGTCAGGCAAGAGTGGAGGAGCTGGAGCTCTGCTGCCTGTCCTCACATTTTCCTCTTCATAGCCCCTCATTCTCACACAAACTGTTCTCCCATCACAATACTGAAAACATCAAATTATCTGTGCAATGCAAGATGGCTTCAAAATATAAACATCCAGGTTTTACTTTCAATAGTAAAATATGGGGAAAAAAGGGAAGAAAAAATATAATCTGTCATCATCAGAAAACAATCCAACATTCCCATTGCAGAATCTGATTTTTTTTCCCAGATTTATTTCTCAATTGTTTTAGAGTTGGCAGACACTACCAATACAAAACAGCTTTTCTTGCTTTTTTCCCACTTACAAAAACCCAACACACAGGTTGTGTGAGCATTGCAGCCTCTCCCTGACACTGGAACTGCACCCATGTTTCCACAGAAACTGCTGCCCAACCTGTACCATCCAGCAGCTTTTTAAAGCAGGTTGAGACACAGTGAGGATTTTCTCAACTAATTTATGGGGTTTTTTTGGTTTTCTTCTCATGAAAGGCTTTGTCCAGCACTGCTAAAGTTAAGAGGCAATGGAAGCAGGATCAAGATGAATATGCATCTCTAAGACTCATAGAAACAGAAGAGAATCAAGTTCTGAAGAATGAAAACAAGAACTCACAGATGTTCCATTTAGTTCACTTTGCAAAGCGACAGTTTAAGAATTTCCTTTCCAAAGAAAACATCTGTGGCAAAGGTTTAAAGTTCCTTTTTTTCTTTTGATTTGAATTCACTCTCCTTTTCTTAAATGCCCTTTATACAGACCAAATGATACAGGTTCTCTCCTCAAAGATAATAATGGCAAAGCCAAACCAAAAATTCCTCAGCAATAGCGCATCATTAGAAGTAATTTATACAACTGCTACAGATGACTGAGTCAAAAAGGAATTATGAAACCTTGAAAACCGTGAACATCTATTAAGGAGTACACAGCTTTTCTATGTCTTTCCCCCTTCCTCCTCCCCTCCAACTTCTCTATGATAGTAATTTCTGCAGGCTGAATGCAGCCTGTCCTCCCACTCAGCAGCTCATTCACTGCTGACAGGCTGGAGGAGAGAAATGGGGCACGTGCAGTCATAGCATGCACACTGGCACTCAGCTGCCACAGGCACCAGCACAGGCAAGATTAGCAAACATGAAAGGTAATGCAACTCCTTCCTTTCCCAATCTGTTAGCAGCAGGGGTTTATAATGATACAGCCTTTCTACATGTGAATTATATGCATACATAGGCACGGATTTCTGTTAAAACACGTCATGTATTTGTCTCCTGAATTCCCTTCGTGGCATCTACTGAGATACTCCTGCAGCTTCACATTCTCCAATTCACATTATTTTTCCCCAGTGACAATGGCTAAGGATTGGTTGAGGCTTTCAGAACCCAACAGCCCCCAAAAACAACTGCACATCAGTGGAGTGGTTACAACAATCAACCCGTAATTAAGAAATCCAGGCTGAATTCCCTTCTCTGCCTGGGAGACAATAAATAATTCTACCCACATTCTTCTAGGAGACAGCTACAGGTTGTACACTATTCTGGCTGGAGATGTTTGACATTTCTCTTTCTACAGCGTTCTACTTGGCTAGAAAAGAGGAAAGATGAAGATTCATTGTGAAAGACAAGGCAGGCACAGCAGAAATGCTGCTGTCTCTGTAGGCATTACATCCCACATGCTACTTTCCACCTTTTATCCTGAATAAAACCATCAGATGCTACACAGGTTTATCCTGAGAACAGCAACAAAAACTCCCCTCTTTCCTACAAGGTATGATGCAAACTCCACAGTTATCCTTTTTCCAGCACTTGCTGGCTTAACATGCAAAATAAAACAAACACCCCCTGCAAAAACCCCAAACAGCAGCAATCCAAGCTCAGCTGGCGTAGCTTCAACCAGAGCCTACAGGATTTAGGATCTCTCTGTGGGGAATTAAGAGGTGATTTTTAACATTTTCCCCCAATTGTAGGTGAGCACAGATCACAGATTATCTTCCATCCACTCCCCGGGCAAATATTTGAACAATTTGGCTACAGTAGGAACAAGAACTGCAAATATCATATCCATTTCTTCCAGACACATACAGGGGGGAAAAAAGCACACCCCAAAACATTCCCAGAGGTAACAGTTTCCAAGAAAACCAGTAGTTAAGTTATGTTGTGTGCACAGAAAATACCACTCCAACCCCACCTCTAGATTTAGTTAGAAAAGCACCCAGATTTTTCTTCCCAACTCAGCATAGATGGAAAATCATTAGGGTTGGGGATGCTCTAGATGACCTTTTAAGTCCCTTCCAAAGCAAACTGTTCTATTTTTCTATGATAAAACATGCAAATTCACACACATACCAAAACCATGGCAACTTCTCAGTATGCAAACACCTACAATTTTAGGCACCACAGGAGAGTCAAGATAATCCTTATCTTTCAAAGCAAAAACTGGAAGCCTGAGAATAAGACACTTGCAGTCCATATCACAGTTCAGGGACCTAAATCTTTTATGGATGTTTCTCCAAAAGTATTACTCGTAGGGCTGCACGAAAAACTGGCATCACTGGAAGAACTCCACATCTAAATCTATCTGTAGGGGCAGCAGGGAGAAAATGAAGAGAAGTTCCACCCATGGCAATCTTATAATTAAAATAAAATTGAGACTTTCTTGAAACAGAAATAAATGGGTTATTTAAATTGAAGTTTTAACTGAGCACTTGACTGTGGATACTACAAGCTGTAGCACAGAAATCTGAGTTATGAAGCCTTAATCTCCTTTAAAAAAGGGTCCTGGATCTGTAGTCAGCAAGACTCCAACCAAAGGTTTGAAGGGGAAAAAAAATATAAAATAAAAGCAGAACACATTATGCCCCAGTTATTTTACAGGCTTAAAAAGCAAATATTGCCTCATTTCAAT
The DNA here is from genome assembly GCF_001604755.1 of Lepidothrix coronata. Taxonomy (NCBI): domain Eukaryota; kingdom Metazoa; phylum Chordata; class Aves; order Passeriformes; family Pipridae; genus Lepidothrix; species Lepidothrix coronata. The sequence goes on along the minus strand of NW_016690204.1, from coordinate 3,678,100 downwards.
GTCTATTGTTCAGAGTGAATCTGCCAGCTAAACTTGTGTTTTGTGGAGCTCCAGCACCCAGAATTTGCTAATAAGGCAATAAATACTGTGGGCAATATGTATAACACAAAATCATTTATACCAGAATTTCAGAGAATCAACCACCCCCAAGAAGTAAATTGCCCTTCATCAGTAAACACAAGGGGAAATCATTATAATTTTATACCCACTGCATCAGAGTCTTTTTTATTCTACCCATCAAATTATTCTGTATCTCAAGGCACTCTCTTCAACTCTAAAATTACAGGTAAACGCCCCCCAAGCAGTGAAAAACAATCCTTCTGTCAACTGCACTTACCATATGGTGCTGATACCTTTTAATTTCAATATGCATTAGCTACAGAAAGTACTTCAAAGCAAACGTGAGCAAAAAAAAAAACCAACAAAACACAAATTAAAAAACACTTCTTGATTCTGAATTGACTTGACTAAGAATCATGAGGTCCTGTGCCCCTACCAATTCCCAGGTTTATCTCAGCTCAAAACTGATTTCCCTTAAAATACTTGAAACTGCTTCCTTTCCACTTCTGCAGTTGCGGGACACAAATATTTTATTCTAAAGAAAATTATCAGGTTTTTGTGATCAATTACTTGTAATTTTAGTAATGTGACCTCTACATAGTAACTATATATTTCATTTAAAGTAAAAATAGTCCTTCAGACACATCTCCTGATCACTTATAAGATATAGCCCTTCACAGGAGCACTAAAAGCAAGTGTAACAGGAAAATTGGATAGAAGAGATTTAAGTGCATATTTTCCAATTTTCTAATTACATAGGCTTCCTCTGGGCCTTTCAAAGTACACTATTAGCATTTAAACATTAACACACATTACTTGTGATTTCTCTACTATTTGTTAGGCTATTGGTCTGGAATGTAATCTCTTCTACACAAAGCAATTTGTCAGACATTAATATACAACACTCCACTTGTAAATAAGTTATGTACTTAAACCACAGCACAAACAGCATCACAACACACCCAGTAACACCATTATTTTGTAACCTCATTTACTTCCCAGTACAATCCACTGTCACTGGGCTTGTGGGAGAGGAGCAGGAATCACAAAAACCATGGAAAGCTTACAACATCAAATTACACATCAACTTTATGCAAAAGCATGAAAATACAAACTGATAAAATATCCCAGCTGTGCTTTACCTGTACCCAAATTATAAGATATTTGATGCACATTTTGTTTTATTTTAAAAACAGTGCACAAAGATCTGCAAACTCTCCAGCACCACGCTCATAATCTGCCAGGAATCTTATCTCGAGTTTTTCTTGAAATAAACAACCACCAAAATGCAAAGGCACTTATGCCCTGAGAACTCCAGTCCTGTGGTTACACTGCCCCACCTCCCTGAACTCTGGCACAGCAGCACAGATGAAATGGGTAGAAATTCATGCTCATACTCACTCAGCTCTCACTGACGGTCACTGCTCCAGCCTGGGGAATCCAGCTGAGTCCCAGTCCAGTGAAGCACTTCAGCACCCCCTTCCACCTTAAACCAGGCTCCTGAATTTCTTATCCGCCCTGAAAGTCACTGCAGGAATTAGCCATTATTTCCTAGACACAGCACTGAAGAAAATCAAAATCTCCACGTGTAAAAGCATGTTTGTGCCTCGCTGCTGCTCTTGGAGATCTGCAGCAGCACTGACTAACTCCAGAATAACATCTCTGCCTACAGGATGCCCAGCTGGCTCTCCAGAGGCTGTTATATAATGGAGCTTCACCAGGACCTGGCAAATTATGGGCACTCTTGCACCAGCTGAGGCAGAACACCTCAAGGTCAATCTTCTTCCACTTTCTGCTCCCACCAGTGTTACAGAAAGGAAAGGGTTTGGTCCCACCTTCCTCCTGCCCAGTCCACACTTCAGAGGAAACAAAACACTTCAGAAATCCAATGTTCACACTGACCCTCTCTACTTTTATGCAGAAAACACTGCTAAGGCTATAAAAATACAGGGACAATGCTCTGCTCCCATTCCTGTAGTGCAGACATGTAAGGATCAGCCCACACCCTCCCCAGGACTTTGTGATTGCACCCAAAGAAGATATAAAGGAGGTTTCATGAGGAACAGCTGAGCCCAACTACCTCACCACCTGTTCTCATCAGGCTTAACATCAGCAATACCTCCAGTTGTAATGCTTTATGCACCAGGTTAAGCCAACAGGGAAGAGAACTGAAGTTGCAGCATATTTCTTACACATTTTTCTAAAGAGATCTTATATCCTTAAAGACAACCAAATTCTTTTCTCTGTGTATGTGATCTAAGACGTGCTCTCAACACTGCTAATTTATGATTCTGTTCAGAGTGGTCATTGAACCGAGTTTCTTCAAAATCTTAACCGTTCAGCAATTAGGAAAATAATTAAATTCATTTACAAACCCCAAGCTCAATATTTCTTTCTTTTACCCCTCTTGCCTCCGTGCCTGCCTAAGGCTGCTGATCAGTTCTATCTCAAGCAGCAACAAACTAAAACCAGCTCTTCTCACTGGTGCCAGTGTTCCAAAAAGCTCAGTGAAATGACACTAGGTTTTTTTGAGCTTTACATAGTATCTGCTTCCCAAGCCTACCAGCAGCACCAGAAGCACTGGAGTTGCCAGTTCAGCCCCAGAAAGCAAGTACTGCATCAGTTATAACTTCCCATAGTTGTTCTCTTTCCAAACTCTGGGGCTACATTTTTCTTCTTACTCGAGTCATTTTTTGGAGAACTGGTTATTCAACTGCATTTGGTAGCACTCAGTTCCCAAACACAATTTTTTTTTCCCAAGCTCTGAGTAAGAAGGGAAGAAAAGTGTGAACAGATCTATGTATGTGCACGTGTATTTATAACTGCCTCTCATTTAAAACACCAGAATTCACTGTAGGTCTCTGACTTGACTCCAAAGCTGTGATCAGGACACCCCTGCTCCTTTGATTCACTGAAAACAGCTTTTCCATATGAAAGGTTTTACAAGAAAAACCAAGAGATAAGTATTGCATTTATCTGAGACAGCGTGCCCAGTACAGCAGCTTCCTGTGACACAGGTTAAAATGCCCAGTCCATGCAAACCAGACAAGCTCTTCCTCCAGCCTGGCACAGATGCAAACATCAAAACTTATTTAAAAATAAATCTTGCAATGAGAAATTTGCTAAATTTTACAGTGACTTCCTTGGTTTTTTCTCCTTTAAAGAACAAAACATAGGAATCCGTACTTAATCCTTGTTTCAGCTGAATATCAAAAGCCTTGAAACAACACCTACCCTTCCACACAGCCTGGATGATGATGGGTGCAGGACACATGTGCAGCTGCAAAGAGGTAGGCAGGGTTTTTCAACTATTTTTGTAACTGCTGGATGTTTAAGGTTTTGAAGAAACTCAATTCACTGGCCACTTTGAAGAGAATCATGAATTAGTAGTGTTGAGAGCATGTTTTAGATCACATAACAGGGAGAAAGTAATTTTCTCACTGCCAACAAATCAGAACATCAAAATCTCAATCATACCACAATGTTCTAAATACACCTCCGGGCTGAGAGAAGAAAATACTTAAGTTTAAATTTTCCTAACAATTTCTGATGTTTTCACCCAAAGATCCATTCCGTTCCCAGCTCCTTCCTTTGTGTAACATCCAGTTCCTGGTTTGCCCAGAAAACAGAGATGCCAGTGCCACTTCAGTGCCCAGCAGGCTCACAAAAGCTATTTTTATGTCAGAAGGCAGCACACAGGGTGTGTGTTCCATCAGGTGTGTTGTCACTGATGGGATACATTCCAGAGGGCTTGAAGGACACAAGTGCTACTGGGCAAACAACCATCTCTTCCTGCTCCCTGGTTATCCACCTCAATTAGGAAGGGGAAAGAAGGGAGGAGTTCTTACAGGCAAATCCCCAATGAAAACCAGCATGAGAGCCAGAATACCCCCAAAAAAAGGGAAGATAGTGAAAATTTCAAGGCTAGTCCAGGAGTTTTCTCTCATAGCTTCTAGAAGGAGAGCACTTTGATGCCTCAATCAACTATGCCCCTTCTGCCACTACTGTATTATAAATAATATCTGCCTCCAGTTCCAAAACACATTTCCATGAGTACACAAAAGAAAAATATATAGCACAGACACTGGCATTAAATATTTAACCTTCTACCTTAACAACCTTTCTTTTTTTGTGTGTTTCTTGCTTCTGCTTGAGGCTAAATAGTAAGGCCAACTCATGAAGCAAAGCTGGCATCAGTCCTTATTTATTATTAATTCATTTCAGATGTACCAATTCCACCTCTGTCTCTAAAGCCAGACACGTCACTTCATAATAAAGATCTTCCAGCTCAGAAATCCAAAATTCTTATCCTGTTAAGAAACCAGGACATACACAACATTTTAGGGGGTCAGCAGTACATACTGTGAACTCCATGTACAGAAGGATGTTGGAATCTGAATTTAATGAGCTAATTAAGAAACAAATACATGATTAATTTTACACTGCCTTAATAGACCAAGCATGATTTTCTGATCGCAAATTTGACACTATTCAACATATAAAAAGTGATTTTAATTCCTCTCCCAGAAAAAACACCTCACCAGATTTCTCTGCTTCCAGCTGGTTACGTAGGAGATAAACCACTTGCTTCAATCACCCAGCACAGCTCCTTGTCACACCCAGTTACAACTCCAATAGACACTTGCAAATTCCCACCTTCTTACACAAGCCTCCTTTAGCTGCACACATTTATAGGGAAAAACAAAATTAGTGACACTTTCAGCACCTCTACACAAAAAAGGTTGCTCGAGACTTACTGAGAACATGGCTGAAGATCACCTCTAGTAATATTACCAGGAAATCTTTTGCTCTTAAAATAATATGAAAACTTCAACTTTGGTTCACTAGGACTGCCCTTCAAATCTCTTCCTGACCTTGACAGGCTTCCCTAAAACGAACAACAGAATCCCAAGGTTGTTACTTCCTCTGGGTGTGACTACAAATGAAATACTTGACCAAGTCATTTGAAAGCACACTCAAAAAGAGAAACGTGGGCAAACTATCACGGCAAGTTCCCTCCCGGAGGTAAATTCCCCTCTGTCTGTGTAGAAGCCTCTGAAAATCCCTCCCCTCGACACACAAGGTCCAGATCTCTGTATACTGGAGCTGTGTTATGAGAATTGGCACAATATCGTGGAACCATCCAGGCCTGAAGGCAAACCTTTTGTTCCATCCTGCCCAGAGGCCTTTCACACTGTACAGGTACCTGTTACTGAGCAAGGCACAACCCTTAGGTCAGGAAAGACACCAGGAACCCAGTCTGGCAAAATAACAAGTGTTCATTTAACTGCTTTTGTTGTCAGCTTCCCCTCTCTTAGGTTCATGGGTAGGCTGAGTGCACTCCAAGCTGACCAACACCTGCCTAAGTGCATTTAATAGATGTCATGTTATGCCACAGGAACCTGTGTTGTATGTTGGTTCATCACATTTTATGCAAAATGACCCTTCTGTCACTCAAATCTGGGCTCTTATGAACAAGTTTTGTCCCTAGAGGAAAAAAAATGCCATCAATACCTCACAATATCTAACAATAGACAGATTAAACAAAAATGTGGGGTTTTATGTGGTGTCATATTGGTTTGAATATCCAAAGTAGCTGATGAGAACTGTGGACAGTGACTTATAGTGCCAGTATTGCAATGTGTTATCACACCTTCTGACAAAGAAAAGCATTTACTAACACACTTTCAGAAGAACAATCTGTTTAACACAGATTTTTTTTTCCTGTAGCTGTTTTCCTTGTATGCTTAAATACCACTTGTTTTGCTTTGCCAACTGAACACGGTAAGAGTTCAGTGTTTATACAAAGAACACTGGAATGTCAGGTGCTTATTTAATTGCTTTTGTAGCCAATTTCCTTGCCCCTCAAGGCTCATTAGTCAGTCATCTAATCATTCCATGCAATAATGCATCCTCTGTGCTTCCTCCTTGAGTTCAGGAATATATCTTCATCTGTGTTCCCAACAGTGGTGTCCTTCAGCCACAACCTTTCTGAGGGCTTTTTGACTGGTTGCCAGAGTTACTCTGTTCCACATGGAGGTGGATTTCCCCAACATCTATTAATTCTGTTCTACCATATACTTAGCCATCTGGACAATAAGGTAATAGGAAAAGACTGCTGTTTCATGAAAAATCTCTGTGACTTTTCGGGTAATGGGTTCGTTGCACCTGTCCACCTTCGTGCTTTACAAGGATGCCAGAAAGGAGTAACAGGAGGCTGCTGTGCTCCCTTCCACACGCCTGCAGTCAGGAGGAGGCTGAAGGAAGGAATATGGGAAGGAGGTGAAAAATCAAGGTGATAAGTTCTGGGGTATCTGTGGGTTTTAGAGCACCAGTGAGCTGTGCATAAAGCTGTACCTGAACTGACAGCAAGAGGAGTCAATACTGGGTCCAGTCCTTGGTAACGCCCTCATTGGTGGTGTCATGATGGGGCACAGGGTGACCTCAGCAATCCTGCTGATGACACAAAACTGGGAGAACTGGCTGATACACCAGAGGGTTGCACTGCCACCCCGAGGGACCCTGGCAGGCTGGTGGAATGGGCTGACAGAAGTGCAAAATCCCACACCTGGGAGGAACAACCCCACACAGCAATAAATGCAGGGAGCCAAAGGGGTGGAAAGCAGCTCTGCTGAAAAGGCCCTGGGGTGCTGGGGGCCACCAGGTTGAACAGCCAGCAGTGCCCTGGCTGCAGAGAGGGATCAGAGCATCCTGGAGTGCTGCCAGCAGGCTCAGGGAAGATCCTTCTCCCCTCCTTAGCACAGGTGAGGCCACACCTGGGCTGCTGTGTCCAGCTGTGACATCCCCAGTACAAGAGAGACCCGGCACTGCTGGAGAGCCCAACAAAGGGCTACGAAAACAATGAAGGTACCTGGAGCATCTCCCCTATGAGGAAAGGCTGGGAGAGCTGGGAGTGCTGAGCCTGGAGAACAGAAGGATCAGGGGGAGCCTCATCAATGTGTACAAACACCTGAAGGCAGTGTAAAAGGACAAGTGAGCCAGGACAAGTGAGCCAGAACTGTGCAGTGGTGCCCAGTGACAGGACCACAGGCAACATGCACAAACTGGCACACAGGAGGCTCCCTCTGAACATCAGGAAACACTTTTCCACTGTGAGGCTTTTGGATTGGACCCAGATGACCTCCAAAGGTCCCTTCCCACCTACACCATTCTCTGATTCATTTCAATCTATGCTGTATGAAAACATACACACAACTCCCCCTCTCCCCAAGACGAAAACAAAACAGCCAAGCAAAAAAAACGCATCCAGAAGAAAATTAATAATTTGCCGCCCAAAATAAATAGTAGACACTTTTGTAAATGGCAAACCAGCAGGCAAATTCTATTTTCAAGGCTGAGTTTCCATTCAGTTAACCAGCTGACTGAGAATTCTTTGGAATCCAGTTTCCAAAGAAACTGGCAATGTTTCACCACATTAACACAGCACTAAGGAAATGCTTATTTATTTATTTAGTATTTAAAACATTAACAAATATTTAGGTGGAGTTACTATAAACATTCAGTAGCTAAACACTGAGGAACTACTTCTGCTCCTGTTTGCACAGACAACTGTCCAGCTGACAACACACCACCAAGAATATATGTTTCTTCTTCTGGGGGTGGGAAGGAAGGAAAAATGAGAGAAATTAACTTTTCCTGACTAGAATTCTACAGAACTGTGGCTAGAAAAGCACCCCATCAGTATCCACTGGGAGTGAGAAATCCCCCCATGTCACACAGAGCACTGCAGACCTTGCAGCTGTTTCACTCTGCTCTTCACTCCTGCACACACAGAGCAAAAAAACTCAATTTGAGAGTTTACTAAACGTTGGGGTTTAAATCCACAACAGAGAAGAAACAAGGACAATGGCAGCACTGCAAGCAATCTACAATTCTAGGCATAGAATTCCTGAGAAATACAGTTTTGGATACAAAATCGTGTAGAACTCTCCCCATAATGGAAAAATCGTCTGAGTTGAAGTGCTTTGGAATAATTATAAAATGAAAAGCTTCTTGATGCATTGTATTACTTGAGTTGGAGTAATTCTCTGGAGTTTCTATTTTTAAATCAGGATAGCGTGTTAATGAAACTTTCCAAGGAAACTTCAGCTACAGACAGGTGAAACAAATTGCTGCTAACCCCTTCACAGCTGCAGCTGAAAGTCACCATGAAAGGAGTATTAAATGGGTATCAATTTCCCAGGCAAGAAAACTAATGATTCAAATTGAGGGTTATATTCAGTTTGTATGAATATAATTTGCACAGCACAGTAAAAACCTATTTCAGAAGCCCAAAATCCAAAAAGCTTATTACAAAATCTCATATTATTTCCATCTCAATGTACAAAGTGCATATCTCAGTAAATAAATATGCAAGTAAATAAAAATAAATAAATAAGCTTTTTTTTTTCCTTTAACTGTTCCCTTTACAGACTTATGGCTATTTTTTTGGTCCATAACCACAAAGAACATATCCAATCTTGTTTCAGATGCTAGAGGTTACTCTAAAAGTGAAGAAACAGGCCTTTTGAATATCCAGCTCATCTCCTGGGGTGCTCACACTGCTGTCTGCAGCCACTAAATGCAAATCTGAGCATCCTGAGCCCTGTGCAAACCAGACTGTCACTGCTGCCAGACCCTGAGGACGCTCTGGCTCGTTCCCAGTTCAGCAGCCTCCCTGCTCAGCAGTGCAAAGCCCTGCTCTCCACTAGCACACAGCCCTGTCCTAGGTCAGTTTGCTGACTTCTGGACATAATGGAGCTGGGTTCACCCCTCTTGCCAGGAGTGAGACCACGCTCCCCCCAGTAAATTCCACTGCAGTGCTGTGCTCGCTGCTTTAACTGTGCCCCCAGACAGTTATGCAGAACTTTTTGAACCTGCACAGAAGGGGCTGACAGAAAAAACCAGTAACAACCAAACCACTTTCTCCAGCCTTGCCTAGTAATTTCTAAAAACAGGTAAATCCCATCTACGGATGAAACAAAAGAGTAAGATCATTTTTGTGCCTTTCCCTTCAGGGAGGCCATACAGTCCCCTACTGCAGTAACAAGGTCCATAGAACTTCACAGTTAACTTGTTTTAATTTAGCAAGTTCCTATCAGTTTTTATAGTCTCCTTACATACACTGTGATTTCTAGTTCAGTCACAACCCTGATGAGACATATTCTGAATAAGAGAGCCTAACTTCCATCCAATAGATCAAAATTATGTTACTAAAATATTCAAAAGCCTTTGCTCTCACCCTCCTTTCACCTTATAAGGGTAAGTCATTCTAATACCAAGAGCAGCTAAAAATACCTCTGTATTTTTTAATATACTTCCACCATACCAGTATGCCCATCAAATTGGGCAAAATAAGCCTGTCTCAGGATGGTGCTTTACATTTGGGCAGCTGAGCAGCTCCTGCAGCCTTGGCAGATATTCTGTTATGGAACCAACCAACTTCCAAACTGCTGGAGCAGAGAGAGCCAGGCCTTTGCACAGGGTACCACTGTGTGAAACCCCCAAGGAGTACTGGACTTGAATGCAATAGGCTTGTTGAGTGAACAAACACCAAGTTTACAGGCCCAGCTCCAGAAGATTTGTTTTCAGCTTGCTACTGAAGATCTCTACCTTTTCAGCACCATTCCATCAGGGTTCCACAGGCCCAACCTTGAACCTGTTTTCCTCTTAACGAGAACCCCTCCATGGGCACAGACTTCTTATATGCATTAGCCGTCAAACAATATTTTTCTTCTCTGGGAATTCAAAACTTCTTCCCTCTTTTTTTTTAAAGTGAGGCTTGAGCATCAAAAATTAATTCAACAAGTAAGAGCAATTTACTGAAGACAGTGAAGAGCCTAACACACAAAGTTAAAAACAATTCATGATGCTGCCTCAACCTTGTAAAATCAGGATTTGCCAACAGCTAAGGAAGAAACTGTTCTTTGTTTCCCACTACAAAACCTTGAGTGGGAGAAAACTAAAAGTGTCACGTGCTGCTTTTTTATTTTTTTCCTTAAATCAGCAGCTGCTTACAGACATCCCTGCAGGTGTTTAACTATTGAAATGTCACATTAACAACAGCAGCTTGTTTGCATCTGGACTGAACTCACCTCAGGTCTGTGCCCAGGATGGAGTACACCAGTCAGCAAACAATGTTTTCCTGCTTCACTCAAAACCAGTCATCCTGAAGAACACAGGAAAGCGTGGCAGAGCTGAGATCCTTCAGCCTGACACAGCACACCAGTGACCAGCAGGGGGAAAAAAAAAAAAAAAAAAGAGATCATTTTCTCCTGTACTACATTGTTTGCTGGCAAGGTACCCTCGAAGGAAGTCTGCCCTTAATTTAGAACCAAAATCAAACATTTTCAACATCTGTTGCAATCTCTGTGTCCAGATGTGACTGGACAGAACCATGAAGGGTTAGAAAGGGGAGGAGGACTCGGAGTCAAACTGCGGATTCGCATTCAAGTGAATAATTATAACATCAAATGAAAAGCTTCTCAATACATTATATTACTTGAGTTGGAGTGATCCTCTTGAGCTTCAATTTTTAAATCACGACAGTGTGTTTATGAAACTTTCCTAAGAAACTTCAACTACTGGCAGAAACTTCAACAAATTGCAGCCAACAGCCCCGCCGGCACTGCCCAACCTGTAACAAGAGTTCCTTCCCAAACCCTTTGGCACTTGGACACAGCTCACGGTTACCTGAACCACAGATCCATCTGCGCCACAGCTTTTGGCAGCCAGGGGAGGTAATTCCCGAGCACGGGATCGCTCCAACCCTTCTCTCCAGAGGGGACTGTGGGAGGGGAACCGCGGCTGCCCCAGCCGGGCACGGGAGGGTCATTAACGAGGGGCAGGGGCAGGAGAGGCAAAACCCCTCCCGGCCGCCAGGGAAAAACGTGGGAGCCGCATCCCTGGGAGCCGCATCCCTGGGAGCCCCGGCGGGAGCTGGAGGGGCTGCAGTGCCGGGCAGGGATTCCCGTGGTGGAGCAGGGGAAGGGCGCAGAGCAGCTGCGATGGATGCGCCGCCCCCGAGGCTGCTTCCCAAACCGTCTTACTCAGAAAAAATATATCGTGGTTTTTTATAATCCACACGTTCCGCACCCGCTCGTGCAGAGGCTGCAGCAGGGCTGTTCTGCCAGGAACCACACGTGTGGCTTGTGTGGATGTTCCCCGGGGAGTTATCAGTCGTGTGGCACATGGCCCTGGCAATACCTCACTCTACTCCCAGCAGGAGTATCACAGTTTTCATCTCTTTCAGGAAAAAGATATAGAGAGATGCACTCTTGGTTTGCTTTAGTTCAGTCTGTCCCCAATTCCCATATTAGATGACTGTTCCTCAATAAGTTACTTGTCCATTTTCATCAAAGCACCTGCCACTCATTGCACTGCATTTCTGTGCAGTGTTTTTGACACTCTGCCCATCAAGTCCCCACATGAACAGTCAGAGACTGCTTTGGAAGGAGTTTGTCACACTATCCATACAGGAAAACTCATATTCCAGCACACACAGATCTGACAACACTCATAAACCCTACTTCTCTTTTTGTTTCAATAAACAGTCTGCTGAACAATCTATTTCTAGAAATGCTTTCAATACTGTGGGAAAAGACCTGAAACAAATTGTGAAAGAACAAGTTTAAATGTATCTGAGGGCTTATGTTAGCTGCACCTCTTGTTTTGTTCCAAGAAAATACCACAACAAATCTCTTTCTGAAGAGTTTCATAGACTTTTGTGAAGCTACAAAGTCAAAAATTAATGAAGTTGATGCCGTTGGATCTATTACATATTTGAAATGGGAAGCTGTATTAATTTTTTGTAGTGTGGTTGACCATATCCATCTAGACTTGTATACACTTCCAGTGACTTGAAATGTTTTCTAGTTTATTTTAGAGTTTAGATTTATATAACATACTAAGTTTTGAGGAATGAGAGTGTGTAATTATTATAATAGTTGTCATTTTTCTGAACATTTCAAGGCTTTGTATACTGCAGCCACCACCTGTATGTATTTAAGTGGTTGGGGTACTGAAACATTTGTCTGTGCAACACCTAAAATTATCTAGACCAGTATCTATTGTGATCTAGAACAGCATCTTCTTATCAAATCCAAGTACAAATGGACAACTGAAGTAATTTTAAATATGTGTAAGAACATGAAAAACTAATTAAAAGCAACTTCAACATGTGCAATCTTTATTATTCTAAGAGCTTGGCTGGAAGAGGAAGTGTGGTTGAGTTTTGTGCTTCCATTTTTGAATAGTTTTCCCATGAATGTCTTCCAAAAAGTACAAATGCAATCACACAGGAAAGTGTAAATTCTAATCCAATGAAAGTTGTACCCAAAACAAACGTATGAGTAAATTTTGAAAAGCTGTAAGATCATTGTTAAGAAGTAACTGAGCAAAATGCATTTCAAGATTTATTGTATTATTTCCTCACTATCTTGACAACGTTGTTGCTGAGAACCTGATTTTCATGAGTCCAAGGTGCAATGGCACTGCCAGCTACACAGGGAAATTAATTACATGTATATTTTGCAGGTTTTCAAAAGGCACACTCAGGAGGCTGCTAATAAGAGTCAACCATCAGAAAGTGCTTTCACTGCCATGGAAGGAAAGATGTCAAAACAATACACAATATTGCTTCTTATTTTTTTATTCAGTGGTGGAAAAATATCTTTTTGTAGTGACAATAAAAAAGCAAAAAGGTGAGATAAATACATTTTCAAACATTGCACATGCAGGCCCTAATATATCTATATTTTATTTTTACCCCTATCCTAAAATGACAAAAGGCAAGTACAATTTTCTGATTTCTTTCATTCAGCTCCAGGAGAACAAGCCAAACCCTGAATTAAATTACATTAGTGTATTATGTGAAAAAAGTTGCTCAGGACTAATGTAAGCACGATATTTTACAGGATTTTGGGTGTTTGTCAGGATCTCTAGAAACTGCATTAAGGGCAAATGCAATAAAATCACTCTTAGAAAATGAAATAGCCTCATTTCCAGACTACAACCTCAGTAATGCTGTATTATTTTTTTTTTTTGTACTCCAGGGGTATCTTTCTCATCTGTTTTGCCTTCCTTGATTCTCATTTGCATGATCTGAAAATCACACAAACAGTCCAAGATGAGGAAAAGCGATGATTAAGTCACAACAAATAGATCCCGCACGTAAAACAAACACTTTAAGATGACAGAGCTTAAAAAGAGGGTTGAAGAACGAGAAAACGCAAAATAAATTTCTGCTTGGAAACGTAACTGCAAACCCCGAAGTGACAGCTACAGTATTTACAAAAAAAACCAAAACACACCGGGCCAAAATGGACATCAGGTCCCCAAGAGAAGCTGAAGTAAAGGGCCTTTTGCCTTCAGACAGGATTCTTGCTGCTTCCTTCAGCACCAAACAGGCAGAGGCACCAAGTGCTTCAGGTGAGTGAGGCTGAAATCCGGGGGTGGAGGGGTTGGTAGGGGTGCACAATGGTCACAGTTATCAGACTGACACTGAAGGGTTTGATGTTGGAAGGAGCAGAGGTTATCTCCTGGGAGGTGCAGAACATCCCTGCCCAGAGGGACAGTTCTGACACACCCAGGGAGAGAAACAAGCACAGGGAGGGGAAACAACCCCGACATCCCCGGGGCTGCCCACGGGACACGCCCCGGGCAGGGACTCGGGCTGGGTGACCTGTCACCAGGCTGGGACTGCCTGCACAGGGGTACAGCTTCCAGCTGCTCATCCCCACCTCAGGAAAGCACCATCTGCCCAAAAGTGCAACCTGGCAGCTCGCCAGGGTGTTTAAGTCGCCGCTTTAAAATCTGAGGTGAGCTCACCGTGGTGAGGACCCCAGACCAGGAATTCTGTATCCTTGCACACCCTGAGGCATCAGTTTGCACTTTCAGAGAAGGGAAAGGCTTCTCCACAATGTCGTAACGGTATTGATTTTTGGAATACAAGGAAGGCAAGAAACAGCTCCTCTGGTTTTTATTACCATGTATAAACAGTGACAAAATAATCTCCGAATTAGAGAGACACATTTGATTAGACACAGCAGAGTTCAAACACACGCACTGGCTACACAAACAGAGAGAGGTGTGCCAGCATTTTCAAAATGCCTCAAAATATGTGAAGGAAATCTAAACTGAGAAACAAAAATCTCAATTAGAAACTAAGGTGTTCTGCTATCCATAATATCCCCATTTAGCAAAGGATTTTAAACTACATTCTGAGAAGTTATATACAGTGAAAGCCAGTGTGTACAGGGATGTCATGCCAGCCTAGGTCTAGAAAACAGAGAGAAAAAGCCTCTTTTCAATAAAATATTTTCATTAAGCAGATCTGCATTAACATAGTGTTACAACACTTACTATGTCTATATTGTTTAATTCAAGGAAAATTAGTGTTTGGAAACAAAAGGGCTATATGACAAGAACATACTGACATCTGCTGGCTTCTGTAAATGCATTTCTCTCAAGATTAGGATTTAATGCCCTCAACATTTTTTTCTTACCTAATGGGGCTGCAAACAAATTTACATTGTCCATATCTGAATATGACAAATTAAAATAGTATTCTGTACTTCCAAATGTTAAAGTGTCCGTGACATTCTGCAGCTAAACAATCTGCACAACTATACTTCTCTTCCATATTTGATTTTTAAAGTATCACAGGAAATTACTTTTGCCTAATTTGTATAAAAGAAAACCAGTGATAGGAAAGACAATTTGCATGCAAATAATTATTTCCTTAATTTCTTTGCCAACAAAAGACTAATACTTCTAACTTACTATCTAAAGAAGTAAGTATAGCTGCCACTCAGGCCAGGCTCATAATGGCACATGTTATATCACAGTAATGGTTATCCAATTAAGAAAACAGATTTTATGTGTATTGGTACCGTGACAAAAGGATACACATAAAGATAACACGGTAATCACCAAGCACACCACAGATTGAAAATGGTACCTAAACACACCAGAGAAGATCCATTATCTCTTATCATTCAACACAATCAACACGGGCATTTTGATAACCACAGAATAGTCCCAAACACTGAACAGCTTTGAAACCTACAGCCTGCAAAGTCAGAAATTCTAGTTAATGCACACAGTTCCTAAAGCAGCTCTAACCTGGCATCCTTGTGAATATGCAATATTCTGTAAAACTTCATGCACTTCTAAATTTATTATCTGAAAATTGTGTGATAAATTCATTTAATGATTGCTGTAGGAATCCTACCTTAGCATTTCCTCCCTCGTGTGTGCTATAACACAAAGTTATGGTTGATAATTTAAACACAAAATAGAAGGAATTCAAAATCATAGTTCATAGTGTCAGCAACTCAGATGTGTTGCACTTGGATACTGAGGCATAAATTTAGTATTAGAAACAGTGATGCAAATCATTAAATGTGAACAGTTGCCAAGCTGTGCTTAGTGCAAATCATAAATACCTGCCTCGATATTTCTGCATTTCCAAATCAACTGTCAGCTGCAAGGTCAATTCCTTTTATCAGCTCATTAGCTAAACACATTTCATAGATGGGAAAGGATAAATGAAAACCACAAATTCACCTTTCTAATGTGTTATTTGAGTCTATTTTTACTGTGTGCACTTGTGTATTTTACTGAGTGCACTAACCAGCACCTTTATTTCTTGGACCAGACAGGCGAGGAGAAGTGACAGTAGCTTTTGAACATGAAAAAATTCACAGCTCTTTTCCTGGCAAATGTTTAACTGAAACCCTTCCAGCCTGTTAGGAAAGGAGATGAAGATGCAGTCCTGACATGAAGGAGGAGAAGCAGGACCAGCTTGTCTGGCTCAGTTGTGTGTCTCGGCCATTCAGCAATGGTTCACGTGCCTGCTGCTCACAGGAAGGGGACAGCACACCAGCCTCTAAAGCAAAACAAAGCTCAGACAGGGATGGAGAGTCCAGCACTCACTGACAGCTTCCCAGGAGCCTGCCAGGGAACAGAGAACCCCAACAGCAGAGCCAGTGTTTATAGCCCACACAGCACCAGCACAAGAGCAAGGAAGGCACAAACACTTCACAAGGACCCAACTACTCACTCCGTAGCTGACATGACCCCAGTCACAGGTTCTGTTCCCAGAAGAAGCACACAGGCCATCCCATGACATCAGTCATGCTTCTCCTGTCACCACTCTGTCCACCTTTCCTAGGTGGCACACTCCTAAGGTGAGGCAACTCAAACTCTTCCAGCACCGTGCCAGGAGGGACCACCCATCCAGAGGTGTCACACAGCACTGGCACTGTGCTTTAGCATTCATTTGGAATTCCCTTTCCATTTCCTCGTTTGAGTCAGTTTATTAAATTATTTAAACTCCTTATATATTAAACATCAGCAGAAAAAAATTCTCTAAAAGGAAAAAAAAGGAAGGGGAATTTGTTAATACCCTAAGAGCTTCCTACTCTCTAAAAGGTGATTCCAGATTCCTAAATTCCACAGCTGACAAGAGCCAACCTTCCAGCAGAGTGAGAGGAAAAGCACATCCCTTGGAGGTCCCCTAAGCCAGTCTTTGACTATGGGATCACTCTCAACCCAGCACTGGCTACTGCTCCAGTCACTGCACAAATATCAGGCCTGAGGCATTAAACACCCCCCCCAAAAAATCCAAACCAGCTTTCCTCTTAGCAATTCAGAGAAGTGCAATGACCCTCAAAGGTGCAAGCTCCACTATGAGCTGCTCCAATGGGTACTGGCAAAACTAACAAGGCAGGTAAAAAGAGGGGCCCCAATGATACAAGATTAAAGGACACCAGAAGTGATTTACAATGGGAGAAGGTCTGCAGCCTTTTGGACTCAGTTTGGAGACCTTCAAAGAACACGAAACTTGAGACCCAACTATTAAATAGCAGAGTAAGCAGCAAATGCAGTACAAGGTGTTGGTACAAGATAACTAAAGAGTCATTTGCTGTGGCCATGTGGAACATGCATTGCATGAGAATGTGCTTCTTAAAAGACAACAATACTGAGATCTACTAATGTGACAGGTGCAGAGCTTGATTTAAACACATGTACAGCAATAAAGCAGCCAATTTACCGCCTAAAATTTACCTCAACTAATAAAGATGCCTCCACTTACACAACTAATAGAGCATCCCTTCAGAGGCAAAGTGTAAATCTCTCACAGCAAAGCACAGACAGGTGCTGAAGTTTGATTTTGGCAGCCAGAAGTCTGAAATCTGTAGGCAGGAAGAATCCATTTCTACTTCACTTGCATTTATTCCTTCCTTGTGAATAGTAAGGTCAGGTACCATGGAAGTTCTTAGCAAAACTATTCCAAACATTATTCAATCTAATTTGTACCCTAATCAACTCTTTAGCAACTTGAAATATATTCTCACCCTCAGAAAACTTTAATAAATAAATATTTTTTTCGACATTAGAAATTAGTGTCCAATCTTTTTGCTACTCGTACAATCAGTGACAAAATATTTAATGTCTCCAGTAGGGAGACAGTTTTTACAATTGTCAAACTCACTATCTGCTTGAAATACATAAATTAGAAATTTGGATTCATGTTTTAATCTACTGCTTTGCAACTGCAACTATGGAAAGAGCAGTCTATGTTACTTCTGACATCAAAGGAAACTCCCTAATTTTCCTTTATTTTGCCTGCTTGCAAAGCTTTAACATACAGAAGCATTACATTGACTATTAGATATGTCATATAAAAATTGTATCTATTTTAAGACATGTTTATAAAGCAACACTGACATTAAGAATTATTCATGCTCTATTGTTGTTATTTTATTCAACAACACAAAACCCCACAAACACAACAGTTAAAAAAATTCCACAACAAACTCCCCCACAGGAACCTGTCAGGCAAACGTGTCAATCAGACATGAGCTGCAGCTCCTGACACAGACCCTGACAGGACCATCTCAGCTTTAACTCTGGGGTCACCCCTGTAAAACAAATTTGCAATTCAAGCCCAGGTTATAGGGCTGATTGGAGCCAAGGTGCTGGTACCTGCACCATTAACTTTGGAGAGAGTGGGTTTTTACCTATTTATATTTACTGTATTATTGTATCTTCCTAAATTTGATCGCCTCGATTTTTTGTGTTTTAAAATGGTTTCAAATTATTTCCTTTCCTTAAAGACGGGTTTTGTCCAGTACTCAGAGACGGCGTCACGACCCCACTGTCCTTTCAGCTGCCTCCAGGAGTCCCCACCAATCCTGTAGAACCCTTTATATCCCAGCACTGAGACTCAGTTGTGATACACTTTGGGATGCATTACAGCAAAAAAACCCCCTCTGCATTTAGAACACAATAAAATATTTAGGATTCTACATAGCCAAGTTTGTACGTAATGAGATTTCAAGCAACGCTCGGGTCCTTTTTAAAATCCACTCAGGTTCTAACAAACACACATATTTTTAAAAAGGCTGCAAGGAAACTGCAGTTTGAGTCGATTCAGAGGCAGGAACACAACCATGAGCACCGAAACAATGGGAATGGCAAAACCAATGGAAAACCTCTGGGTTAGCACATTAAAAGTAACAAGTGCTATCATCAGAAGTTGATTAACACCCTGCTACAGTGAAATGGCAATTGCTGAAAACAAAACCATGCCCAAAGTGTGTAAAGAGGCCAAACCACTTGACTGCATCATTGTGCCCGTTTGAGCCAATATGTCCCAACAAGAACTGATTAATCAGAGGGGTTGTGGATATGACAGGTCCCAGAGTGAGGATGAAAGATCAGCTCAGCACCAAAGCCGACTGATTTGAAGGCATTTTACAGTGGGAGGAGTAAAAGATGGCTTTGGTGTCAAAGATGTGATTTTAGCACAAGGTTTTTACAAAGCAAAAGGATGTGTTTGTGCACTGACCCCCAGAGTGCCCCTGCACCAGGAGACAAGTAAGTCCTACCCTGCCCCACCTCTCAGCTGGGCTTTATGGCTGATTCTTCCCACAGTGCCATAAGATCCTTAACAATCAGTTACAGCCAGAGGTGCAGAACTGAAAGAAAGGGAAAGCAACGTTGTAAAATAAAAATAACGAGAGAAAAACACACATCCAAACCCCACAGGCTGGTGTCGGGGACTGGAAAACAGTAACAATTAAATCATCTGTTTTTAAGCACTGAGGACATTCACAGCAAAGCAAGTGTGTCAAACATGCAGTATGGACAATTTTGGTATTTGGCAAGAGTTCAACACTTGTAATGACCAGGGCAAACCCAATCGGCCTCCCGTGGAGGCAGCTGCAGACGAACACACCATCACGATGGCAACAGAGAAGAGGTCATCGCGAAGAGAAGGAGCCATTTGGAGAGTGTCCTAAATTAAGTAGTGGGAAAAGGGTCTAATATCACAGAAAGATCAGGAGGATATCTAGATCCATTCATCTTCCTGCTGGGCCGCTCTGTGTGGCTCAATTCAAACTGCACTCTGGGACTTCCTTAGCATTTATATTGTTGCCGACTCAAAATGGGTATCACCATGTGGTAGATGACATTTTAGGTAGCTCATCTTCCATGTTGGAGGAAAGGACATTTAAGTAACTACTCACATAAACAGTGGACTGCCTGCAGGGGAGTGACACTTTATTTTTTATTTATTTTTTTTTTTTAATCTTAGTGCTTCACTGTAGAGTTTCATTGTAACAAAAGATAGTGTTTCATATTATTTCCTGAGACACTGATCAGAGAGAACCACCCAGCAGCACGACTTGAAAGGGATGCTTCAATATCCTTTCCCCAAAAAGTAGCAGGACTGTAAACTCTGTGGTCAAGAACAACACAGACTATGTTACATCCCAAGGAAATTGTCACAGAATTCCATAAATTTGAACATAAAAGATTACTCTGAACGCAGCGTTTAAGACTATATTCTACATTTTCATACAAGGGCTGTTTACAGATTCTTTTTTTACTCTCAAAATAATTTGCTCAACAAAATATCTCCAAAATATTGCATCATCCTTAATTTGGGGAAAAAATGCTAACTGTTAAAAAAGTGATATCTTTGCCAGGCCAAAGGTATCAATATTGGCTCTGACAGAGATTAGCAAGCCTTTTTTCCTGGATCGGTGCCATTCAACACTGTTTAATTTCTCCCTCCTCAAACCATAAATTATCAATCCTCTACAACACATGAAAAACTCAGAAATCCGAGAACAAAACCATTTAACATTTAACAAAACAAATTTAAAAGATAAAAGCAGAAACTCGGGAACTGGCCATGCAGAGGAAGAGTGATGGTGACTCATCAGCCAAAGCACTTCTGTGAGAGACAACTGTGGGGAATCAATGAACAGACAGAGAAAAGATATGGGTTTTGTCCAAGACAACAAGACAATTACACAAAGTTTTATTTTGAAATCCAGGGCTCTGGATCTGAGGTCCACAACAGACCATCAGTTTTTGTAAGACAACAGCATTACATCTTGAACTTCTTTTTCTGTGTGTGTTTCTTATGTGTGAGCTCCAGGGAAGATAAAAAGCCTTAAAACACCCAAAAGACAGACAGAAGAATGACCCAAAATTCAAGGAAACCAACTGCAACTGCACTGGGCTTTCCCACCAGCACAGTACATAGGAATTTACTACTGATTTATGTCATGTGATGATGGCGTTGATTTAAACACAACAAAACCTTTGCCATTTAACACAAGCAAAACTGTCCAGCACAACTGCACTTTCTTGTGCTTCTATACAGATGTTCTTCCACCTTCTCTACAACTGCTTTAACTGTCAGAATACTTTCATCTGAAGTAACAGCACTTCCTCATTGAAACCTTCTCTGAAATTTCCTACCCACATTTTCACACATTCACACCTTCGAAATAAAATGCTTTTAGAGTTGAAAGTTTCTACATCAAGTTGGAGTTTCCCAAATTTCTCAGGAAAAAATAAAAAAAGTAGTATGTATTTTCAGACTAGCTTCTTATCATTCTGATCATGTAATATTTGTTCACATCTAATACAGAGACTGAACTCAGAGACAGTAAAATCCCTAGAAAACCTTTGGAACCGGCAAGCAGGAGAGCAAGACCCTATGAGCATCCTCACCAAGAACAGTGTGCCAGCATGTATTCATACTTGATTTGATTCTAAAAATAACCCAGTGGAAAAGTGCCAAAAAGTAAAGGAAAATTTGAAATACAACTACCAGCACAACAGAGTCAAGACTAAAGAATGACAAAGCACAGCAGAAGGCTGAGAGTCACCAACTCCCCATACAGGCCATTCCCTGAACAGCTGGAGTTGGTGATCCCTGTGGGTCCCTCCCAACTCCAAATATTCTCTGGGTATGTGCTTCTGTGTAACTCCAGCTCTCACTACCATTGGTTTAACACTGAGAAGCTTAAACAACAATTGCTTGGATCATATTCTATGCTGTATCCTTGTAATTATTTTATTTTTTTGGGGGGATAGTAACCTCTTCTTTCTCTACTCCAAACTCTCCTGGTCAGAGGTTGTGCACTGGAGGGTTTAAGCCAAGTGTGCTGCACACTGAGAAAATGTGTATTTTTATTGTTTGCAATGCTGGCCCCAGTCAGCTGCACATTCCCTGTAGTCAGTGTTGGGCTGTTTGTCCTAAAGGTGATTTAGTTTTGCATCTTAGTTTGCCCTTTAACACAACCAAGACTTTCAGCTCACCCTTTTGTAACCCCATTCCCTCAGACCTTTCCAGCTGAAGGAGAGACAATTATTTTAACATAGATGAGTTTGCTTGGTCACTTTTCCCCAATCTCCCTGACTGACAGCAGTCAGTCTCTGATTTACAAACACTCCCAGTTTGTGGCACCGTGTTTCCCATTCCAGGCAGTGATCTTAATTTTAGGGCACTGATTTGCATAGGCAGCTACTAAGGCACATGTCAGTGCAGAACTTACATTCACCTTGTTCCTTTCAGGGTATTAGCACAGCAACATCTTGCTGTTCAGAAACACAGGATTTTAGAACTGCAGCCAAAGCTGCAAAATATTCTGGGTTTTTTAACTGGCTGTGAGAAAACTGTGATAGAGCTTCAAATTTGTGCACTATGTTAGAGACACTTCAACCAACTTCTGAAAGATACATCACAAAATACTCAACATTTCTTTCCCCTTGAAAAGAGCCAAATAGTTAATAGCTCATAACACAAATGGAATTGTAGAATATTCATCAAAAACTTCACTTAGAAATATTTTTCCTTCTGCACAGGATCTCTGCAAAGTACAAAATCTGGAGCAGAAGACTTGCCACCTACTTGGCAAAAAATAGTATTTCAAAGTATGACAAGCATATATTTGGCATTTGGTGTTGGTTGGTAGGTAATTGTAACCCATCCTGTGAATAAAACACCATTGCCTCTGTGCTCTACAGAATCCTACACATGCCCCAGCACTGCTGTTACATCCCAGCATCCCAGAAGGGGTTTGCCACGTCCTTTCAGTTTGCATTCATTTTTTAGTGCATCAACTTGAAGGACACAGCTGAAATTATCTTATTTGCAGTAAGTTGTAATTCTTGGCACAGTAAATTTTAGCAAAGTAATAGTTACGAAGGAAAATTTTAACATTGAGAGCTTCAAAGACAGTTTTTAATCATAAAAGCATAGATTCAGACTAGGTGATGAAAACACTATTTACTGATAACATACACAAGGATACACAACATGAAGTGTCAGAGATGGCATTGTACCTCCCAGAATGAGGACTTGCACTACAAAATAATCAGGAGCATGGAAAAATTCAATTATTTCATTAAAAGAAACTACCCATTAAAAAGTGCAACCATGCAAAAAATGAAAAACAAAGGGCAACAAAAGAAAAAAAAAAAGACTTCTCAATAATGCCTTGGGGAAAGATGCTCAGAGATAGGAGCTCTCTGCTCTCAGGAAATATTACAGCTCAAATTGGGCACAATTGAGTCAACACAGATGTACATGATTTCACTGTATCAAGGCCAGAAAGAGTCAGGACACCTAATATTTTGTTTGAGCCCTGTCTGTTCACTTGTTTCCTGACTCTTCAGTTTTATTCACCTACCACTTTTACAAAGGAGCATGAGACAAGAGCATCCCCATCTCCCACGTGAAATGGGAAGGAGTCAAGATCCAAGAATTAAGTAGAAAGAGTGCTGACAGATGCAGAAAATAAACACATTTTTCAACTCCTGTATTTCTCTCAAGCTGTAGTATGAGACATCAATCTTAATTACACAAGATCCATCTTTTTTAGACAAGTACACCTTTCAGACACCAACATGCTCAATGGAAGCATATGCCTTCCATAACTATAAATAATATTTCTTCTTGTAGCCAGCATTAGGAATCCTATCTTTATAGTATATAAGGCTTAAAGTTAGATCTAAAAATCAGATTTCAAAGCTACGATGTGATAAATTAGTGATGCCAATCTTTTTAACCCAGCCATTGGTCTCTTCTATCCTGTATTTCCAGCTGTCTCAACTTCTCCCAGTGCAAGCAAATACTGAGCAGCTCTTTGGTCCTAAACAAAGCTTACCTGCCTGCACAATGGTTAATATTTCCATTAAATTCCTCCTAAAAACTAGGCAAAAACCTGGTAAAGCCAGCATATGTGCAGGGCTGGCAGAGAAGCAGTAGGTCCCCCACAAAGGAATAAAAAAATACTGAGAGACTGAGTGGGAGAGACAGTTTGGAGGGAATGAGATAAGATTCTTTAGAAAATAAATAGTAAGTAAGAGCATCACTAAGGAAAAAAAAATGATGGAAAAGACAGCAAAAGCAGCGAGAGAAGTCAGAGGAGAAGGGGAATAGAACAAGCACGCAAACATCCATCAGAGATGACACAGGTAGGAGCTGATCCTGCCCGGGGCAGGAAGAACAAGGGCAGCAGTGCCTGAGTCCCCTCTGGCCTTGCTATTCCATGTTTAACTTCAAGGGGGCTTTGTGCAGGGCTCAGCACGGGGAGCAAGAACACACCTCAAACCCCAGCAGCCTCAGGACATCCCATTCCCCTCCGTGCAGCAGCACAGCCAGCAGGGATTCCGTGTGCAGGGAGTGTGGAGGCATCACTGGCACAATTCTCAGCGCTGGCAATTGCACCTTGCAATCCTACCTGTGTGCCCGTGTCCTGGGCTGGGAATGGATCACATTATGCATCCAGGAATTAACAATCCCGCTGGCTTCCTCGACACTTGGCTCCTGACAGTATTGCTGTCATTTCAGGGTACCCTTTCCTGAAAACCAGCACAGCATCCTCATCATGTCAAGGGCACCAAGTACTTCCATTACAAGAACTATAAAAATCATCAACGTCCTGTGAATTTTATTCCTCACGTTTGTCAGCTCTATTACTGATACTCAGTTAAGGACTAATAGAAAAAAGAAATATAGTCTTGACATTAGAAACACTGACTTCATTTCAGGAAACGCTGAATCCTTTGTCTAATGTATTTACCAGAAGAATAAACCGTAAATGAGACTTGGGCAGCCAAGCCTGTATAGCCTACATAAAACAGTGAGCAGATCTGGACTATAATCAGAAAAGCGACATAGAAATAGTTTCACAGAAAGCCATCGATGCAAAATCATTCAAGTAAAAGTAAATAAAAATGAATTAAAAATACCTATTCTGTATCACTACTGTAACCCTGATAACTGGAGCATGTGATAACGACCACTTTCCTAAAAACTAAACAATCTATTGACATACATATTGAAAACTCACACAGCCCCACTACTCTTCCCAACATAGATTTTCTCAAGCAGCTGTGACTATTTGGTCTCTAAAACTTAACTATTTGATTACAAGGACTAGCTCTGGTTTAGACTGTAGTACATCCACGATCATCAATCTGTACCCCAGAGTGACAAAACCTTGCTTCTGCTTTTACAGCCCACACGTACAACTGTTTTCACACTTCCAAATGACAAATGAAACACGCAGTATCTTTCCTAAGTATCATCGAGTCTAGAGAAGTGAAGCAAGGGACTTGACATTCTTGGGACACCATCACCAGCATCTGCTGTGTTTTATGATCCAGTTCGGCTTGAATAAACTGGATCTTATTTAAAGTGAAAAAACCAGTCATCACTAAACTACTTCCAAACGTAACATACTATGCCACATTTGAAATTCAGAGTAGATAAACAAAAGCTGCAGCGTTGGACAAGATCTTTCACACTTCGCTGATGTGAGTCACTCCAGTCAAACTTCAGACCACATTGGTTTCACCATCTGTGCGCACCATGTTCAGTTGGCAGCACGATGTCCAACAGCCACATCACAAATTTTGGAACCGTACGACTCGTGCCACTCTCACTCTGTAAAACCATCTCGCAGTGCACAGCCCTGCCCCTGCTGAGGAGCGGCAGTCCTGGCTGTAACTGCTGTACATCTTAAACGTACATAGTGTCACTACACCTGCACTGAACAGCTATTTAGGCAACATTTATACTTTTTTTTCCTGACAGAAGCGTGGAGGAGAAAACGCTATGATAAATCGCCAATAAAATCAGCAAACATCGATGACTTACAGGCAGGCAGTTTCCCGGCAGTTAAACATCTGCACCCTTTCAACCAGCAACTCCTCTGAGCCCCGACTGCCCATGTTTCTTGTTGTTCCCTGTGCTCGGGAGCCCCCTCCCGTGCCGCCCTTCTCCCGCAGCACCTTCCGCACGGCGTTTCGCAGGCGACAGCGGAGCGGGCGCGGTGCCCCCGAGCCCCGCGGAGCGCCCGGGGCTCAGCAGCGCTGCCCTGCCCGCCGGCTCCCGGCCGCTCCAGACCCAGCCCCGTTTGCCCCGCGGCCCCGGCCCCCGGAGAGCCCCCCCTGCGCGGGCACTCCGCGGGCGAGCATCCCTCCTCCCGGCCCGCCCCGGGAACTTTCCGGCCGCGGAGCGGGGCCAGCGGGGCCGCCGCGCACCTGCCGGGCTGCCCCGCTCCGAGCGGCCCCGCTGCCCCCGCGCAGCCCCGGCCCAAACTCACCATAAAGAGGCGAGCGCAGGCGAAGGGTCGCGGCGCGTCTCCCGTCCGGGGGCGGGCGGGCGGCCCCGCCAGGCGAAGCGGCAGCGGGACGCGGCTCCCGCGGCTCCCGCAGCCCCGTTCCCTCGCCGCGGGCAGCGCCGCCGCCCCGGCTCAGCGCCGCATGCCGCGCCCCCCGCCCGCCGCGCCCGGCTCCCCCCGCGCCGGCAGCGGGGCCCCTGCCCGGCCCGCCCGCGACCTCCGCGGGCAGCGGCGACAGCCCGGGGGCGGCCCCGCCGCGGCGGTGCCGGGAGTGGAGCGGGCGAGCGGGCGGCTCCTCGCTCCGCTCCGCGCACCGGCCGGACAGACGGACCTTCCCGGGGCGGAGGCGCTGCCGCTTCTCCAGCCGGCGCGGAAAGTGGCTCCGGCGGCGGCGGGCGGGCGGAGGTGACCTTCAAGCCCGGCGGGGCGGGCTGGGGCGGGGTGGGGGGGGAGAGCGGCGAGCGGCGGGGGAGCCCCTGCGCCGGGGGAGGCGGCGGAGCGGGAGCGGAGGCGGGATGCGGGATGCGGCGGGACGGCGGCGCGGGGCCCCCGGGGGGGAGCGGGGGCTCCCCGGCGGGTGGGGGCGCGGCCGCGCCCGGGATTTGGGATTGGCGGCCGCGCGGCGGCGCCCGGGAAGCCGCGGGGAGCGGAGAGCGGCCCCCCCGCACCTGCGGCGGGGGATGCGCGGGATGCGGGGGATGCCCGCGGCCGGGCGCGCTCCGCCGGGGCGGAACCTCCTCGGGTCACCGGCGGCGCGGTGGCAACTTCGCGCCCTCGGCCCGGAGAGCTGCGCGATCCCCCGGCCGGAGCGCGCAGGGGCTGTCACCGCTGGGGCGGGAGGCAAACACACACACACATCTACACAAAGCGGCGCTGGGGAAACTGCTGATTAAAACGATGCCCTTGGCGAGCCTCAGCCATCTCTGTGCTTCCTCTCCTTCCTCTCTTGCCCAAAGGAAACCAAATCTTACAAGATTTCTAATGCGCAGAGCATCTCGCAGCATCCCTAACCGCATGGATTGCTCTTAAATTAGGCTGACGGCGGCTATTAGCGAGAAAGTTTGAGGGAAATAATAAACATCAAGACCTGTCAGAACAATGCCTCGTCCTTCTCTATACGTTAGGTATTGAGTCTGTAACGATCAAACATTTTTGTGCTGCTCAGCCTTCAGTTACAATAAATTAATGCCACTGAGACTGACTTCAGCATGTAAACTGCTATCAATCACAGATGGGTAGTGTGAGCATCACACAGATGTGCTACCTCCTGTGGTTTAGGAGCAGGGAGTTGTTTCAAGCATGGAGATGGAAATGCAAATCTGTAACAATCAGGTGATAATGAGGAGGCAAGCTTTAAATCATAAGCGTGGGGTTCCTTAAAAAAAAACTTTAAATTAATAACCTCCCTATAAACTCTTTCATCTCTGTAGAAAATAAAGCCAAATATTCTTAAGTTCAACTGCAGTTCCCACATCTATCATGAAGAGAAGTACCTCAAAAGCACATAACTATATCCCCTTGCCTCTCCTGACAGATTTGGGGCTTGGCCTATTTCTGTTGCTATTTTAAGGCCCAAGGTATGATCCTGGATCCCCTAAACATGTAACTCAGCGGAACTGCTCAGGAATGTTCCTTTACCAAGTCAGACCAGTTTATGAAGCTGGGTATTTTTGAACAGTAGCTTCAGAATTTACCATTCCTCATCAAACATGAAGCAGTGTTAAACTAACAGCTGGAAAACTTTAGCTCCACCTTGTTTAAATCTGTCAGATTACTGGGAGGGACAAAGACAGTCAAACATTCATTTTCAGGATCCAAATGTAACTTATCAAGTTATCACAACAGATTCTCTTAAAATGTATGTCCCACTCCCTGTGAAGTTCATATAAAGATCCTTGGATGGATCTTTAAATCCACGCTGTGGGTTTCCTTCACTTCTGTTTTCAGCCTTCCAATTCACTCCAAAATCAACACAAAGACGACAGTGGGAAGCTTATGTGTCCAACAAATGTAAACTGGGGGTCAAGACATTGCACTGAAGTTCTTTAAACTGCTGCAAAATTGTCTTACAGTGGGTAACTGAGCACTCTTTGCAGTAGGAGAGACTTAAAGCCATATTTACTAATCTGTCTATGATAAAGTGATCCTAGCAGAAGCTTAGCAAGTAGAAATGAAACACAGTGCTGGAAATATTTCTTAACCCCTCCCTAATTTGTATATTTAGGCCCTCTTGCAGGAAAATAATTTTCAACATTCTGCTTAAATATGACTGACTACATTGACAGGTTTGCCATATGGCCCAATTCCTGCTACTTTGTCAGCACTTTTTAAAGACTGAACTGATAAAAAAAACCTGAAAGATGAACTTCCCTGTAAAAAACGTCCAGCCTTTGATGATATGTGCTGATGCAGTATGAGGCAAACTTTCTTCCTGGTGAAATTTTTGCCATTAGGTTATTTAGGGTCAATCCCAGCTCACCCAGAGCTGACCATTGATTGACTCAGAGTAGAGTCAGATTCTCTTGCCCATAGCCCCAAAGACCCTTGCACAGGGCCCCGAAGGAGTTCTACAAAACCTAGGAAGGAAGGACCATCTAGTGCCTTCCCAAGTGAAACAGCCTGGAATTCCTTTCTTTTTCCCAAATATGTGATTTTCAGGGTGGCACCAATGCAAACATTTTTAGATACCTCAGTTCCCTTCAAAATCTGACCTGTAGTCTTCCACTGTCCACTCACCTCTCTGTACAGCTGGCAGCCTCAAGAATGAAGAATTAAAACTGTTTTAAGGTGCTAAAATAATAAACAGGTGAAGCTCACGCAAAAACATGAGCTAAATCAAAATCCACCATGAAGGAACACAGAAATCTCACAAACTGGACTTGCTAACAAGTTTTCTTCAGGCATTTGAGCATTCCTGATGAGTAAGGAATACTCATTGGAGTACTGAGGACTACTCACAGGACTAAAACTAAATCAGGTCCAGGTGTTTGTTGCTTTCATCTGGCCTTGATTACAGAAACAGGTGTATGTTAAAAGATCAGAGCTTGTCTTTTGCAGTCCCAACACCTACCTACTCTTCTTTTGAATAAATCCTGGCAAAAAGGTTCTCTTGGCTTGTTTTTCATGTCTGTTTTCCCTTTGTTCCCTTCCCATGAAAGAACCTTGAACTCCAACTCAGATCTTTCTTAAAAGAACTCCTCCATACTCAAAACTTTGCCATCGTTATTATAGATAACTTTGTTTATATATTGTTATATATAGACTTTAGACTTCTTATTATATATATAAGACTTTGCCATCATTATTATATATAGACTCCCAGCTGAGGTGAAAGTTTTGGTGGAAGAAATAAGTGTTGATGAGAAGAAAGGACAGATAAATGATGAGCAAAGAGAAGCCAGCAGAGAGTGTCAGAGTCTCACATGGGGCAGTGGCAGAGCAGAGAACAGCACCCAAATATTGTCTTTTGTCCCAGAGCTCCAAGCATTACAATATTTCCTTTCCTAAGCCTGGTGTATCCAAATGTACCTTCCTGTGCATCTCTTAGAACCACCTGCAGAAGGATATGTTGCTATTTATTCATCTTTGTAATAGACAAACCATTTAAAGCACATGATTAAAAAAAAATATGCTGGCAATTCTACCCCAAAGTCACCATTGTGTGAAGCCTGACAATTCTCAGTCATTCCTATGGGAAATATTTACAAAGAAAATACACAGATTTAAATATAATTGGCTAGTCATGCACTTAAACAAGTTACTTTGAAAGGGGATATTTTCCAATTGAATTTAAATTATCAATGGCAAGAGAACAAAATAAAGGTCAGGCAATGAAAGGCTCTGTTGAAACGTTGTTTTATACACATTCCCAGTTAGGGATTAATTCTTAAAATATTTTTTAAAAAGTTCTTTTCTGAACAAAAGCCTATTTACGGTTTTATTAAAATTGGAAATGTTTTTCCCTTTATAGTAAAATGTTTTCAGAGTTTATTTCCAAATTTGGGAACTGGTGTGTGATTGTTCTAATCAAGAGATCTTAAGAAAACAGATCTATGGTATGGTGGAAGATGAGCTGGAGATAAAAGATGATTTCTTGGAGAAAATAATTGTTCTGAAGAGCAGAATAAGTCAATGCTGCAGATGCTGTATCAAAAGAAAAAAAAAAGAAATCAAGAGAAAAGCGGTAAAAAACTTATTTGAAGTCTTCAAAAATAAAGATTCCATGTATTTGTAAGGAAGATATAAATAGTACATACATATTTAATGCTTTAAAAATTCATAATGTACTCGCAGCAAAGAGCATCTCTAACAAATCCACAGATGCCACAACACAGAAGCCATTTGCAGTGAAGTGGGTGAGCTTAAAAGAAAGTAAATCCAATTGAGGTGGTTGCTGATGTATCACAAATTTCAGTGCCATAAACACTTGAGGAATCATTTTTAGAATAATTATGCCATGGTATATCCTTGGGGAACAGTCCACTGGCAGTTAACCCTTAGGACATTGAGCAGAAAGCCTTGGTGGTGTCTTGATTCTTGAAATTCAGGATAAAACAGGAATCAAACTTTTGGAGAAACTTTTTTGGAGAAATCACCTTTTACAGACAAAAGTTTTGGAAACTTTTTTGGAGAAATCACCTTTTACAGACAAAACATGAAAAAAAGAGAAGATGTAGCACTCTGTACATGTACCTTGCTGGTGGTGGTGGGGGTTTTAGTTTAATCTCATGTTTCTTAAGTGCTTTTAGACAATTTATAGTGTCTGAGCTCTTGTTTCCTGGATGGTTTGTTGACTGGAGTTGAATAAATTGTGTGTGTGTGTGGTCAGATTAATGAATCCAGTTAGACCAAATTTCTCCTTCTCTTGTGCATTGCAGAGCAAGGATTATTTGCTGCAGATCAAATACTGGTGTCTGAAGAATTCAATGTTTTTGTCTCCATGTCAGAAGAAGGAGTTAAGCTGTTGCTACATTTTTTTCATATCTTTCTACTTAGGAGAATAATTCTGGGGTATTTGACCCACACTTTTAAGTTATTATTACAATATTTCATATTTCAGTCCTAAATAATAAAATGAACTATATTGTCACACAGATTTAAGACCTACTTAATTAGACATTCATAGCTATTTAGTAGAATCGTTGAGTAGCAAGATAATACTTCTATTTTTAATGCCCTAATAGCAGCATCTTCATGTGCTTGCATCTACATATCTATAGAATTTGAGAGTTTCCAACTTATTTGCCTGTGATAAAATGCTGATCTCTTTCCTTTCTCCAGGGAGTTGTTTTTTCCCTGTCCCCTGACTTTGACTTACAGCAGATGTACCAATCCTCTTGAAGAAACATCTCGAAGAAGCAACTGCACACCCAACTCAGCAGCATCTCCTGATTTTTATCTCTCTGCTTTATCTCCAGGTTATTTTGGGAGCACCTTGGGACTGAAGACCATTCAGATAGGGCTGATGACTTATGGCTTTATATGTGGTTAAAAGGTCAGGCTGGTTCAACTGACCTTTCTTGGAGGAAACCTCTGGGTGTGCACGTTGCCTTTTTGCTGTCCCGTGTGGAGGGATGGGTTCACAGATTAAACATTGTCAGGTTCTCTGCTTCCCTTTCTGCTTTCACTTCCATTTATATTTAGGCAGGGCCAGGCAAGTGTTGACAGGAATTGTTAAAAGCAATGGTGTCAGCTTTTTCTCCTTTATGTCAGGGACATTTGGAAGGGAGGAGACAAGCCCTGCTACTGAAGGAACCAGAGCAGGACTCTGGAAAATTGCAATCCAATGCCATCTCCATCTGACTCCTGAGGATGCCACTGCCAAAAGCACTTCCCCTTTCTCTTTGGCTCTCCGAGGGTTTTCTTCCCTGTGCAATGAGAACAATGATCCTGAGCTTTGTTGTAAAAGAGCTGCTGGACCTGTGTGAGAACACACAGCCAGGCTCCTGAGGAATTCTGTGCTGCTCCTGGGCCAAGGGGCAGGTGCTTCTTTTTAAGGAAAGCAAATATTGCAGATGCTGCAGAAAGGCTTTGTAGTTCTTGTCAAAAATGTGGGTACCCTGCCAGAGCAGAGGGCACAGTCATCTGCTCAGTAATAATTCCTGGGGAATGGGTGTGAGCTGGAGAGTCCAGTTAAGCAATTTTTGAAGACTTTCAGGGCCTGTTTGGTGCTGGGATATGTTGTCTTTGACTCTTACATTGCCATAGCAGGATTCAGGGCAATGGAAGGACTGGCAGTTTTTGTGGTTTCTCCAGTGCAACTTCTTTTGATCATGCCATAACTAATAAACTTTTTCATCTGGAATCATTTGTACAGGTTTGGAAGTACTTCTTCCATAGTTGCAGACTATGCAGTTTATTCTTTCTAGAGCTTTCTGACCAAATGGGCATCTGTGCTGACATTTGCACCACAACCTCTGCCTTTTCCCCCTAAATTTGAGGAACTCATTGACACCTGCATTTACATACAAGCAAAATTTAAAATTCTTATTTGAAGTGTTAATTGAAATACTCGTGCTCAAAGACAGAATTTGAAAATATCTTTTGTGAGAATTATTTGATTCTCAATCCCCTAAAACAGGTTTCGAGCCAGACTTTGTAGTTCATTAATTACAGGATTTTAGAATCCAATCTGAACCTGCCCCTCAGTCTAACAGCATAGTTCTGGAAATACTCCAGAACTGAAGATAGCAAATCCTGGAGTGTGGACTAACATAACTGAGAACAACTTGCCTAAGGTCACATGTT
Source organism: Lepidothrix coronata (assembly GCF_001604755.1). Taxonomy (NCBI): domain Eukaryota; kingdom Metazoa; phylum Chordata; class Aves; order Passeriformes; family Pipridae; genus Lepidothrix; species Lepidothrix coronata. The sequence continues at coordinate 3,645,350 of NW_016690204.1, read as the reverse complement.
TGCAGCAGAGAAGGGATTTAAAACAGTTTTATCAACAACAAATACAGAGCAGCTATTGTTTAGCAAAGAGAAATAAAAAGAAATTCCCTGAAAATAATAAAATATTTCCCCAAACTTTTATCTGTGCATCCATATTGCTTTAGACAGAATCAAGCTGAAAAGAGGCCCACTATAAATAAGAGAGAGGAAAAAACCTGCAGAGGTGCATTCAACTCCCTTTTAAGGGTAGAAACTCCCAGAAAATCCAAGAGCTGCAAAAAGTCAGATCTGCCCCAATCTCTGACTGCACATCTTTGGGAATTAAACTACAGTTACAGAAATAGGTAATTTCTTTCTAGTATTTTTATCACTAATGTATTCACATCTCTGCTCTCATATGTGGAATATATATTAGACTCATAAAAATGAATTGAAATTTACTATTTCCTGGATTATCTTATTCCAGTTAAATCCCCGATTCATGAGGCAATTGCTGAAGATAAATAGAACTTCATGAATTGTTCATAAACTGCACAAATTCACGAGTTAGAGATGAAAAATGTAAGCCCACAGAACCCTTCATCTGTAGGCCACAAATTCAAGCCCAGGTTTGAGATCAGCAGCGACCAAGATCCATTTTCATCTTATCACCTGAAGGCTTTCTGGTAGCGTTTGTGAACTCAGTTTGTACCCTCAGTTCCATCTTTATAGGATAAGTGGCCACATAAATAATTCACTGGAACTTGTCAGAAACAAGAAGTTGTGAAATGTAAAGTCTCCTTCATCCATCCCACTGCATAAGCAGCACACAGGAGCTAATTTTCTAACCTTTCACTAAGCTGTGCGTGAAATGACATACAGGAGTTCTTGCACATTTTTAATAAAATAAAGCTCCTCAAATATCAATTCTTTCTAATAATACACTCCTCTGGAAATACCACCTTTGTGGGTTTTCTGTTCTTTATTGGAAAATTATTAGGAAAACTTTTTCACCAGGGACCTTTGGCTACGCAACTGTTATAAAAAAAGCTTTTCCTTAAGGGAATAACTTTGATTTTCTGCTGTTAGAGAGGAGCACGTCAGAGGCAGATGTACCTGAAAGCAAGCACAGAAGGGCAGGGGGAACATGCCACTACTTGCTTTAAGTTTTTCATGGTTTTTGTATTGGGGGTTTGATTATTGGAATTTTTAATATGATAACATGTGGAACTTTAAACATTTCTTAGGATGCGTGAGGAGAAGACATGGAGATTGACCCTCCCCTTTCTCCTGGCAGCACTCTGGCAGTGACTCCTACAGAACATGGAATAACAGAATCCCAAAATGCTTTGTGAGATCCTTGTTCATCTGAGGAGAGTGGAGAATCACAGAATGGTTTGGGTTGGAAGGGACCTTAAAGACCTTCTTGTTCCAACCCCCCTGCCACGGGCAGGGAACCTTCCACTAGACCAGGTTGCTCCAAGCCCTGTCCAACCTGGCCTTGAAACACTTGAAAAACACAACATTGAGCCACTTGATCTGCAGCAATTTGGGTCTAATGACTTTTAGCCCGTGCTGTGAATGTTGTGTGAAATGGAGAGGTGCTGAAAGCCACTAATGCTTGGCTACAGTCTGTACTAAAAATTAAGTCTACGTGGATAGTCACTATGTTTATTTCTATAACTACATCCAGGAACCAGTGTTTTAAATAAATCAGATTTTTATAAGATTTTATGTCAGTTTAAATACTTTGCCCCCGCATAATCTGTCAGAAGAATTTTCCTGGGAAGGTGATCAAAAGCAGGCATTTATTTTTCGCTTACAAGATTGATTATATCATCCCATCACATTGAGACCTTAATCAAAAAATAAGATTTGTACTTGTGAATGAGTTTGCATCTGCACAGAGCATCACTGGAGAACCATGTCCAGTGCCCTCCATTTGTCCCCATTCACTACACTGCACTCAGAGTATTAGAAATTAAAAATTACAGTACAGCTGAAAATTACTCTTCTACTTCTGTTTTTAGAGCAAGTGAAAATTTATCCTCCAGGTAGTCTCCTAGTAACCTCCAGGCTGTCCAGATGCAGACAACTGTGGAAGTGATTTGAGAATCATCCCTGTGCCTAAAGGTTTAATTAAAAAAAAAAAAAGAAAAACAACAAAGAGAACTCCCTAAGTCACTTGGGTCTACAGAAACAGTCAACACACAAACATACAACATCAGGCAAAGTTATACAGCTCTGGCTATTTGGGCTGTACCTGTCTTACTAAAGGCAGTGTTTTTATGGTACAGATCATGTTGAAATAATGAACCAGAAGTGACAATAATGATCCTGCAGCCACACACCCCTCAGAGCTGTGAGACACGCCCAAGGTTTTCTGTTTACAGCCAGTCAGCAAGTACAGGAAATATCACATCAATACATGGGGCAAACTGATGCTTAACATGATTCTACAAACCATCTTTGCAAATTGCCTCTATGCAAATAAAAGCCACACTTTAATTGCTTTAAATATCGTAAGGGATTAAGCAATTATATTTTTTTTATATAAAAGAGTCAATGAAAAGAAATACCCTTTTTTATCTACTACATGGACTTAATTATGAGTTGAAGTGTTAATGAACCTGTAGTCATTTTACACTGTGAACAAGACAGACTGTACAGGCTGAGCAGGACCTTGTGGAACAGGAATTTCAGTGAGAGTTCAACTGGGCCCCTGCTGCTCCAGAAAACCCTTCAGGTTACAATTCATTCCTTGAAGAAGGGAGTTTTTCAACCTGGCATGGTGGTAAGAGCTTCCAAGCTTCTTGAACTTTTTCACAATGAGAGCTGGGCCCCTAAACCACTTGAAAATTCTACAGGTTTTACAGAAAAGCTCACTTGATTAATCTCTAGCAGACTCTGTGAGGTTAGTGACTAACTGTGAGGGGCCACTACTAATTTTTGTTATTAACCTCATTTGATAGAAAGATAATTTGTTTCTCCATTAACGTTAATCCCTTTAAAATATTTCTAGTGGTTCTTCCATTAATCCATGCCCTTTATTTGATTGCAGGGAGACTAATTGCAGAGCAAGATAAAGCTTTGTATGAATGTCTGGCAAAAAAACCACAAACCAACCCTGAACTTATCTTTAACAAAAAGATTTTCTTGAGAGAGGAGCATTTCACTACTTTAATGTCTCCCAGGCCTGAAAAGGGGTAGACTGTGAACCCTATATAAGGATTCCTAGGTGAAAGAGTTCAGCAGCACATAAAACTAGAATTTTTATTGTATTCTTACACCAAACACAGTTAAAATCCTTCAGCACTTTTAAAATAAAAACAAAACTTGATGGGTAGATAATATTTTCCTTGTAACTGCTGAGAAATAGATGAAATAAAAACACTATTTTTCCTCCTTTCTTTGTACAATACTGGCCTCGTCCTTCTAGAGTAGTAATGGAAACTGTAATTTCCTGGGATTTGGTAAATCTGGGAACACGAAGGCATAAAAATTTCATCCTGTTAATAAAACAGATGTAACACTCTGAACTGTGTGGCAACAAAAACAAAGACCTTTTGCAAGGACCATTGGTTTCGGCAGCAATTTTGGGAGCTCATATCACCTTCATTTTAAACTCAGCAATAGAACCATCGATTTAATTAGGTGGGAAACAGCGACAAAGGCATGGAAATCGATTTGGGATGGAGAAAGTACACATTTTGGGTGAGTTTTCCCCCTGAATTGCTCGTTAACAGACCAGTTAATACTGCCTTATGAGTAGCTGTGTTTAAATTTCCCTGTTAACACACAGAAAAACTGTAAGACGTCCTTCATCGACCAACTGCTTCCTAAGCACGTAGGGAATCAGGATCAGAAAATTTCCTGACTGTATTGTCAAGCCTCCTGTCCCAGCTGGGAAGATGAGTGTGAAGGCCTGATGTCCCAGTGCTCCATGCCTCACATGGCTCTTCCCCTGGGCCCCAAAGGGCACATAAAGCATATAAAATCCAAGGAAGAGGATCCCTGGTTTACGTAAACTGTATTAAGCCCTTAATTTGGCATAAGTGGGGAAGTAAAGTGAAGGGTGAAGAGCAAATCTGACCCAACAACCTTCTGTAATGACCTCTCCTGGCAGGTGCCCCCCCTGCAGCCCCTCAGCTCCCAGAACCTGGCCATGCCAACCCAGCTCAGCAGCGAAGCCTCACAAGAAAAGGTTTGTGCACTGATCACACTTGGGCTGGCTTTGATGGAAATTGTTCAAACCAGCTAAAATGAAGACAGCAAAGTCATGCTTTATTGAAATTGCCTCATTATGTGCAGCACCTACCATGTTTATCAGCACGGCTGCACGTTCGCTGTCGCTCCCCAGGAATAAACAAAACACCTTTGCACTTCCCTGTCGTTTATCTCATTTATCTCTGTCCCACCAGTGTCCCTGACACAGACCCCACTGTTCAGTCCCTCTTTCCCCTCTCTGCTCACTGGAGCCACGAGCAGCTGAACCCACCATGGCTCCCCATGCAAAGCTCACTGTGTTTTCAATATTGTGTCCTGGTTCTGTTCTCAGTCAGGCCACTAAACCTGTGTTTGAAAGACACCAACACAGTAACATGAGTTCCATAAAATTTAACCTTTGCCTTTACCCATGAGAATTAAAAATCTAAGCAAATTCTCCAGTGAGGGGTAATTCCTTTACAACACTGACAAAATCCCTCCCCCTTACCCTTTTCCTGACTTTTCTGCTTTTAACACCTTAAATATAAAATTCTTGCACTCATCCTCTCCCTTTTATCTGTTTCCTCATTTCTCTGTTTCATATTATTACTATTATTTCATTATAGTTGCTTTGTTTCCTTGTATTCTGCTCTATTTTACTTTTTTTTTTTTTCCACCAAAGGACCTCCTATGAATTGAGTGCCAAGAGTGAAAGCTCCACCATCTCAGCACTGCTGAGCAGCAGAGGGGACAGGAAGTTTTGAAGGGGGTCTCATGATTTATGTACTTTCACTGAGCATTCCTCACCTTCTGTAAAGTGTCAGAAAATAATGAGGTGATGAAAAGTTTGTGAAACGGGCTGTGAAAGGCCATGTGTCAGACATGGTACTCTGGTAATCCACTCACAGGACCTCTTTGTATTCCCTTTTCCATCAAACTATTCCAAGGTTTTCAGCGAAAAGTACAAGACTGGACTTTACTACAGTAAATAAATAATGCATTAACTTTTTTTTTTGTTATCTTTAGTAGATATTGTCCATTTCTGCAGTGTAAAAGTATTTAAACCTTATGAACCTCACGATAAGGAGAAAATTGTTTTCCTGAACCTCTCCAAACAAGGCTCAGAAGTACCATGATCCACCTAAAGGGGGTTATTGCACCTATGTGGCAGTGTTGGAGCTGAAGGAGCACACAAAATATTTGTTCTAAAACATCGACCAGGGCCTCACCAAGAGAAGTTCAAGGCACCACCAGCTTGGCCTGTGATGGCTGGAACAGTTTGGGGTTATTTCACAGCCTTTCTGCAGCAGTAGATTGAAAACCACCTTCAATATGTCAAATTAACAAACGATAAAACCCCTTCAGAGACTCAGGAATGCAAAGGAGGAATTTGCTGTCCTTAATCAAAGGTGCAATTATATGTAAAAGTGAAATTTTTTCTTTACTTTTTTGAGAGCCTTTATTTAGAAAGCAACAGACTACTCTCTTGCAAACTGGCAACTGCTGACTTAGAAAGCATTGAAGTATTAAAAACTGCTCTTAAACCATTTCAAATGTTGATAATTACCCAAAAATCAGATTAAAAAATGCCCAATTACAACAGAAATGTTAATTCCTAAGGTATTGTTATTCACCACCTTTTTTTTCCTCATGAAATCTGACTCCAATCAGAGAAGATTCTGCCTGTTGTACCTGCTAAGGTAAACCCAAATTCTCACAACCATGACTGTGCCCTCACAGCCAGCTTATATTTTTATAACTTCATCATACTGTCAGAGAATTCCTATCTTATTTATACAGCTGCAGAAAAATCAACCCAGAACAGTTCTGAAAAACCTGCAAGCTGTAAACCATTCCAAAATAATAAAGAACCTGATCACATTATCACCCTATTAAAATACATATACTTACATCTGCTCATTAACAGTTTACAGTTCTGCTGAGGTTTGCATTCACGAGATGCAATGAACAAAACTGCTATAAATTTTAAAGGGATTTACAATTATTTTACCCCGGCCTGATAATGATAGAAAGACTATTCTTTGAAAGTAATAGAGCAGAAAAATAAGGCTAGATCTTGTCTCAGGTCATATAAACCATCATTTAAAGACTATCAGTGTGTTGTGGTTGTTAGAGGCAGTGACACAAAACTAATTTATGGTGACCAGGCAGAAGGCATCCAGCTGGAGAAATCCTCCCCAATAATCAATGACAAAAGAGTCACCTCAGTCGGGTTTTCACTGCAAACTGAGACAGGTCTGACACACTCTCCTTACCCACTCACTCCCCTGCCAGAAAGGGAAAGCTTGGATGAACTAATTAAGCCTGGAATTATGTAGCACCTGGAATATTCACCCAAGATGCAAATGCTCCTGAGACAAATTTGCCCAGTCGCTACAGACACATTTTTGAGTGTTCTGGGTGAAATCCTTACAAATAAAAGCACCTGCTGTATCTTTATTTAGGGCAAAAATGGTGGGAAGCTGTGGCAAGTATTTGGGTAAAAATTACCTGTGACAACAAGCAGTGGTTTACAGTTAGAAGTCTGATATTGCACACTTCATTATACAGAATTCCAGGTGATTCACTGGAATTTCTTCTGTCCTAGGGTAGAGTGACTTATGATTTTGAAAAAAACTATAGGAATAAATAGACATTACTGCTTCCATCTGTAGATGCAGCTTTGTGCTGCATTTAATAATCATTCAGGTGAGAGTCAGGTAAAGTAGGTAAAATAAAAATTGCTTCCAATTTTGAAATCACGAGCTACATAAATACAATTTTTCTTTCCTGTGACAATCCATAAGCTTTTTATACAAAAGTCTCAGCAGACTGTAGAAACTGAGGGCAGTCTACATTTAAATTTAGGATTATCTTCTCTTTTTGAGAATCAAGTGATACTTAAAATTCTAGTTTCCCATTTATGACATTCTCAGTTAGATAATATTTACAATAAAACCAAAGCACCTGCACAGTTTAGTAGTGTACCATCCAAAAAACTGTTTTATGGAAGGGACAAAGCCATTGTGATCACACCCAATTTGATGAAATTAGAGGAACTTCACCCTTAGGAACAAAACAAAAATCAGCATGAAAAAATCTGGAAAACTTAGTATGTTTTATAGATCCAGCTCACAGCATATTTGGACTGAAAGAGGGCAAGTAGATCCTGTTTCTTTAGCATTTGCTTTAAAAATCCAATTATTGTTATTGTCAGCCAAAAATATAATGAAAGAGAATATACATGGAGCCAGTGCTTCCTACATTATGCTGAAATAACCCAAAAATATATTTTGCTTCAGTTATCTCCTGTCCTATTAGATACTTGCAGAGGTTTTAAGAAAGGAAGTTTTTTATGCTATGGAAAAATTGTATTACTGCATTACATCCATGGTAATATAGCTACACATCTCTATATTTGCAGTACACGGCACTCACTCAAATAAATAACAGTTTTTAATTTTCTTCAAAACAAAATTCCTCAGAAAGGTTTGAAATTCATCTTTTAAAATCTGGTATCGAAAATATGAATCGTTATGTTTAGCATATGACATAATATATAACATTTAGTGTAGAATGAAAATCAAATAACCAACATAGTGGAATTCCATGAGAAAACTCTGAAGTGCTGTTCATATTGGTAACTCTCCTCAGTGATTATGGACTAACAATTGCTTTAGTCTCTACACTCAGTTCCTCAGTTGGAAGGCAGTGAATCTTTCATTTCATTGTCAAAAAAAATGCCCAGAAATGATCAGTACCAAAGGATGACTCACCATGACAAGCCACATGGATTTTCCTTTTTTCTCACCTCTGACATCTTCCAGCAAGCAGATAATGCCTTTGACAGAAGAAATTTTGATACTTTGCTATGAAATTTTGCCATCTCTTTCTGTGAAGCAGGGCTGCTGGATTGTGTTACATGGAGGGAGTCTTTACAACATGGGAGCTGTTCCTCTTGGCCTCCACCTTCGTGCCATGATCCCATGAGGATGTTCCTGATGTGGGAAAGTGTGACTGAAATGAACAACAGGGTGGGACAACTCACAGGAAAATGGGGAGCAAGGAGAGAGATCCTTGTTCACGTGAGGATAGAGGAGAATCACAGAATGGTTTGGGTTGGAAGGAACCTCCAAGAACATCCCATTCGAAACCCCTGCCAAGGGCAGGGATACCTTCCACTAGACCAGGTTGCTCAGAGCTCTGTCCAATGTGGCTGTGAACACTTTCAGGGATGGGGTATCCCAAATCTCTCTGGGCAACCTGCTCCAGAGCCTCAGCACCCTCCCAGGGAAGAGAAAGCCCAGTAGTCAAGGCCCCCCAGATTCCATTTCTGTAAAGGCACCTGCACCTTGTTACACACAGACAAGCTCTCAAGGGGGGGGGAAACATCGAGGGGAGGGAGAAAAATGAAATTATGTTTTCTGTGAAAGCCTGCACTCTCTTTGGAAGTTTCTAGAAATGATAGATAACAAAATTCAGGGTACCTATTGATGCTTTGGCTTGTTTAGGTAGCCAGCCCAGGCAAAGGGGGGTGTTCAGAGAGCAAGAGAGGCCAGAGGAGAGCAGGAGCCTAATAAATGGAACTTCTCAAAGAAAGGCTTGTTTCTTTTTTTTTTTTTTTTTAAACAACTTATGAGTATTATCCAGTGGTTTCTATGCACAGGAGTTAAAGTGAAGCAAGGGCACAACCACACCACAGTACCAGCAGATCCTGGGAGCAGTTCCCCAGCCCCAACCCACAGCTGGGGTGGCACCATGCAGGTCACAGCACTGCTTTCTCTAACATTTTCCCCTTCAACCTTCAACACTGATTCATGAGTCACACATTATAAGCTTGCCACTAATTCTCATTTAATATGGAACTGGTAACAAGTTTTGGTTGGCATCGTTCCACAGATGAATTGTACATTTTTCACTGTGGGGAAAAAAAAATATTAGAAGAGCAAATGGAACAAGGGCTGCAGAGGAAACATGAGGCACTAACCCCTACAGCAATCCTATGGCTTCTGTCCCATTTCCACTGATAAATTTCTTACAAATGTATAGGCATGAACTGCAGCAGAAAATTTCATGCTTATATTGATGAGATTAATGGACTATTATCTCATTGCCAAGATTACTTAGAATTGATTTTATGGCCCCTTTCCTCTCACGGGTTTCAAGCTCTGATTAAAGAAAGGCCTTGGCTATAACATCTACACCTGAACTCTGCCAAATTTGGGCCGTGTTTCCACCCAGGCTTTTTTTTTAGGGAGCATATTCACGTTTAAGAAAACATTTGCAAGAGCCAAACACCCCATTTTTGCAGCATTCTTCCTCTTTCGTATTTCTTTTGCCCTCTTATGCTCTGAGAAATGCAGCAGCAAAGGAGCCTGGTGCTGATGCTGTATCACAGTAGTACATCACTGGGAATGGGCCTTTCACAGGGTGTTTTAAGGATAAGGGGCTTTAATGATGCTTTCCTCAAAGTCACCACCAACCCCATAAGAGAACAGCAAACAGCCTGCATGTTCTTTACTGACTCACTAGAAACACCCTCACATGGCAGTGGCAAAGCAGAGAGCATAGACTTGCAATCTGTAGATATAATTTCTTATATGGTGAAGAAATAAAATGAAACAATGGCACTTCTGGTACTCTCACATGCCTTCACAGAAATGAACTACAGAACCTTCTTATTCTGCACACAGTTTTAAGATTACTGCTGGTTTTGGAGGATTACCTTGGCTGTGGATATAGTTTTAAAATGATAAATGACTTAGCTGATTAAAACTGGAATAAATGTTTAGCTGACTAATTTCATCTAGAAATAGTAGTATATCATTGGTAGCTGAGAGAGAAGCAGAGTGAAATATAAATATATCAGCAGAACTACATTTCCAACCTGACACTAAAGAAAATCACTGTCCATCTGCTCCTATCACATATTTGAGCATGGCCACTGTGGTAACACATACCCCTTTCTATAGTATAAATTTATTTGTATTTTACTTTGTATTTGTATTTATTTTCTATTACCCAAACATGCTAGAAATCCTTATATACGTGTTCATTATTCTATTTTTCAGCATGCAATCCTAACTGCAATTCTGAAAAGAAGTCTAAAACAACTGTTAGAATAAACTATTTTACATTGTTAATAGTATTATAACATTTTAAATTATATAATTAAATTTTATTTATACACTATTTTTAATTATACACTAATATATTTATATTCTCTTATAGCCTTATGGTTATATGGTTATATACTAATGTGGCCCTATATACAGAAGTCAAATTTTTACAAACAGTTTGAAGGCATTTGGTGCTAGATAAATACCAGATTTAAGAAAAAAAACCTTGAGAGAGAAAGGTGGGGCACCTTGAGAGAGAAAGGGGATTTCACACATTATCACACAAGTTGTACCTCAAGGGTTTGAACCCCAGTGCAGCCTGTCTGATAAAACAGGGCTGTTCAGACACTGCTGTGTGGGCTCAGCTGGCATTGGCACCTCCACACTGAAATCAAATCCCTGAGGTGAAACCAGCCCTGCCTCCCCAGAGGAAGATGGATTTGATGACTCAGGAGGTTCCAGCAATTGCAGCTTGCAAGGGACAAATTTCCAGCCATCTCACCCTCCCAGCTGAGCTGCAGGCCTGGAGAGAAGTCATTTTATAAACACATCTAATCCAATCCTGTTCAACGTGTCAGGCAAATTGAAGGGAGACAAGTGCATTCAGAAACAGGCATCTGAAATGAACTCCACACATGAAATCAATCTAACAACCTCAAAAATAATGCATTTGGTGACTCATCTCAATGTCAGAACATCGAGAGTTGGAGAAAGGAGAGACTGGAATAACAAAGTCCTGAGAAGTGCAAAGGAACGTCCCCATCCCTCTGCTCACAGAGGGAGGAACAAACAAACAAACCAAGGCTCCAGAGTGCACAAGGATGCCTGGGAAGATGGAAGAAATAAAAATAGAGTATCAAGGTCTTCATGGAAAAAATATTTCATCCTCTCCATTGTACAATCAATGATAAAAATACTTATAGACAAGTGAAAGCAAAAATACATGAGAAAAGCAGCCACTGTATTTCTGAGGTAGATATTCACTGAAATGTAGTGCACAGCCCAATATTAAATAGTATTACAGTCCAGATTCTCCTCTGAGAACTGTTCCTGAGGTAGAGCCTTGCAGTAACACTTGCCATCTCTTCCATATAGTGATCACATTTACTAGCCTTTCATTAAATGGCAAAAATTCATTTTAAAATTGATTAAAATTGCCCCTGACAAAAAAAAAAGGAAAAAAAAAAAGAAAAAAAATTAATTTATTCTATAATAAAACCCCTTCCAGTTGGCCAGACCAATCTGGTAATGGGAAAAATGCCTCCTTCCTAAATGCAAAGATGATCAACCAGACAGACACAGATTCTCCAGATCCAACCTTATTCTAATTCCAGGGATGTAGAACAGTCCTTAGGGTTGAAAAATACAGTAGGCCTTGCTAAATTTGTGAGTTTTAACATTCTGCCCTGGATCCTCCTGTACTCAGAAAAGCTCTGTCCTCTAAAAAGGTGAATATTAAATCACATGTCATTTTTTCAGTCTTTGTTTTGACAGAATTATGAGCCCATTAATAACAAAGAAAATACCTGAATATAAAAAAGCCTGCAAAGTTTTAGCTGAAAACTGTTCAGCAAAACAAAGCTGAGCTCTGGTTGTACCTTAGGATTACATTTTTTTTTTTTTACCTGATTTAAAAGAAGCAAAAATAAAAATTCCAGTGCAAGGTCAGCAGTGAAAGAGTAATGAAACCACACCTCTAGACATGGATCCATGTAGGGCACAGGAGGAAAACTTCCTCAGTTCCCAGATGTGAAGGGCTGACCTCCCCTGGCCACCTCATATCCCCCCAGCCACTCTCCCTCCCCCTCCTCAGGGGGAAAAAAATCATCAGGACAGGGGGAAAAAAAAAGGTGGAAAAGCTCAGGGGTCAAGATTAAAACAGACAATTCGTTTACCAAATACTGTCATGGGCAAAACAGGCTTGACTTGGGGAAAATTAATTCAATTTATTGCCAGTTGGAATGGTGGGAGGCAAAGACAAAAGCTAAACCAGCTTCCCCCTACCCCACCTTGATGTTTTTTCCCCAGGCTGAATTTCAGTCCTTCACACCCAACTCCTCTCCTTCCTCTTCCCTGGAGCAGTGGGGGTTATGGGCAGCCCATCCTGCTCCTCAGCTGCTCTTTTTCCATCCCATTTTTCCCTCCTCCACCACAGTCTCCCCAGGGGCTTCCAGGGAATCCCTGCCCGGGGGCTCTCAGGGAGCTACTCCCACCTAGAATACTTTTTTTTACCCTCACCATCAATTCTCTCCCTCTTTGGTGTTTTTGTGGGTGTTTTTTGTTTGGTTGCTTAATTTTTTGTGGGTTTTTTTTTGTGTTTGGTTTGGTGTTTGGGTTTTTTTTGGAATATCATGAACACGGATTCTCTCTGAAACCATTTGTTCTGGCCCTTCTTTCTCCTAGCCTGGCCTAGAGCTCATTTACTCCCTCCTGTCTTTAGCCAGCTTTCCCACATTTAGGGACTCTTAGGTGAGCCTGGCAGAATGTGAGCATTATCTGACCCCCTATAATAACAGTTTTCTCCAGAGGGTCCTTACATTTACTTTATTTGTCCTTTGCACTTATTCAAGCCAACACAAAGGTACCACAGGGCAGTGGTGAAGCAGGACCTAAATTTTAATTCTCATTCTAGACCCTTGATTGGTTTTATTCCACTAGAGGCAAGCTCTCAAGACATAAACAGAATTAAAAATGCATGGACTGCACTTAAAATGTAATATAATAAATGAAATGCGATACTGTTACTTAATAGCCTCAGCTATTGAAAGTTCAAAGCCATCCTGTATTTCAATTATAAAATGAAACATCGTTGTGTTCAAAGGAAAAACATCCACTGAGACACAAAAATCCCTTCTGGAGGTTTTCTTGTGCTATTTCCCTATTTTTAACCCAGAACTCCAGGGGAGGTGCTGTCAAATATCAGACCCATTTGGTTCACCAAACCAGGTTATCAAGGTGACCTAATTTAATCTCTCACTGATGAGGACCTTTCCATGAAAGACTCCACAGTCTCCAATGGTTTACTCTGCTTTAGTCTATTAAGCACTGAAAATTAATAGGGCATATTTCTTTATATTCCTAAAATATCTTAATTAAAAATGCTTTAAGAAACACTCTTCAGCTGCCAGCTGGGGTCGACTCACCACACCATGAATATTCAGGAAACATGTACAATTTAAATGATTTGCTGTGGAATGTCTTGATCCAAGACCCTACACATGGGGAAAAAAAACCCCCCACTTAACAAAAAAATAACATCCTGCAGAACCCCAAGTGCAGCTGTCACAGGTATGGGCTCACTCACAGATTTTATTATGATTATTGTGAAGCCTGTTCTTTTTCATTGCGGGTTTAATTCACAATATTTGTCTGTTTTTAAAAACTGTGATGCAGAAGATACAATTACTGATCATCTGTGCAGGCACTATAACGTGCACAATATAAATTTACAGCACAGACACAGAAATCACCACAGTAAACAATTTTTGTAGTGATTTTGCCCTTTTTTAAATGTGTTACCACAGAGGTGCCACAGCATCACTGATGGATCAGCTCTGGGCACCAGCAGGTCCAGTTGAAATTATCTGAAACCAGCTCTGCCCAAAATGGGATCAGCTCCTGATCTCTCCTCCCTACAGCCCCCCACTACCAAAACCTTGCCACATAAATTCAGAATGCTTGGATAGCATGTAACGGAGAAAAAAAAACACTGAGAAAGGTAAAAGACCTCAATGAGGTTAATAAGAAATCTCTGTATCACATAGATCACCTACTGTGTGTTGCTGTAACTGCATCAGCAGTGCAAAAAGGCGAGTTCCACTCCTAGCTGGAATTTTTCAAAGGCTAAGGCGTAACAAAAAGCAACTTTCCCTCACCCTTCATTCACCAAAAGACCTTCATCAGATTTACCATGAAAAAAAAAAGCGAGTGCAAAAAGAGCAAAATGGCCTAGAGGTCTGTAGAGTTGTCATGAGTCAAAATATGACCAAAAATACACTTTTGCCGTGAACTTTTCAAGCTTGACTGTCTGGGACTTACATGATAGGAAGCAAAAACGTCAGAGATGGCCATTGAAATATTCCATGTGTGTGCAGACACTTCCTACTGCTTCTGTTTCCTCCTGTATCAATTTTTGCTAACGAAAAGGGAACGGGGAAGGAGACATCACATGTCCTTTGATGAACAACTGTTTCTTATAATGTATTATATAAATACACCTTTTATGACTGCAGGTTTTTTAGACTCTGATACATGGTGGTGTCACATCTGTACAGACAATGCTTTTTGGGTGATATATCTCTGTATTTTTATGTATCTATGATACATTTCTGTATTGTTAACATGCACACACCAGAGCAGCTACACACTACGATCAAGAGTGTAAAAAGTAGATTGAATGGCTGCCAAAGAACAATTAAAAGCATTTCAGTTGACCAAGCTTGCAATTTAAATTCATTTGAAGCCATTCCCACTGCGTGCTCTGAAGCAATTAAAGGCTGTTGCAGATGCTCTCTTGGATATAAACAGGATGAGCTTTTGTGTTCTTGTCTGAACTGTAAGAAGTTGTTTTACTCTGCTTACACTATAAAAATCCATCTAACCAGGATTATCAGAGGTTGGTGGAATGTCAGACTCCAGAGTCACTCTGGTGAGTTACTGGGATGGAAGGCAACTGAAAACTGCATCAGTGCCCATGGATTCAGTGTTGAGTCATGGAAGTGGGGCAAACCCTTATTTCCAGCTACAGTATGAACAGGAGGGAAAGAATCCCTTTGCCAGGAAAGTGGAGGTTGGTTTCAAGACATGATTTTTATAGCTAAGCTTTAAAAAAAAAGAAAGAAAAAGAAAACTGAAACCAAGTTGTAGTGGTGTCTTGGGCTACCAACAGTGATCCAAAACTGTTGGTAGACAGTTGGTAGACACAGAGAAGTGTCTCATACCACTATTTTATAATTCCCAAGCCAGCAGAGAAAGTTCATGAGCTTATGCTCCATGGTGAGTAAATCCTGGGCCAGAGCAGTTCTGACTCCACAGTTTCCCCTGCAGCTGACTAACAGCATCCTCAATCCTGATTTTCTGTTTTTGCATTTTTTGAATAAGTAATTCTTAGCTTTTAAGAAAAAAAAAAAACAACCTTTAGTATTTAAATTTTGCTACTTCACTTTTTTTTTCCCCATAATGTAGGATCCTTATCCTTCCTTCTCTGTTTTGGTTTGGCAGGTCCATTCATTCCTATATACTTAAAAAAAAAAATCTGATATTAAGTAGGATCCTACCAAGTGTGTTAAGAGTCTAAACTCTGGGATCCAAGAAAGAGCTGAAAATTCCCTGTGTTGTCTGTTGGTTTTCAGGGTTTCCAGACAGACAAATGTGAACAGGAGGCCACTGACAGCATTTGGTTTACCCACAGCCTGATAAAGAGAAACAGAATCTTCTATAGCCTTGAAATTATTAAATCACATTTGTGTGCTATAAAGAAGACCTTTTGACTGTGCTTAAATAATATTCATAGGGGCTTAAATAGTTGTTAAATAAACTAAGCAAAATCACAGCAGAATACAGGAGAATTCTTTAGAAATGCAGTGCTCAGAGAAAATATTGTTACCAGTGGTAATCCACGAAAACACCAGGGTCAGCTTTTATATTTCTTACTGCCAGGTTATCCCCTAAATATTCAAATTACCTTGTGATTACTGCATTATGTCTTTTTGAAACGTACATTTCTTGAAAATAGCAAACACGTTGCAATATAAGCAAATAAGAGCTCTGTGCTTTTCAGCTGCCCAGCCTGGAGGAGCACACCCAGCAAACAGCAGCTCCACGAATACAACCTGCCTTTCTGTGCCTTCAAGAAATACAATTAAACTGGATGAAGACAGAGCAAAGCAGGTAAGGCTTTAGCATTTTATGCTCCAAATGTGGTGATCTTTTGATAAGAGTGATTGATTGTGTCTGGGTAAGTTTGCTTAATATTTGCTGTGGACACTGTCTTGACTGAGGCTCAATCAATCACTTGGAACAGGAAATCAGGGCTAATGCACTAAAACAATATCTGTTATGCACTCAGTTAATCCATCACAGTTCTCCTGGGCTGTGTCAGAAGTAGCCCTGTGAGTGGATGTGGACTCAAAACGGACCTTGGAGCTTGTTTTCAATCTAAAAAAGATTTCTTGATCAACCGCTTATAAAATTTTAACTGTACAGGAACCACATTCTCCACCCCAGGTTGAGCTGTGTTAGGAATTTGAAGGAAATAAAATTTGAATAAATCAAATTTAAAATAAATGAGATTTAAAATAAGTGCAGTGTATCCTGTAAATTTTTTTAAATAAAAAAAAATGTATTAAAGTCTATGGAGTTTGATGTTGTCAAATTTAACAGCAAAAGCCCAGTAGCTTGGGTGGACTTCAATTCCCATCATTCATTATATTATTTTTTCTAATAACTTTCTAAACTCTTTGTTTGTTTGATGTTTTTTGTTTGTCTTTTTTAAGTGATTGTTAAAATTTAATATGTTTTACATGTGAAATAGTCCCACTGCTTCTAGTTCCTTATAGGTCACAGATAAGCTCACATGGAAAAGTACATAAATACCCTTAAACAAGGAGAAAAATGTAAATGACTTGGACATTTGGATTTAAGGTGTCTGTCCACATACCTGACTCAGAAGTATAAAACATTGGATGGTTGGAAATTAGGCCTTAGAATAGAAAAAATTAGGAAATTTCTCCACATGAAGAAGAGGAAACATCAAATGCAGATTCCTTTCCTAAATTTATCATCTCATTCCTCATATATAAGCATTTAAAATTTTTTAAAAATCAGGAGAAATTTTAAACCCCAAGGAAGAGTGTTCTGTGCAGGGAGACCTACAGGACAAGCACCTGAATGACAGATGTTCTTTTGTCAAGTTCCTCTGAGTTGCTTTTAGTTTAGTTAACTAATGATTTTATCACTTGGTTTGGGACAGAAACAAGCACGTGACTGGAGTTAATGACCTGGTTTTTTCGGTACTGAGCATCAGGCTTTTAAATTAAAATTCTCATCTCCAGTGACGTCATGAGTTCCTCTTCTCCTGCAGAATTGCTGTTGTAAAAAGACAGCAATGAAAAATTTGTGATACCTCTCAAATCACAGGTGTCCCTAGAGCAAGGGTGGTGCAGCAACACCAGCCTAGATCAAAACAGAACACAATTCATGTTCTGGGACACACAGTGTTATACACACATTGGACATCACAAACCAAACAGAATTTTCCTCCTCAACAACAAGTGGAGGCCTCAGGGAACTCAGCTATTTTATATTATATTATATCATCATGACATACTATATTATTATATTTTATATGTATTGTAATTATAATATTCATAATTAACAATAATAATTACATTGTATTATAGGTTGGGGTGTCTTGACTAACTAATAATCATAACAATCATAAAGAACTATTAAGGAAATATTAACCTGTTACTTAAATGAATAATCTTATGTTATGCTGCTTATTTACTGACATGGTAACTTGTGCTGTGTATTTAGAACTGACTGTTTGGAACACACAATCAATATATAAAACAGAACTGTAGATCTGCCAGTTGAAATAATCCCCAGAGGAAGGGGCAAAATCCTGTGGAAATCATTAGATTTTGTCACAGAAAAGACTGAGCCTGATGACTTCCTTTGCCTCCTCTCCAAGTCCTTAGAATTCCTAGTACATATTCTGCTTCTTTTGAAACTTCAGGGTGTGTGTGATCATTAAAGACTGATCTGCCCATGGTGCTGTCTACTTCTAAATTCACATGCCCCTTAATCATGACCACAATTTAATTAACATCTGTAGTTCTCATTCCCTCATATAAATTCCCCTAAGAACACCTGTAGTGAGTCATCAGTGGGAAACTCATAATTTCCTGATTCTTTCATTAGATTTCTCTTTGAAGGACTGGAACTTGCAGAGTTCTCACCCCTGATTTTCTTCAGCCACCCTGAACTGTCTCAGAACACTGTCCAGCCTGACATCCCCCCGGGCTGCAGCGACAGCAGCTGTTTGACACCCAGGTTTATTTGGTTTTTCTGTTGTCTTCTGGGTGACATTTTGACAATTGCCAACCCACTTCTGTGATCCAATCTTTTGCAGGGAACAATTTGCTGCTGTGAATGGGTTTGTGTGTTCTTCTGCAGAGCTTGAAGAACAACATCTATGCACTTTGGAGCTCATGAACAGTGACAGACCTGGAGAAGAGAACTCAAATGGAGAGTTTGGATGTTGTAATTACCTTAATAGCCACAGTGTCAAACTGGAAGCATATTTATAGTTATGTACAAAATATAAAAATGCAATTATTGAACATTGACTGTATAGGAAATTTAAATTTTGTATTGGTCCTCTGAGCAGGCACACAATGAGGATTAGAAATTAAATTTTTCTCTTACTGCATCCCTGATATTGTCTATTTTTTACCATTGCTCTATTATTCAAACTTGAGGTGCCATAGGCCACGTCTTCAATCTTGTTTTAGAGGAGATTTCTTTATGCCAGTAATTGAATGGTAGGCTTTATGTCAACTTACTTGTTTGTTGACACCGAGCACTGTCACCAGCTGTGCCTATAACAATGATTTCTTTTGTGACATGTACGTCATTATCTCCTCCAGGAATTTGTCCAAGGCCAACAATTCACTTCAAATAGTTATTCTGAAAACCATCAGAATGAAAGTACTTTGAAATATTATTACCTTAGGACAAAAACGATGCGCTGATTTATCTGTGTGCAATTTCTTCCATACCCTTGGTCTCTCTACACATGAACAGAATTTCACCAAGAGGGTGGATTTAGAGCTATGGCCATAAAGGAACTCAAAAGATAGCAAGGGGAAAAGGAGATTTCCATTCTGCGACATAATTAGCATTATTATTAATATTTAACATTATAGTGGAATATTTGGTTTTGTTTCTTTTTTTATTTTATGACTGATATCATACAGTGCCACCTCCACCTTCCTGCATGCAGAGATGAGGGCGTGAAATGTGTATTTACTCCATGCCCTTCATCTCCCATCATGGCATTGGTCAGAATGCAATATCAGGGCTGAAAAGGTCCACTGGTTAATAAATCCTGTTTTCACCTCTGACCTAAGTCCACAACTGATCCAGATGGTCTGATTTTGTTCTCAGCTTAGGATCTGCTGGGTGTGTTTCCCTATCACTCATAGTGTGGGCAGACAGGCACCTCTGAGCAAACAGTCAAGGTGGTGACGTAGTTTGAGGCCTGTGGATTGTTGGAGTTTTACACACTGTGCTCAGATAGCATTTACTCTCTACCCTGTGCATTGAAAAAATCACAGAATCATGGAATGGCCTGGGTTGAAAAGGACCTTAAGGATCATCTCGTTCCAACTCTTTGCCATGGGCAGGGACATTTTCCACTAGCCCAGGTTGCTCCCAGCCCTGTGCAACCTGGCTTTGGACACTTCCAGGGATGGGGCAGCCACAGCTTCTCTGGGCAACCTGTGCCAGGGCCTCACCACCCTCACAGGGAAGGATTTCTTCCCCAAAACCTATCTACCCCCCTCTTCTGTCAGTTTGAAACTATTCCCCCTGTCCTGTCCCTCCAGGCCCTTGTCCAAAGTCCCTCTCCAGCTCTCCTGGTGCCCCATATCTGGAGGCAGCTCTGCAGGGGGGTCTCACCTGAGGGGGCAGAGGGGGAGAATCCCCCCTTCACCTGCTGCCCACACTGTGGGATCAGGCCAGGACAACTCTGATTTCTGGGCTGCCAGGACACAGGGCCAGGGCACGTTGAGCTCATCACCAACCAACTCCCCCGTGCAAATTCATGCAAACAGCCCCATGATATTCATACAAAACAGTTTCAAACACACGTGCTTCCTTTAATAACTACCTTGTCTATAATAATGCATATATAGCTGTTAGCTTTTCACTTGATAACATTGCAAGAATTACAAGATAAAAGGTTACTGCTCGTGGAATGTCACACTACAAATGCCACATCCCATTAAAACTCTGGTGCTCCTGTAATCAACACAATTGTAGTCCAAACAAAAGCTTAGAGTGCTGCTGAGTGAAAGATGAAATGGATACTGTCAGTAAAGATTCTTGAAACAAGTTATTTTTGCCACTTGAAACAAAGGACAGGAGAGCACTTTTAACACCTACCTTGGCGTTTATGAATGTAAAATGCAGGGATTTACTCCCATCAGTATAATAGTTCCTTCAAGCCCCTCTCTCCCCACTCCCACACAGGCATACATTATTCAGCGTGTTGGAGACCATCTGGAACTTGCTCCTGAAATAGCCCAGGACTTGATGACCTTCCAGATACGCTGCAAAAACCATTTGTTTGACAAGGGTTTGGAAGAAGGTTGTGGGTGTGTTGTTTCTGGAAGGATTAAGCAGGCTATTTTACAGGTTTGATTAATGCTTGATTTAATTTACTATTTGTATGCGACTGTTTCGGGTGGTGAGAGGTCAGCAGCCACTTTTACTGCTCAGTTTAATGAAGGCTTCCGGTGGTTACTGGTGAAATATAAGTGTGCACACAAACACCCCCTGGCTCCAGGCCTGATCCATGTCCATCACAGTCAGTGAGGAGCCTCTCACTGCTGGGGGTGGTGGGTTTGTGTAACAAAGAGCCTTCCCTCTCCTCAGAGACCAGCTAAACTTGGAGAGTCAGCTGTGACAGCACATCTACAGCTCACTGTCACACCAGCTACTGAACACCAAATCAAGTCTGTAAAGGCTGGTTGGTACCCCTGTGATAAGTGACACACAGAAAAAATATATATCCTGAAGAATCATGGCCTGTGTGAGCATCTGAAGAATTAATCCATAAACACAGTTGCACATAAGTAGTGATAGAAGACTGCCAATTGTTCATTCTAGTCTTGATTCCCTTTTTGCTTTCAACTGTCCATGTTTTAAAGCTGAGAGTGTAGAAAGTTGTGAATAGCCCTTGTGGCAAGGACAAAGTTTTTGAATGTGGTGTGAAAGATGATGGATGATCGATGGTGTGATTAAAAGAGCAGAGTGTGGAGAAGAGGGCATGGTCACAGTGCTGCAATGAGGTTAATGATCTGGCTTCGGTTATTTATATGAAATAAAGAATTTCAGCAGCACATAGTTTGCTACTTTCTGACAGTAAAAGAGCCTGGTCCCTCACACAGCCATGGACATGCTACCTGAGTAAACACCGAGCAGGGTTCGAAGCAAGAAATGTATTTCTATACATAACTTTGGTAGAAATTTAGAAAGATATCTCATAATTAACCCCAGATGATCTATCTATGCAAGCCTGTAAACACCTACCTGGGTTTTTTTGGACTAAAAATCAGGGATTTACAATTAAAGGCACAAAAACTTGTGTTGCAGACCACCCCTTGTAAGAAATATAATATCTGTAGAGTAAGGGGCTGGAAAAAGAAAAATCTATGTGGAATTGGAATGATAAAACACACCAGAAAATGAATGACTAAATGAAGATTCTATACTTTGCTGGGATGGATGAAGGACTCATTTGGTGGTGCACCTTAGAAACAACTGAGTTGTGCTGCATTTCTGCAGGAAGGACTTACCTGAGCAGCACACACTGGATGTTCCTTCCTGCTTCCTGAACTACATTCCTAATTACTGGCTGTAAATGTAGAAGTCAAAGACACCTTATTCCTTTGCTACCATATTTGTCCTCAATAACAACAGGTTTTGATTTTTATGCCTGCTGGAGCGTTTCATGACACATTTTGAAAATACACTCATTTTCTCTCAGGACTGATTGACTGTATGTGTGTGAATGCTGTGGTGAAACCCAGCCCAGCGTGTCCTCTTTCAGCCTCCTCATGGATAATGCCAAAAGGTTTTCAGGATTTGGAACACGAAGCCCCCAAAGCCAGTCACCAACACAGCCTTGTTCTGAGTTGCCAGTTTAAGTAACTAATGTTTTCATTTCAAACCCCATTTCTGTCTGGAGTGCTGTACTGCCATGCAGTACCTTGTAACAGTGCATGTCTCCAGCTGTTTAAGTTGCTTATTTTCCAAAAGGTTACTCATAAAGTGCAGGTCATGGGGATTAAGTCATGTAGCTCCCATGGAGTACAGCAGGAATTTCACAGCTGAATCCCTGCAAATTCTTTTGGGAAACGTATTTATTTTTAATGAGTCATTAATCACTTTGCTGACTTCACAAGGTCCGGAGGCAGCCTCACATCAGCAATTAAGGACAGTATTTGTGATTTCTAGAATCAGAACTAGAAATTGCCTTATTTACTTGACTGAAAGGCAGATGCCCTGGTAGACTGGTGGATGTAGCAAACTGACTGGTGAGACACAGGCTTTGCTGTTTGCATTCAAACAACTAGCAGGACAGTTTATCTTAAAGTAGAGCTGGGAATCCACTAAAAAATTATGATAAAATGCGTCAAGTCAAGCATTAAAAACCTTCAGCATCTTAAATCACTAGAAAACAGTGTGCACATGGTTTGTTTTCACAATTAATTCCAAAAATTTCCATGGCTGGTAAAATGCATAATATGAACAGTGCAACTTGTGAACCATTTCTGAGCCATATCTTTGCAAACTCAAGTTGTATTTAGAAGAGGCATTTTGGGGTTCAACATCACAAAATGATTGAAACTATTGAAACTACACAGAGATTAATCAGTGGTGTTCTCTCACGAGTCATAAATTGATAATAATACATTGATGGAGGGGAAGCTGCTGCTTTGCAAACACAGGTCACTGGGGAAACTATGAACACCCACACCATGTGAGTACTGAGGTGAGCAAGAACTGGTAAATAGATCAAATAATTACTATTATTATGAAGAATTTTTATAGTTGAGACTTATCTGAAAGCAGATAGTTTTGCTTATGCAAAAATCCCATATGGGGAGGGAAGGTGTGGGGAACAGGAGTGGTGTGATAATGTGTTGATTAGGAAAATGTTTGGGGTTGGGGTTTTTTAAGGAGGAAGACTCTTTTGAACAGGAATAGTTCTTTCTACATCAGCCCAGGTGCACAGCAGAAACTCAGAAATATGTCCAAGTATTCTCAGTTAGTGAAAAATGAATTATAAATTTTCTGCAGTTAGGGAAAAGTTCTTTATGTTCCAGGGAAACCTGCTACGCTGGCTTGGATGGAGTTAATTTTGTCCACAGCAGCCCCCATGGTGCTGTGGTTTGGATTTGTGATGAAAACACTGTTTTTAACACAGGGATGTTTTATTTACTGCTGAGCAGCTCTTACACAGCCTCAAGGCCTTTTCTGTCTCCAGTCAAACCACGCAGTGGGCTGGGCCTCCAACAGGAAGCTGGAGGGGGCAAAATAAAGGGAAAATAACAACCAAGGAACCCCTCTAAATGTATTTTCTGTTTCATCAAGAAAAGAGAAGGTGTTGTTACATACAACAGGCTGTCTACTCTGTTCTTCCTGGGTTGGGGTCAGCTGAAGAAAAAACATTTTAGAGCAATCACTGTGTTTCAAAATCACAAGCAGTATGTAATATGTTTCCCAAATCTTTATCTGATTCAAAAAATATTCCCTGCACGGTTTGTTGCACTGAACTCTGACCAAAGAGTCAGTACAATTTGGAACATTATGGACTTAGCGACAAAATAATGAGATTTTTTCTTTTTTTTTTTTTTTTTTTTTTTCTCTTTGAGAGCTCTGTAAGAAACCATGAAAGGGCTGAATCTGAGGGTAGTGGTGACTTTGGGCATCGCTGCAGGAGCCAGCTGGTGGGAAGCTGGAAGCAGGGCTTTGACTGAATTCTTAGGGCTAAGAGATGATAAGAGGCTCCACAGTCCTGTGGAGTTAAGCAGCCTGACAAGGTGAGCCAGGAGCGAGAAAGGAGCTCTTAAAATCTTCAAATCAATTCCCTGGAAACATGGGAAATACAAGAACTACAGCAGCCACACTTTTTTGCTGTAAGAAGAAAGTCCCAGCATATAGTGAGGCTCTGAGAGAGCAGCTTCCTTCCCAAACCGGGTGATTCTGAAGCATTTGCCTTTATTATTGATTCCCTGAGAGAAATCCAGCTATGCAGGAGTGTTAAAGGAACTGGGGAGGGAGTGAATGTATGCACAAGTGAGAGATCCTGAATTCACTGTTGCTTCATTCAGATCAGTTTATAGAAGTTGGATAATCTTCTTACTCTGTGGATGTGCCGATGAATTTAATGTATCACTGTAGAAAAGCCAAGAAGCAGAAGTGTGCTGAGAATTTGAGCACAACCAAAATTTGTGCAAATGGATTTGGTGGCATTTGTTTCAACATGTCAAAGCAATTCCTGCTATGTGGGAAAAGATGCAAAAAATATAAGGGGTTTACTGGCACATCACACCGATGGCACTGACTTTGACAGATGCCATTCCTTCAACAGTGGAGCTGGTTTGGGTGTAAATAGAATTCGAAATACCAGGACAGGAATTTTGAGAAGATAAGGGGAGTTGAGCTCTTAATTTAGTTTTACACTTTTTCAGTCATTCCTGTACTCGACTGTCTGAAATTCTCTGGGATGAAAGAGCTGGAGTTTATTGCAGCCTACAGAAAATGGCTAATTTGGTTTATAATGGGGCAGGCACAGATCTGACTCCAAAGCAGCAGGAAGGTTGTGTTCTGCATGAGCTGGTACCCTGATTGGAAAGGGTCCATAAATGCAAAGACAATCAGAGTGGGATTTTTACAGCCTCCCCCTAACAATTGCTCACAGCAGTTTAGTAGAACTGACTGTAGGCTTTCCCATCTTATTTTTCATTAATGGTAGCAGAGTAGAGACTGTCAGTTGGGTTTTTCTTCTAAGGAAACTGTTTTTAATGGTGAACGAGCAAGAGTATTCAGGTGAGAAGGAGCTTCATGTGGAGAATATATTTCCCTGAAATATAAATGTTTAAAAAGCAAAATATTTCATCTGATTAGCTTGACACTGTTGTTGTTATCATTCAGTTTTCTTACATCTTATACTTTACTGAGAGTTCTACGAGCTGGTAACTAATACAATAAAGCACAAAACCACAGAGCAGAACTGGAACAAGAAGCAGGCTAACAGGACAGATGAACTGAACTAATAATAATAATAAAAAGACTAAAATGTTGAGATTTCTGGCTCTATTTCCCAACTCACTTTCCACGAGTCTTATCAATTCCCCAATCAACATTGCTGTACGAATTTTTAGCCAAAGAATGAACAAACCTCTTAAAAAGTCTATTAACTGCAGCTATTCCAGAGCTGTGGCTTCTGAATTAAAGGTCATGACAGTTATGAATGAGGTTATGGGATTTTTCACTCTACTACTTGGGCTTATGTCTTCAACAGAAGTGGAAATTTAAACCAGAAACAGGATTGCAAGATGACAAATGAATGAAACTCCAAACTACAGAAAGCAGGGTAAGAGGAGGTCATTCCTGAGGCAGTGCAATGAATTTGGGATGTTGATGTTTTGACCAGTGAATAGATCACTGAAGCCCAACGCCTGGTGCTGGCAATGCAGCACTTGCTGCAAAGCTTTATCTTGAGAAAACAGCGACCCATCCTTCAGATTTCCCTCCGACTGGCTGACTGAACAGGTATTTAAACCGATATCATAGACCTTGTTTGCCACCACGAGTTAAAATTCCCCTCTCCGTTTTCTGATCTTTCTTGATTCTTCCCTTCCCTCTCTGCCCCAACAAACCAGTGATGGTCACGTTTGCCTCTCCCTGCCCCTCAGTGTTCCTGCAGCAAGCTTGGCTGGCAGCAGCACTCCTTTCAGGGGAAAGCAGAATTAAGCAGGACTTTGTCGTCATACCAAGAAATCAATGATACACTGAAGCACTTTTTAATTAGACCACTGCGGTCCTGAACTAACCCCGAGTTACTAAGATTAAATAATTGCTTATGGCATTCTCAGTGTGTAGTTCACCAGAGTGAAAAGAAGACTATTGACTCAACTGTTAAGTTTTGAGAACTGATGAAGTCTGCTGAGTGCAGAAATTCTTTTTAGCACAAAAAAAAACCAATGCAGTTTTATGACCCAACTCCTTTGAACTATTTTAATTAAGGACTACTATGATAAGAAAGAAGTTGAAAAGCTATTTAGTGGGAAGACAGGCTCCCATTTAAATGTTGACTCATGAATTCAGCACTTTCAAGGATATTACTGTACTTTTGGTCTTTACTTTTCAAAGCCATTAACTTCTCCCAGCACATTTCTATCTGTGTCATCACAGGAACCTGTTAAAGTCGTATCACTTTGACATCTATTCTCTTTCAGTCACCTTAGATTTTTTTTCCCCTTTTCTGCCTAAATTTAGACATACAAATTTGAATAAACGACTGTCTTCAGCTTTACATTCAGATTGTCTGTAGGTGTAATCTGGCACAAATCCCCTGACTGTAGTGGAGCCACCTTGACACACGACTTGAAAACCTGGCCTTAAGAACTCATTATATTTAAAAGTGTAACTAATCTAACTAGACATTCTTTCAAAAAGGTCATTGTTACATTCACTTGAATAATAAAAATGTACAGGGAACAGGCTAAGGGAAAACGGAATTTTTAAATGATAGTAGAGCAAGAACAGAATTAATATTCTATATTACAGAACTATCAATAATTATAGAATTATGTACCATGTGCATCAAAGCATATACAGATGTAGAAATAATTAATGTTTCTACATTTCACGAACTAAGTATATTCATGGTCTTTCATCTTCTTTCTTAACATATAAAACAAATACAAGCATGTGAACTTGTACTTGATAGTGCTGAGTTCTTCCACCAGAATTATACCACCCGTGCAAAACAAAAAGGAATATTTGCCCTTCAAAGTGTTCCACGACAGCAAATCAGCAGAGCACTCTGGGCTTGCTGTTTTTAGAGGATATTCAGACTGTGCAGTACGAGTTTCAAAATCCCACTCGGTTCCTCGCTGGCTTGGTAGGGCTTTAAATTCCTGCACGGAATGAGGCTCCTGCCAGTCCCTGGAGGGAAGCCCCGGCAGCAGCCGAGGCTGCCAGGACACAGAACCTGTTCCACTGCTGTTCCTGCCCTATCAATCATTTGCAGTCAAGAGAAAGGTGAGCTTCTGTGTCGAGATATAAGCCATTCATCAAGGTTAGGGGGGAAAAAGGGAAAGGAAAACTTAGTTTTACAGGCAGATGTGCAGGCGGGAGCAGCAGGGACAGGATGAAGAGAAAGCCGGAGGAGCCGGAGGGGTGAACGCTGGGCAGGGGCAAAGCTCCCTCCTGGGCACAGAGACACAGATCTGTGCCATGTGTGTGCTTTGCTTTGAAAACCTTAACCCTGGCCTGTGAATGGTGTGTGAAGCACCAGCTGTGAGGCACCTGCACGGGCTTTGGGAAGAAACGTGGCATAAATGCAGGCTGGGGCTGAAGCCCCTGGAAGGGTCGGTCATTACCTGGCTGCTGGAGCTCCTGTGTCATTTGGCGTCTGACGAGCTGCAGGCGCTCACCAAGTTTTCCAAATCGCAAACAAAAGATCTACAAACTTGTCCTGCAGCGAACAGTGCCTTAGTAACTCCTGCCAGCGTGATTCCCTTTCCGTGGCATTACAGGATTGCTGATGGGGACACCCACGGTGAGGGGATAATGGTAACAGGGCACTCGCTGCTCTGAGATGCTACAAGGGGACAGGGAAGGTGTTTTTCCAGAGTTAAGTTTAATAAACTGAATTTACACATCGCTGTAAGGAAACTACCTCCCACGGTACCAGAGTCAACAGCCCCTCCCATAAGGATTATGTTCTTTTTCATCAGGAGATCGGTGAGTTTCTCAGCAACAAGCACACCCTGTTTGCTGAGAGACATTAAAGGCAGAGCTGCACAGAGACTTCACTCGTTCATGGTCTGCTTGAGGGACAGACAGAAAGGAAACAGGACTTGAAAAGAGCCAAGTATTCAAGACCTCTAAAACTAAATGTACAATTCTGTTTTCATTTTCTCCGCTGCAGGAATATTAACTTGCCTCTATTAACTTATATTTTAGAAGATGCTATGAGCTCATTTTGATATTAAAGATTCTTTAGGACATTTTCTATACTCCAGCTCTTATTTTAGTTTTAACTTAATTAAAATCTTTTTGAGATTTTCTTCCTGAGACACACTTAGCCTTTCAGTAACAGAATACAGATAATTATATCACTCCTTTCTATAACATTTGCAGATGGACTGAATAAAGTAAAGCTGTGTTAAAATAGTGTCTGCCTTATTATTTGATACACTGGACAGGCTTGGTGCCTCTAGATAAGATCCTGGTGGTGTTTCAGAATAATACTGTTTCTCACTGAAGCCAATGTGCCAGGACAGCAGGACTGTAATTATTCCTGAGAGAAACACCTCCCCAGGCCTTGGGTGCAGTTGACACCCCATACTTTTAAAGGAAATGAATATTGCAGTATCAGAAGGTACAGGCTCATAGAGGCCACAGTAGGTAAAAAGTTTATCCTCTCCTCTTTAAATCATACCTGTTTAATGACTTCCTAGCATCCTGTCCATACAGCTTGCTTTTAATCTCTGCAAGGTGACTTCTAAATTCAGTGTAAAGATATTTATTTTTCTGAAATGAAGAATAAGTAATTAAAATTATATATGTGCACAGCTAGATATTTTTATTAACAGCATGCATTTAAAAATGCATAGGAATGTAACTTGCAGTTAAGACACTGTGTAAGACAAATTATTTTGTATGTATTTTATTAAAGAACCTCAAATCTAAATAGTTTTACTGTGTGAGCAAACAAAGGTTTTAGAGATTAAAATATATGACCCTGGACTGCCAGTAACTTTACACATATAAATACTAGCACAGATTCAGGAGTTTAGGATGGGAAAATCCTGGTGCATACAAATAACCTGACACATTAAAATGTATGTTCCATCCACAGTCATCCAGAGGGAATCAGATCGAAGGACTGAATATGTGTTTTCTAAATTAAAAATTCACATCAGAACATGTAAAGTGGTTTAAAATAATAATTACATGAATCCCAATTAAGTATCACACAGTAATTACAATGAGTGCTATTAACAAATTCAAAGTATGATTTTGGTTAAAGGTATTACCATGGAACACAACTCCAGGCAGGTGCACCCAAACACCAACAAGTGGAGGAGGAATCACAGGTGCTTGTGTGTCAGGGAGGAATGAAATTAGCTCAGTATTCTGGGGTTTGTGCTACCTCAGCCAACTAGAACCTTGCTTTTCCTGTGCTTTTATAGGCTAAAATGTTCTTAAAGGATAAACACAGGGTAGAATTAAAAAAATTAGAACTAGAGGAGTGTGTATGCACTTTTGAGTAACAGAAAATTAAAGTTACTTCTCCATGAAGTTTAGCTTTTGTTTTGTAATATCTGCACCAGGTGCTTCGGAGAACAATCCAAGTGATATCTTATTTCAGTGTGTGAAAGCTGGTTTAGGAACCCAAGTTCTACCTTTAATAAAAAGCAAAACAAATAGAGCAGGCTTTAGATTTAGCTATCTGTGCTTGAAAAATTAGCAGTGTGATTATATGTCATGAAAACTGTCTTTGAAAACTTATTATCAATGAAAATATTTATCTTGAAATAGTTGCAGTTTGGGAGGTAACATTTAGTTTGTTCTGCATATGGTAAAATCACAATGTGTAATAATGAAATACACACAAAACTCAATATTCTATGTGCACCCTTCATTTTTATGCAGCATTTAAGAGCGTGTGTGCAATCCAGACTCTCCAAGTTTCCAGCTGTATTGGGAATAAAGGATTACACGTCATGCATCTGCTGTAAACCCAGTTACACCTCTGGTTAAATGCTCCTCCCCTCCTTCCTAGAATTCCTATACTGATGGACCCAAAATCTGTGTTCTGAAGCTTTTCTATTTGACATCACCTTTTCCCTTAAAGCATTCCACTAAAGTCAGCTGAAGCTTCCTTTAATTTTGCTGTGGATAGACTGACTCTACCCACACACAGTAGATTTCATTCAGTGTCTCAAAATAGATTGTCCCTACAAATTCAGTGGAAGCCACATTGTCTTGTGATGTAACCACAAACACTGAGTCATTTCCACAGAACACAACAGATAAGATGAGGTTTCCCTGAAAGATTTCCAACGGGGTGACACTTTATTTTGTATAGAAAAGGTTCAATTCTATATTCTGAAGTCATGTTTGTAAATAATCTTTTCCCTTCACAATGTTTTGCAGATATCTGATTCCAAAGTGTTCTTGCACTAAAGGCCTGAGACTACAAACGTGCCACAAATGTGGGGTCCAAATGACAAATCTGCTGGGAGAACCAGAGCCAGATTCAAATATGAACAAAGCCCTGGAAGAGGCTTTGCATGTGTGGTGGAATGTGCATCCATTCAGCCTCACATTTGTGTTCTCTCTCTCTTTTAGAGAGCCAGAAATTTTTTTTGTAACAATTTTTCCTTTCTTTTTCCTTCCAAATTGGAATGATTTTCCCCACTGAAGACCTGGTTGGAGCTTAAAATGCCATTGTTCTAAGTTTCAAGGGATGCCTAATTAGAATAATGATAGTAGAACAAAAAGTGACAATTTTCATCCCAACTTCTGATAGGTTTGGATTGCAAATCATCTGCTGCCATTCTCCAGGCACATACCCAAATAAACAAGTAACAAGTCCCAGAATGACTTTAAGATGTGCTAAACATTCAATTCCTGTGCTAGTTTGCAGGACAAACAGTCAGAAAATCTGGCCACAGTCAACGAAAGCCAGATTTTTGACAGCTTGGAGGAATGGAAGGTTTCAAACATGGCATGATTGGCTTTAGGGATGTTTCAAACTGGATAGATAGATGTTTTTTTTCCAGATCCTAGTTCTCCTTTTGTTTTTTCCTTGTGAGAAAATCTCCCCAGTGAGTGAGAGGAACCCAAAGCCCTGTCCACATCTTCTCAGTGTCTGTCAGGGGCTGGAATTGCAATGCAGCACAGATATTGCACAAGGCATGGGCCAAACACGTAACAATTCCTTGACTTCATGGTCCAAATCACTGTCTATTAACATTAAGGTAATACCTTCACAGATTTTCAATAGCA
The DNA here is from genome assembly GCF_001604755.1 of Lepidothrix coronata. Lineage (NCBI taxonomy): Eukaryota > Metazoa > Chordata > Aves > Passeriformes > Pipridae > Lepidothrix > Lepidothrix coronata. The sequence goes on along the minus strand of NW_016690204.1, from coordinate 3,614,022 downwards.
GCTCAAAGCACACTGCAGAAAAACATTTCAAGATTGAAAAAAAAAAAAAAAAGCCAAACATACTTGATTTCCATTTCAACAATTAACACACATTCTAAAAGTCAGAGTCTCCACAGCCACGCAGCCCTGAAAAGCTGAAGGGTCTGTGGTTCAACTGAATCATCTGACTTTCAAGCAGAGGACATCTATTTTAGTTCATCAGACTTGCTAAAATTAACCAAGGTTCAGAGCTTTGTGAAAAATACACGCTGAAAGAACTCCTCTAAATCGAGATTGCGTACTAATAATTAAAGTTCCACATTCTGAAGGCTTTTCTCATGGTTTTTGCCTCTTTCCAGTAAAATCGTAGGAAATGGAAAATTAGCATTAGGAACAAGCTGAAAGGAACAAGCTGAAAGGAACAAGCTGACTGCCACAGATCTCAGACATCGCAAAGAACTGAACAAAACACACAATGTCACGGTCAAAAAGGTGCAGCAGGATCTATTTTTGTCTTAACCTCAGTCCTGTGCAAAGGTAAAGAAAAATAAGCACTCTGTTAACAACACAAATACATTTAGCCTTACAAAACAAGCACTGGTTTGCCACACTATTATTAATATCTCTAATATTTACTGAGACCAGGGAGGGCTATCAAGAGATTATTTTAGTATAAAAATTCATTACTCCACACAAGACTTTTCAGTGTGGAGCCAGAGCTGCCTTCCTTGACCTGTCAGGATGACACAAATCCACCTGCTTGCATCTAACTGGTAACTCCCCAAGGAGAGCTTTTTTCTTTTGGGGCTTTTTTTTTTATTTCCTATTTCTCCTTTTCCTCTGTGTGTGTGTGATGTGGCATCCCTGTGCGTGTGGGGATCTGTTAAGACTTCAGACTTCACAATTACATTATGATGCAAACTAATTTCTGTTGACACACAGTCTCTGTTGTCCTTAAAAAGGCTTTAAGTGGTTTATACCTTGTTACTTCTCTCTCAGGTATGTGCAATGTGAGAGGCTCAACCAGAGCACAGTTTCGCCTCATATTTCTTGCTCTACAGGCTGAGGACAGAACTTTGAGCAGCCTCGATGCTGCTCCTGTGGTGAGGGAGACATGGGGAGCAGCAGCAATGACTGTGGCAATGTGTCGTGTAGCTGTTAACACCTCTTCCTCAGAGCCCTAACCTAAGCCAGACCTGGGATCTCAGCACAAAACAGCAAGTCTGTAGAGGCTTGTATACATATACATATATATGTATACATATACATATATATACAGGCCCTCTGACACCCTCCTCCACTGAAAGAATTCCCACCAGTGGTAGCTCACCTTGTCCTACCTACACATCCTACCAAAGAAATCCTTCCTCCTCACCCCGACTGCAGCTCCTGTAGTTCTCATTCAGGCTGCTCAGGTGGTGCCAGGCTCAGTTTTGCCCTCTCAGTGCCCAGGATCTCTGGTTGTTCTCCTGATCCACCTCTGACTGTTCTGGCATCTGTCTCAGGTACCAGCAATCCAACACACCCAGTCTTACCACCCCATTACGGCCACAAATTTGGTTTCATCCAGAAACAATAATATTTTCCAGGTAAGGGGAAGGTCACTGTCCTACAGAGGAATAGTGTCAGCTGGTTTATTTTAACTTCATCACCGAGCTGCAGATTTTCAGTTCCCTCTTTAACTTTTCAGTGAAGTCATAAACAGCATAAATGTCAAAGACTTTCCCACAATAAAGGACTGCAGCTCAATTCTATTTTTGCCCATAGTTTCCTGAGGGTTGAGTTATCACTTTTTCCAGATCTTTGCTTCTTTACAACAACTTGACTTAAGTGGCTCTACAACAGTAAAGATGGTCTTGTCAAGGCATTTTTCATTTATTTAAAAAATTTGACTAAGAAGGACTTGGTTTACAGTAAAGGCCTTTACAGTGTTATTTAAACTTTATAATTAAAGTTAATAAAGGTAAATGATTGTGAAGTTAGGTGAGCCTGGAAAATGGAAAAGGAGAATGCTAGAACAGGCACGGAGAGGACAGAAAAATAACATTCAAAGGATTACTTTCCAAATTTCATATTTCAAGAACTTCACAAATTCACCCATCCACTATGTGGTCAGTGTTATGTCTATCCCTTGCAATTGTAAAATTAGATAATTACTGGCTAAAGAAACGTGGGTTACAGATGCTTATCTGTGCCAAAGAAATTAATCTCATATATCTTTTATAGCTTCCTGAAAAATCCTGAAGTACGTGTTTATGTTGAGGCCTGATTTGTTTTGGTCTTTGATTTTACGTTGTATTGCACATTGTAACACAATAAAATTTATTGATTTTATCTACACGATTTGTGTACAGTGGAATATGAAGAAAAAAACGTAAATTTATTCAGGTAGAAGGTTCAGAAAAAAAGATGCAAGCACAGTAAAATTGTTCTATTAGTCTATACTATTGAATTTAGAAATTTTATGAGAATTTTTGTGGGGTGAGTGGAAGTAACATTTACCTGCAGTGTTATAAGCCACAGTCACTTCAAATCCTGTATTTTCACACTCATTAAACCACTGCTCAGAGGAGTCCTGCTGCTAAAATATGATGTGGTTCTTTTATAGTAGTGTCATTACCTAATGATTTTGAAAGAGCCTTATTTTTCAAAGGGAAAGGGAAAGTGAGATGAATTAGCTGGGATTGCACAAGGCAGCTCAGGGAAGGCTGGCCCAGCTCCTGTGTGCACATTTAATGTGGGAAAAGGGAATGGACACACTCAGGAGAGATCATGGATAGAAATACTGAATTACTGAATAGGGGAATTTTCACATGCTTACTGGAAAAAAAAAAACAAACTTGAAAGCATAACTTTTGATCCCTATTTCAGGAGATATTTATGACTTCACAGCCCACAGAAACTGCACCCCCTGAGAACATGGACAGCAACGCCCATGATGGTCAGTCCCGAGGAGTCATCAGGACATTCTTGTACTCCAGCTGCTCTGGCCTGTTTCTAAACAAGCAGTTTAAATGCACTTCCCAATATTTTTTCCAAATACAAGGAGACTTCTGCTTTTCCTACTGCCATTAATTTCATAGGAGCTGGAAAACAGGAGCTCAATATCTACCACACTATTCCTGGAATTTATGTTGGATAATCCCCAGAGCTGTTTCAGGTCTGTCAGCAGCTAAACCAAAAACATTCACAGAAAAGTAGAATTTCCTACCTTTTTGCACAAAACCCCCTGTTGGTGCTGCTGTAATTTGTATTTATAGCACTTTATCACACAGTGCCATACCCCAACACAGCACTGCTTCTGTATTTCATTTTTGAGGAATGACTCAGAGAGGTTTGGTGCCTTATTATGGCTTCATTAGAGAGGAACAAAAAGACATATAACTGTCTAACAGCCTATGGGGCTTTCGTAGCATGGAGATTGCTGGAACATAGAAATGCTTGAAAGTACTCCTAAACTGGCCATATGCAACTCCAAATTCCCTTTATGGAGAATAAACTCAAGATACTTTTTTCACTAATTCCATCCCATAGGAATAATGCAAACCAGGTGCAACGGAATCAGGAGTTTGGACTCCGATTAGCAAAGTCACAAATCTAAGTTTAAAATAAATACACATTTTCGTCTAAGCACTGTCAAATCCCAATGCTTGTTGCAGTGTAATTATCCTCATTTGCTTTTGCCCCCTGTATGTAGGGGCACATGTACATCTTTTCCTGGAGTGCCAGAAGCACCCCGAGTGGGCACTCAGGAGTGATGTGCACATCCATGGCATGATTTCCATAGGCATTGAAAGGTGCTGAGAATTGCAAAATACCTTCCCTTGCACGGGAATATAAAGATGTTTACACATCTATCATTCTAATGACTCCTGCCGAGGCTAATGAGCTATGTGCTGTTCATCAGTCACGTTTTAGGGATCCAAACTTGATCTGCAAAGGCAATAACAATATGCTGGTGCTCTGAGTCCTTCTTAGTGATCCGTGTGCTGTTCCTTCCCCACCGCGCTGGTTCTACAACCAACACTCTCCCTGTATCCTCCTTTTCACGTGTCACTCCTTGGATTCTCCAAGGCACTGTGATGTTTTAGATGAAATCAGCAGTGTAGCTGCTTGGGCAGAGCCTCTGTGAAGGTGGTACACCAGTGTGTATTTGGCCAGCCTCACAAATCTAGGTATGAATTCCACAGACTATTTTACCCTGAAAAACGATGAACTTCTTGCCTCTTCAGGCTCCAGAAAGTAGCAGATGGCAGCCAAGTCAAACATTCAGAGTTCCTGGAAACTTCTGATGCTTCTAAATCATTCTTGCATGAAAAGTGCTAAACATGAACCTTCCCAAAGAATGTTCCATCACATAAACAAGTTACTTAAGCGGCAGCAGCATCAGGTAGCTCAAATGTCCTAGTTGTCTGCAACATCAGTACAGGAAGGAAATCAAAGAAATACATAAAATGGCACATAAAATATACTGAAAGAAGCTGAGCCACAGCAGTCTAGGGAAGTTCATTACACTTACATGCATATTTACAAGGTTTATGAGTTTCTAAGCCTGAGTAAATAAGCCAGCACTAAATAAAAGGAAGCACTCAGAAAGCTGCCATTATGATCTACTACAAAATTCCACCTCATTTAGATTTACCCACTCCTCAGACCTTGATTCAATTCAAAAGAGTTGAAATCCTTTTATAACCTTGTCTTGCATAATGGAATAAATCAACATGCAGCATTTAACTGAGGGAGAAGAAAAATAAGACTGAACATGATATAAGGATATAGGAAGAAATGAGGCAGAAAAGATCTGGTTACACTTTCATATGTACAGTCACCAAAGCATAATTTTGCAATAATAAACAAAATATTTTTAAGTCCAGCAACATCTGATACTGGGGCAGGCACAGTATTGGCCATAGCTAGAGGGGGGCTTAATTTTATCCAAGATTTGAGTCCTAATTCCACATAATTCATGTGAGAGATTTTCTACTGCTGGGTTTTCTCAAGCTAAACTATCAGCCTTCTCTTTAATGAATATGTAGAGACCATCCAGACAATATCCTTGTGCCTGAAAATTAGTTTTGATTTTCTTTTTTTTCTCCCTAAAGGTATTTTAAAGTATTTTAAAGTATTATTGTTCGAGTTGCACATCAAAGTGATCTACTGGTATTGTAGAAAGGGCACCTCTATGTAATTGCATCAAATTGGCTCATGACACATTTATTGATAAGATGGATGTAGATAATGTTTGTGTGTTCAATAACCTTCTTTGGCCATTACTGCCACGGAGCCCTGGTTAAACGAGCAGGTTCAGTCCTCAGTTCTGCATGGAAATGACAGGGAGAGGATGAAACAAGGAAGAATTTTACCTTTCTTTGTTTGTAAATACTACTCTGACGTTTCTTAGTCCTCTTGAATTTTGCGTAAAATAATAATTAATAATCAGAAAAAATAACCGTGGACTGAAAAGTCTGAGAGTCTGTAGGTAATACAGACATTTTTACTGATAAATCACCAGCTGGATGTGAGGTTGGACCAGTACAGACCTCCCAGCCTCCACTCAGCTGAGGGCTGATCATTGTGCATAATGTTTATTTTCACACTGGTTTGATGAGAACTGTTCATCTCAGCCACAGCTGCTCCTATTTGGAGTATAATATTTTCATGTTTCAGCCATAGGGTCTTAGAAATGCAGTGTTGTCCTTTCTACACATGCCAGGTTTGAAGTTGTCACCAACCATCCACATAGGCCTGGGTGAGAGTTATTGTATGAGGTTACATGCTTGCTTAGAATTTGCAAAGGAAGTGCCTTTATTTTAACAGATTATCTTGAAAGTCACAGCTGGATGTGCTTTTTCATTTACTATTAGAAGGCAAACAGGTTTGGGTTTTTTTGTTTGGTTTGGTGGGTTATTTTATAGTTAAAAGCATTGTTTCACTCTATTTAACAAATATGATATGATTTGGCAAATATTTGGTTGTCAATCAAAACAGGTTTTTTACTTAGGAAACAACAAAAAGGAGCAAGAGGGATGAGGCAGTGGTGCCAACCATACTGAATGGGGCACTGAAGAACTGGGAAAGCAGGATTAAAATCCCTCTGCTATTAAAAGTCAAAGCATCTCCCATCCCAACTGTTGTTTGAATTGTTAGTTGGTGGAATTAAAGGTACTCTGCTTTCTAATAAATTGTTTGGATAGGAAGTAATCAGAGCAAAGATTAAAGAGCCAAAACTCATAGTGCTTCCAGAACCCCCTGGATTCTTACAGTGGAGATGCTCCAATTTGTGACCTCTTTGGCACTAAATGGATCAGCTTCAACACTGGACTTTGCTTTCTGGGCAGCACAGGGTGCTGCTTCCCACCAGAATTGATTTGAGCCTTCTCTGCTGTGATAGAGTTTCCTGAAAACCACAAGGAAAAGCTCCAGCTGCCACAGGGCTCAGGGGCAGCTGGCCCAGAGCCTTTGCTGGGAGCACAAGCGGCTGCTCCTCAGCTCTGAGGGCAGTGAACCTGCTGTGCAGCCACAAGTCCTCAGGTGGGGCAGGAGCCTTCCTCTTGGGAAGGCAGCATCCTCCTCCTCTCCTCACATTCCCAGAGGCTGGCATTGCTGGCCCACTGGCTCTGGCTCTGTGTCCTCCCTGGCTCTGCTTCTGAGGTCTCAAGGTCTGTGCCTCCCTTCTCTCTTAGTCTTGCTTTGGCAAACAGGGTTATATAGACCTGTGTTAATCAGAGACTACAAACAAGCCAAAGGAAAGCTGTGTAAATAAGCCAGGGCAAGAGAAAGCCTTTCTGCTTGCCTCAGCCAAGATAAATTACAAGTACACAGGTAAATATACTGTTTAAAAAAACCCAGCAGGCTCCTGAACCTACAGTCATCACCATATACAATGACAGAAAAAAAAAATCCTCAGCTGAAGGCAGAAATCACACAGCAGACACAACAGAACAAGAAGCCCTTTCTAAAATGCATTAAAAAATTAAGTTTCTGAGAGAGTACGTTGGCAGCAGCCATTTACTTTATCTGTACATTTGGGAGCACATTTAGAAGCAGCTTTTCAATCTGAAGGATCAAATCTGACACAATTCATCAGACAATAAGAGTGAAATCAAAAAGACAGTAACTGGAAAATGTAATCCTCCCCTGAAATTTTCCTCAGCTCGCCATCTGCTTCCGTTCCGTTACATCCCACTGGGGACTCACTGCCTTGCAACATCTCCTCTGGGTGGGATTGCCACAGATGGAGCAGGCAGGAGGGGGAGCTGCACTGCAGGACCCAGCTTTGGGGGACACAGAACGTGGCTGGATGTTCCCTTCTGACGAGGGACACAACTGGAACACAGGAGGAACCGAGTGCCAGCACATCCCACTGGTGCAAGGATGTGCTCCCAGAAACCAGGCGGGTTTTCCTCCAGTGAAAACAGCGGGACTGAGCCACCCCCGTGGAACCCTTACAGGCATTTCCCAGCAGAGGTTATTTCCTTGGAATACCCTCAAACAGCAGCATTCCCTGCAGTTGTCAGAACTGTTTTGCTGACACAGAAATGCATGTTGGCGTGTGTATGGAACCACTGGGACACGAATTTACTTGAAGGAAGGATCTCTGAGCCATTTGGGGACAGGAACAGCCAAGCAGGGCTGACTGAAGTGTTATTTTCTGTCTTCTGAAACTCCAGTAAACTAAAATGGTGGAAATTCTATTTCAATAATACAGGCAATCCCTACAGCATAGAGATAACAGGAGGATGTCATGTTCTACTAATCATCCACTGAGAGTTTAGGACATTTCTAGGAATACAAAGGCATTATCAAAAGTTGTTCTTTAGAGATTAACTTTTACCCCTACCTATACTTTACCATTTGCAATCTATCCCATGTACCTCAGAGCTGGGAGAGCTTGGAGGGGGGGGAAATTCTTTTTTCCTATTAGTTTGTTCTTCATTCTTTAAAATTCAAAGTGTATGTTGTTTAAAGGATACATTTAAGTGAATATTTCTGCTCCCAAGGAGAGTCTCCTCAGCATTAGAGGAGTAAGGACAGAGCTGTTTGACTTATTCAGCTGATTTTCAACCACAGTTGAGTTCAGTGTGCCCAAAACACGAATCCTGAATGTCCCAACCATCTTAATACACTTGAAATGAGTTCAGCTGTGAGCAGGTAATCTGAACCATGCCCAGGTGAAGAACAGATAAAAACTCTTACTATTTAGTGTATACACCATTTGTTCACATAACTATCAGACAAGCTGTTCTACCTAGAAAGAGCAGCATTGTTGGCCCTGTGGAGGTGAACTCCTTTGCTCTATAATCCCCATTTGCTAGAACTCACCCTCACTAAACTCCAGCCCAGTGATGCACACAGGTATGTCCTCACCTTTACTCAGCTCAGCAGCAATTTGGGTACCAGATGGTCAAGTCACATTGCTAAAGTCAAATTTGTGTGCAACAGTTTCTCCTGTTAAAATCCTTTGGGACCCAACAATTCCTGCTGCTGTTGTGAGACTGTTTACTAGAGGTTTATACACTAAGAGCCATCTGCAATGGCTTTTCCAAGCTGCAGCATGGAAGCAACATGTATTAAGCAGGATCTGTAATGACCCTGCCCATCACATCAGCTCCAAATCCGAAAATTTTTCAAACAGTCCACGACATACTTTAAATTCTGCTGGAAGAAACACTTCTTCATACCTTGCAAACACCAAGTAAAAATATCAACAGCAATCATATATTATATATATATCTATATCTATATATTATATACCATAGAGGAGTCTTCAAGGAATTAACAAAAAGGAATTTACCTAAAATGTCCCTTTTTTTTTTTCCCTAGACAATTTTTTTTTTTAGGATTACTTAGATGAACTCTTATGATCACTTCAAAGCACATGAATAAGTTTGAAGCCAAGTTAGGGAAAGCAATTCATGTTACTGTTCATATTTTAGGATATATTATGTGTTAAAATTCATTTGGTCTTTTGCTGAAATGCCAGAACATCCAAATGCTGAAACGGTTTCACCTCATTTTTGCAAAAGGTCATGTTGATTTTTCATGATGAAAAGTTCATACCTTCCTACTTAGCAAAAATGGGAAATACAATGAAAACAAAGTATGTTTAATGAGAAACTTCTGCTGTACTGATTTCCTGTTGTCTCACACTGGGTAAACTAAACCAGAAAACAAATAATTCTTTACAACAGCTGGCAAGGATCGTAACGTGAACAACAGGAAACTCCTGAAACCTTTACAAATCCATTTGAAAACCCCTCCATCAGATTCATTTCAGTTTCTTGAAGTCTGGAAGCCTCCAGGGATTTTGGACCCATTAAAAGCCAATGACAATGCATCAGTTTAGACAGATCAGGAATGAACATAGATTCTTTTTTTAAAAATTATTTATTCTGCTCTAAGGTCTGTCTTTAATTTCTTATGAGTGATGAACACGCATTTATTGAGCCTTTCGATGTGTGATATGATACCACCTTTCTTATACCACAGTACAAACTTTAAAACATCAGGAATAACCCCACCCAGACTGTTCTAAATAAAAGAATGTTTGTTTTTACTGTTATTTTTCTGACATTATTATTCTGCTTGTGTGAGGCAAAGCATGATTGTATTAAAATAATGGGAAAAATGTGTTTCTCATTCTGCACATTTTCAGTAGGTATTTAATTTTCTTCAAAAGTTCTTGAAAACTGTGATGCTTTGGGAGAACATTTAAGCATTAGAGTATCTCATCAAGAGCAGCTTTTCCCATTCACACTCAGAAGCATTTCTTTCAGGAAGACCATTACTAGGATGACTTGTCTTGGTTTTAGAATATCCATTTTAACCTTAAAGCAAGCTCACTACTTGGAATTTTAAAATATCCTGGCACAATGCTATATTTTGTCTGAAAATCCAATATACTGTGGTTTTACCCCCTCTTCCAGCTGTTGCTGTGCAGTAAATCAGTTGGATGTTTGGCTCCCAGCACCAGTCCTTCAAACAGGTTTGAGCAGACAATGGCCACTCTCCTGAAAATTCATGTTATCAGGGTCAGGAATGAGGAAAAATCGAGCAAGTGGAACATGTGGAATATCAAATATTAACATCAGTGGAACCTACCCAGGAAAGATCACAGGTCTGTGGCAGCAGAGACCACGTGAACCCTGTGACAAACACAGGAACGTGCCTTGAAAATCCACCCCCTGAGGACAGGAAGGTTCTGAATCTATCACAGCACTGCATGTTGGCAGGGGCTTGAAATGTAACTGCTTATAAGACTGCTTTATAATCTTATTTCTGGGACCACACCATCAGTTTATGTAAATTCTATGTGAAGGAGCCCCACCTTTGCTGGGAAGGACTCCCAGGTCGGGCCAGTCAGCCACCCCTATTACCCAGCTTTATTTTGTAGGTCACTTGTATATTGTGTGTTCCATTAAAGCTTACAACAGCCCTGAAGATATTGGGCAGTTATGGAATATGATAACGTTCCCCATCTCACTGTTCAGGTGTGGTACCAGGCACATCCCCTGCCGTGGTTGCCAATAACTGGCTTTTAATGAGCTGTTTGTGCCAGTCAGCAGAAAGGTCCCTGCGGATCTGAGAGCTCAAGAACTCTCCTGTTGTTCAGAAATGACAGGTGACCTCCCCCAGATCAGTGCATGTATCAATGCCCACAGGCCTGGGGCTTGATTTTAGAAAAGACCCTTTTACAACTTCTTCCCCACTTGTAATAATAAAAAAAAAAAAAAAAAAAAAAAAAAAAAGCCCATCAATCCTCACTCATTTTTCCCTTCTAATTCACCTTGGCTGCAATGCCCTTCCCAGTTAATAAAAGTGAGGCTGGAGATGTGTTATGACTGCAGCCACATCTTATTGTCATCTCTTATCTTATATTTAGATCACAAGCTTTATGAGGCAACGTCTGTGTTTTTGCACTGATTTTATATGGTGGCTGGTGCACAGGCTTAATGCAAAATTGTGGCTCCTAGGAATTGTCACTGATGATAAAAGCTGTTTTAATGAGTCTGCATTATCAATAACATCATTAGCGTTATTCCCTGATAAATTCCATCGCTTCCAAATCAATGTCAGGCAATTATTTTAAAATAGACAGTGGATGCATTATTTTCTAATAACCCTACAAATGTGTGTCTTGCTTAAACAAAGAGACAAATTCAGCTCCAGCTAAGCATGAAATACTCTGTAATGTTTTCATTATGAGGTTACATATGAGGTTGTTCATTAGATAGACTAAACGAGCAGACGATAAATAAAAATTGAAAGAGAGAAATGTTCAGGGCATCAGTATAAACTCAGCAGAGCTTCTGATTTTCCCCTGATCATCCTGCTTTGCAGCCCTTCTGGATTCCTGCACTCAGGACACACAGGCTGAGCTGCCCCAGCAGTCCCCTGGTCAGCCAGGAGCCTCCTGGCTTTGTCCTCCCCAGAGCAGTGTCAGGCTCTTCCCTGCCAAGCCCAGCTTTGGTTTGTGGTTTTAATGAAAACCACTTCATGTATTACAGAATAAATTATTGTCCTTCTCTCCTGGATTGTTGGTTTAAGTGCAATTAATTGGAGACTGAAGAAGGGAAAGCTGGTATGAAATACATTCTCCCTTTTGCCCTGTCTGCCCTCTCTCCCATGTAAGCAAGCTGGGCTTGCCACCAATTTCTTGCAGCTCAGAAACGATCATTTTGAAAGAGCATTTACCAGTGTTCCCAGGATATATATAGAGATACATATGTAGCTGTACATTAGGCACCATCAGTGTGCTTCTTCCTTTGCTTACTGAAAGAAAAAACATGGGGATAATATATACAGAGCATTTAAGAGTGTTTGTTTCCCCTGAATGCACTCATTTTGGTGATATTCATCATCATTAGGCACAAGGTTTGCTTCCATTTCTTTTTTTTTTATTTTTTTTGGTGAAGAAAGCTTCCTCACCAGCAGCATTTGCACTTGTGCAGATTTGGATCCTCCCACTGGTGGAAGCTGTACGTCCTGGATTCAATGAGGGAATTTAAATTACAGAAATATGGACATAAATATTCATCTCTTTAGGCTGTTTTCACCTCCCTCCCCCTCCAAAAAAGACGGAGTACTACAGCCAGTGGATTAAGGCACACCGAGCAAGGGTGGGGAGGCACCAGGTATCAACTGCTCAGTCTCTCAGCCAGTGCAGTGACCTTGCGTCTGTCACCGGGAAAGGACTGAGGACCCGTTAATGCTTCAATCAGCTGCTTCTTTGTACCGTCCCGGGGACATAATGTCTCCTTGTATAAATGATGTGCAGCCCCTGCCCTGCTCTGGTGCTGATGGCATTTTGCTTTTTCTGCTTTTGTAAGGATTAGGAGCATAGAGAAGCAGCCCTGCTAGAAATTAAGGTGTCTAACAGCTTGGGTGTTTCATGTTTTTAAAAATTGTAGCACGAGTGAAACCAAATATCCCCTTTTTTTCTTAACTAACAGCTATTATTTCTATATCTTTGGAAATAGGGAAGATCACAGAGACTGTTCTCTCACTGCTCTACCAGAAACAGGCGCCTGCAGACCAGTTCAGAAAAGTAGGGTATAAAATTATTGTGTTTCTACATATAAAGATTTTGGTATTAAAGTTACATTTACCATCCGCTGTGCAACACTGTACATTATAGCATCTCTGGAGGTCATCCTTACAAGCTGGTGACAGCACTCTGTATCTCAAAGTTATTAGTCTAAGAATAAGCCCATTTTTATGCAGTTCTTCAGAACAACTCTCTCAAGTGGGCAGAGGGGATGAAGTACAAATGTAGGGCAGCTCTGAGCATCACGTGTCACAGAGGACACGCTCAGTGTCCTGTTTTTGGAGGAAGAGCAATAGGCTTCCCTTGCCCTTTCTTTGCAGCACTAAATCCATTTGTTACAACTGTAGATTGTCCTTTCAGATACACACCCTGCACCTCTAAATTAAACCTGACTTCACGAAAGAACCAGTTTCCTCGGAGAAGTCAGCACTAATTTTTTTAGTTGATTGATTTAATGGGCAATAAAGGAAAGTATAGTGACTGCTACAGTGGATCTCTTTCCAAAAGTCTTTATGTTGGCATAAACTATATCCATGACCTCAAAGTTTCCTGAATGCTGAGTCAAAAATTAAAATTCCCATTAAAAAAAATAAAACTCTTATTAGTTCTTCTGGAAGTAACTGATGCACAGTGAGATTAAATGACTTCACCAAAGAGAGACAACATTTCCTTTAGATCCTTAATATTACATGTGAGATACACATTTCATAGTCATCAGCTGCAGTGGTTCCCAAGGACATGTGACAAGATAATTTAAGGAATTTGATGGAAAATTTTCATGGAATAAAGAACCTCAGCATGTTTTTAAAATGAAGGAGAGTTGGATGCCTAACACATACCTTGATCTGTATTTCCCCTACAAGGAGTGGAAAAATTAGAGGGCACAAAAACATCATTAACAGCCCTTCACTGTCAATGTGGGCTAGAAATCAAAATGCCTTTGAAAATGAAGACAGCTCAGGTAATCTCTCTGTTAATCTCTCTGTATTGTTCCTCCAATTTTTGACAGGAGGATGCCTATTATTATCCAGCAACATTGGAAAAAAAGCTTTTTCCTCAACTAGCTCTATCAGATTACACTTCTCCATCACTTTCTCTCTTCCCTCCACTTAGTGATGGCTGGGTTTGGCAAATGGCTGCAATAAAATGACTTCTCTTTTACAAAGCAAAATAAACAACACATGGTAGATTTAATACAACCAATCATCTCCCTCTCCAAATGACTTTCATTGCATTATCTCCTGATAGGAAGTGACAGCTGTGTTTAATGAGCTGGAAGAACAGGTCAATAAAATATATATATGCATGTTGCTTAAGTATCTATTACATATGTGTAGACATTAAGGCAGCTCATGGCATTTATCCTACTGCAGGAGTTTATAACGACAAAGCACCACGGGTTCCAGCAAACAAGATTAAAGATTATTTCCTCACAGAGTACTGCCAGTAGTTCCTGAGCATTTTAAACTTATTTTTAAAATCTGTAGATTAGTACAGATGATCAGAGAGCACACCAAGGATCTCTTTGCCTGGCTCTGTCGAGCTCATTCCTGAAACAGAAGCTCCTTTGCTGTTCCAATACTGGTTTTCTGCAAGTTCAGGATGGAGAGTCATCTCTCAGAATCAGCTGCTCTGCACGTTTTACTAATGCAAATGAACATTTCAAAACTACAAAACAAGAGGGGTGAGAAGCTGCCAAACCCAAGTTGTTTAGAGAGTCATTCCTAGACAATTTGCCTCCCGAACCCACTACCAAGCCTGACACTACCCAGCCCTACCAAACACTGACATTCCTAGTTGTATATTTATTCTCAGGTCTTTTCTTAGCCCCAGAAATTGGGGTTTTCTTACACCAGTACACTGAAAAAAGTTTTCAATAAAGGTACAAGGTTATAATTTCTCTTTTTAAAGGGCATTTGAGCATCATTAGCACAATCAAGGATATTCTCAAAACTGAGAGAATGTAAAATGCTCTCAAGCAAGAATAGAGGAGCGGAGCACAGCTTAGACCAACAGCTCAGAGTTTCTAATTGCACTCTTAGAAAGAATCCTGGCAATAAGGTGCTTAAATTACTACAGCAGGATAATGATCCTCAAACTAGTGTGGAGGCATCTGGGATTGGGACTTGAAAGAATCAAACTTCTTGGCTCCATTCTTTCATGTTCACATACACAGCTGGAAAAAGCTGAGCTGATCCTTTCAAAAGTGAAGTTAATGAATTAAAGTGTAACAGCGAAGAATTTATTAAACATTAAGAAAAGGATCAGAGCAAATGATCCAAATGCTGTGTCTGTGAGAGCAAAGGGAGCATCTGATTAGCTGTGGCTTTGCACCATAACACAGAATCAACCAGAACACCTCTGGCTTTGCTTTCAGATAAAAGGTGTTCCTGTAACTGTTCATAAGGAAGCAACATTTGTCACGTGCTGAATGAAATGACTGAGTCCTCAAAGCCTGGTGGTCTGTCACCTAACAAAGACCACCATCCCAGACTCCACAGTAAGAGAGCAATTTTGGCAGTGCATTAAGTACAGCATAATGCTTCAGGTGAAGAATATGTAAAGAATGTGTCTCTATAAAGCAAGTATTACCAAAAGAGCTGAGAAGGTGCAGGCAGTAAGGACATTATCAGTCACCTACTCCAGTCCCCAGCTCTATTACAGAAATTAAAATAACAATAATGATTTCATTATATATGGAGTAAATCCCACCAGAACTGGGGGTTCACCTGAAGTTCAGACACTGGATAACAAGAGGAAAAGATGGGAAATGGCCTCCTTTACATGTCCCAGAGAGCATGGTGGGCTGGAGAGACTGCACTGAGTTACACACGACTCAGTTCTGCTCTCATTGCTCCCAGCTCTGCCTAAGACTCACACCAAGAAATTGAAAATTCTTATTAACTCACTTCTGGAAGAGAGCAAAATCTCCCAGAGATGGCTTTAAATTTAATTGTTTGTGAAGAACATCAGGACCCAAACACAGCAGTTTAAAGAGAAGTGGACAGCTTTCAATTTACCTTGCAGCCTATTTTGATCCCGGGCTGCTGATGCAGAAACTTCTGCACTCCAGCATCTCTGTGGAATCACTGTGGCAAGATAGAGTTGTGCTTATTTATGCAGCACATTCATAGTGAGCAGTGGGAGTGCAGGGAGTGAGGGCAAAGTCACCCCTGCCCCCCTGAACAGAACAGCTCCAGAGTCCTGAGGTTGTGTCTCCAAACATTATTTGACACCCTTAATACTGATTAAACACAGGACATTGAGAAGGTGGCAAACATAGCCCAAAGAGCAGAAATATTTTAGATTAATTCAACTTCTATTCCACGAACTAACCAGGTTAAAGAAAACCCAAACAACCCCCTTGAATACTGAACAGCTTCCAATGAGGCTTCAGCAGAGAGCGGGCAGATTTCCATCTCTCTCAGAGAAACAGTGGGGAGCTGAGCAAGCTGAAAAGCCAGTTTCTTACCTACAGAAATGAGCTGATTTACCTTGCTCCTTGAAATATCTTAAGGTAGACTACAAACAGCCTATTCAGATACACCACAATTTTCTTGTGTGTATGTATTTATGCATGTGCAATTTGAGTTTGGGACGACACAGTTCAGAATTTTGAAGCTGCCGTGGGAACTCTGGATTCTTGTTTTAACAGATTTTCTGTTTTTTAAATTCCACATCCCAGGGAAAGTCATTTGCACTGATCTGGGGTTCTACTGTCAAAGGAAGTTTTCAAACTTCGCTGTTTGTCCTTACAACAGGTCTAATAAGTTAGTAACAGGCTGGTGGCATTTGCTGTGTTGTTTTACTTGGCACAGCTCTAACAGCCCTGTGTCTCCATTTCATTCTGATTCCACAGGGCTTAATGCTCAGTAGTTATGATTTCAACTTATATCTCAGCAAAAGTTAGAGCAGGGACTCTCTATTTTGAATGCTATTCAGTATCCACACAGAACTTCCAAGTGGATTTTGAGCCACTTCTCTAGAAGCAATTCAGCTTAACCACAATTATGGTTCAGGTACCTGAACTCTGTGCACAGCCAGGGCATCCTTGAGCAATGTAAACTCTGCTCCATTTAAGACTCCCTTGCAGAATTTGGTGCATCCTGTGGTACACCAGTGTAGTATATAATATTGTCTGACAGTGGGAAGATGATGGAACTGCCAGACAATATTTATTTTTGATTATCTACATGAATATATTTTGCTTAGCAGTCAGTAATTCTTGGTAAATTTGAAAACTGAGATTTATCACGTTAAAGGGCTGAAATGAAAGTATTTGATACAGAATTTTAAACTAGGCAGTAAAGTCAACAAACCAGTTTTCATGAAATAGCAGGGGGGATTGTGATGTGAAAGAGCAACTAGAGTCCTGTTCAGGCCTTATTAATGCAATAACATTCTGAATTGCAAGCTCAAAAGCACTGATAGGTCAGTCAATATTCTTAACCTGAATTTTGTCCTCATTCACAATGCTTTGAGAATCAAAAGTGTGCTAAAACCTACAGTTTTTCAGTGAATATAGAAACACAGATCTGTGGTTTCTGTGTTACTCAGCCAGGCAATGTTTCCTGTGAAAGGAATGATACTCTTTGGTCTTGTATTTTAAAACAGAAGAAGAGAGCACTATATTTGACTAGCAAACAGTTAAAAATTAAAATCTCATCTGCTGCAGTATCCTAGAAAATATTTAAGATAATCTACATAACAATAAAATAATGTAATTTCTGAGCAGAATTCCCTAATGTATTCAGTTTATTCAATGATAATATTGTTGAAAAAGTAACAATATTATGTTGTAGCCCCAATTTGCCAATGCACTTCAGTTCTGCACAGGTGTACTTTGAACACTTCTGCAGCCAGAGGTGTGTTCTTGAACAGGTATTTAACTACTTTACTCAGTGACTTTTAATGCATGACTATCACAGACAGAATAAAATGTGCCTGATTAAGAAAACTCTGGAGGGAATCTCAAAATTAGTCTCTTAATGACTCTTATAATTTTAAAAATGAGATTAAAAAAGTTAAAGAAATTATAAAAAATGAACCACCTTACAATGTGTGCTTTTATTGGGTCTTTGATTAACTGAAATCTGGGAAGGCATGACCCATGAATAATTGTCAGTTCATTTTCAAACTTCTACTTTTCCCATCTCTGCTATTCAGTCTCACTGAACTTCTAAAGTGCTTAATTAAAAAAAATGATTGGACCAAACCTTCAGAATAATTCTGTAGGCCTTGAATGCTTAAAGAGAGTAAGTTATCAGACACCTTATTCCACTAGCAAAAGAGTAGGAAAAAAATCACTCAAACACTTTTTTTTTCCCCCTAAAAAAGCCCTTTCCTGCTGGGAATCAGCACCTGTGTTTGCACTGGGAGCCAGCCCCAGCTCCAGGGATTTCACTGGGATACACTGAAATATGTAGGTGAAGAGGAACATGGAACAGCTGCATTTAGTTTCCTACTGCTTTATCTTCCCTTAGGTGTATTTATTCTACTCTCTGATCAAAACTATCAAGCAACTCCTAATTCCTCAGCCCTCTGCTTGATTCCCTTGAGTGTCTGATTTCCTCCCAGAGCAGGGGTTTGTCCCTGTCTGTGCTCTCAGAAACCAGGACAACTCTTGTCCTTTCCTATCCCAGCCATGTCTCCTGACCAGAATCTGCCCGATTTCAGTCAGAAACTTAGGAATTCCTTGTGCCTTTCAGGATATAACTGTGTCTCCAGAAATTATCTTCACACTGTAACCTATCTTAAAATCAACATTTACTGAGGTGAGACTGAAGCATCACTTTGGCATGATACCAACTACCAAAAAAGAGCATCTCGTGTGATTAATACAAAGACTTGTTCTCTTTTCTGTTGAAAAGTTTTTGAACTAATGGTAATAAATTACTAGAGCTGCAAAGAATAACTCCTCTGATGAAGGAGTTAACCACTGCAGTTAACCACTGCACCCCATGCTTGTGGTTTGCCAGTGAGTAAAATTCTGATTGCCATGAGCACATTTTTCACATCAAAAATGATTTAGTTTTACCCATTTCTCTGCCCTGACAGGGTGACCAGAACTGCTTTCAGCACTGCTCAGTGGGTGACAAGGTGGTGACAAGGTGATGTGTGACCAAAGGTTGGGCTCCATGACCTCCGAGGTCTTTTCCAACCTAAATGTTTCCATGAACACTGTGATCAGGAGCTGTGATCAGCCACAAACTATCTCAGGCTACACTGAGCATCCCCTGACACCAAGACAAATGTTTTCCCATCCTGGTCTGCCATTGGATCAATCCAGCAGGACACAGCCTTGTCACAGGTGCTCTTGTCCTTGCTCAGTGTCAGTGACCAGGCAGGAGACTGAGGGTTCATTTCTCATTAACATTCCTAACCCAACTATACAAATAAATTCCTGAAACACAGAAAGAGTTCTAGCTGGGCAAGATGGTATTACTCCTCTGATATCACATTGATAATTACCTCTAATTATTATTACTTTTATTTCCCATTTTAGGGCATTGAGACTTAAAACTTGACTTCAGGTCTCAGGTATTCAGTGGCTGGAGAGAATGAGAACTGTCAAGCTTACCAGTACAGCTGAAGTTCCAGATTATACTGTGCTAAATTGCTTGGGCATGTCCTTAAGTTCATGAGTTGTCCATTAAAACCAACTGCTTTTATAAAATAATTTTAAAAACACAACTTGTGCAGCCTTTCCCAGTGCTCAGGGATGGCCAGTTTTAATCAGTGTCACTGTCAGAGCCCAAGCTCCATTGTTTATTTAAATATTTCAAGTCTTTCCCTTTCAGATAGCAGTACATGGTGTTTTGCTTATTTTCTTTGTTTACCACTTCTCTTTCTCATTCAGGGTTTCAAGACCAGTAAAACTGAATATATTATCTACACAGAAGACTCTCTTTTGTTGCCTTTCTCTTTCCCCACTCTGTGAGAATGTTAATTCTGTTGCCAGGTCAGCTCTGGAGATCTGATGCCAACTCCCCAATCTCTTTATATTTCCTGATAATAAATTTTTAAATAATAAAGGTAAAACCAATCATAGCACCTTTCTGTAAGTACCCAGAAAAAAAAAATCACATTTAAATTGCTGCACTGACTTAAAAGTCCAAGCAAGCAGAAAGGAAGTGATTATGCTCCTAGATTTTCAGATTTTGATATCCTGGCAGGCACACTCACACTGCAAACATGCTCTGCCTCATAATGCTGCATTTGTTGATGAAATTTAAGGACATTTTAAAAGTTATATAAGGAAATTCATGGACAAGGAACTCAAAACACTGTCTTTGTAGACTTTATTTTATTGCTAAGCTTAATTAATATTTCCTTCATCCTTGATCTAGATAATTCTATCCCTTGGGAGGAGGGTGAGGGGAAATTGTTCACAGAAAAAAAAATATCTAAAGCTCTGAAAAATAAACTTTTAATTAAGACCAAGAAAACCCAACCAATCACAAAATCTAAACTCAAGACAGAGATAAAACGGAGTCATTTGTGTTTTCTAGAGTAACTTCAAACTATCTGCAATCAATGATCTGTGAATGCCGAATTTCTGCAAACTGTGCACTAAGGCCAATACTGACTTTTAGATAACACTTATCCACCCCAAATGTCTATTCTTGTGAGAACTAGAGTCCAAAATCTACATCAGTCTATGCAGAGATGAAAAATCTTGAAGGTCTAGATGATCAGGAAGCTTTCAGTCAGAACTACAGCGGGCTCAGAGAAATTCCAAAGGCTGGATCAGGCCCCACTGGATGTCTGTGTAGCTCCTTGTCACACAGGCAGCAGAAGATGCCAAGGAAAAAGTGCAAGGGCAGGGCTAACATTTCGTGGTAATTCCTTGTTATTTGTCGCCTGAGGGCTCGCTCACATTTCAGTGTCTTGACATTTAAGTGACCTTGACAGATTTCTCTTGCATGAATTTGTCCAGTCTCATTTCTAATCTGTGTAAACTTTATCAACCATAAAATCTGACAGGAAGAAATTCCATGGCCTAATTATGGGTCCTGTTAACAAGCAGCTCCTTTTGTTTTGGAGCCATTGCAATGCAGTTTATTTGGGGTGTCCTAATTCTTGCAGGGACAATGAACTATCATGGTCTATTAATGCTCACAGTTCCACTCAGGTTTCATAGATCTTTGTCATAAGCTCCCTCAGTCACCTTTTTATTTTCTAGGCTGGAGAGTCTTTCTTTGTCATCCCTCACGTAGGTGTTCGTTCACACCATGAACAATTGTGGGATTGTTTACAATCTCCATGCAGACTCCACATACACCTCCTAAGTTTAATTAAAGTCAAATGAAGGAGAAAAGTAGAGCAGGAGGTTGAAGAGCACCCCAGAGAACACGGTGTGATTAAGGGCAGCCAGCAGAGATTTAGGCAGGGCAGGTTGTGCTCAACTAACCTCCTCGAGTTCTTTGAAGGTATTACTGTGGTGACAGATAAGAGAAATACTGTGGTTGTACTGCATTTAGTTTTTCCAAAAGCATTTGAAAGCAATCCATATCAGAGATTAATGGCTGGGAGTCCTAGGCTAGAGTTAAAAATAGGGCCCTGGATCCTGGACTAGGAACAGAGCAGGAGGAAGGAGCAGGAATATCACCCCACACTCCCCCAGCACTGCCCATGGAAGGCAGGGCCCTCTCCAGGGCTGTCACCAGAGCCCTCCCTGGAACAGCCCTTTGGGGGACACAACACAACAGACCTTCTGCACTTGCAGAATCAGCAGAGAACGGTTTTTTACAGGAAACTGCTGATTAATTTTATCTGATTGAAACGAGAGGAAGAACGGCAGCAAGGTGAGCAAACTGTAATTACTGTGGCGAAGCAAGGGAGAGGTGTTTACCCGAATGGGGCTCGGCAAGGGCACGAACAATGCACTTCTGTCCCTTAGGTAAGTCATCAAATGTTTGTCAAAAATGTATTTCAAGAAATTATCCACCCATTTCCAGTACCCAGGGCTGTGAGCACTACTTAAGACAGTGCTCTGATCAACATTTCCTCTAAAGGGCCTCAAAACAGCCAGCAGAAATAGGAAAAATACACCAGACTTTTTCCTGGTGTATTTTTATTGTAATCACCATAACGTGAGAAATACATGTGTATTCCTCACACACTCTGCCATCCTGATATGAAACTATCCAGGCAACCATACTTTTAGCTCTTTTTTGCACAAATGAGGAAAGTCTAGCAGAGTGACTTTGTTTATGTAACAGTTTGGGATTTTTGTTATGGCGAGATTGTGTCACATTATACAAATGTATGGGGTTTTAATGTACCATCCTCAAAGCACTTGGATACTGATGTGCAGCAATGGAGGGATAATTACAACTTTTAAGAGAAGGAACAAAGAAATATTCCCCTACTGAGTAGTATAAATTCAAGTCTAATAAGTAGTGATTAGTATCACACGAGTAGAACTGTGTAAATTATGCAGAAAAAAGTATTTACAGATCCATTTGGGTTTCCAAGTGAATTCCTTTCAGCCATATTATACTGTGCTGGATGCTCACTTTCATAAAATATTAAAGCTGTTGTGTTTTATTAGAGAAACACAGTTCGTGAAGGGAAGTTTTTAAGTTTCATTAGGCAGAGATGTTATTGAAAACAAGTTTTGAATCTTCACCAAATATATTCACATAGGTGCTTGTGTACCCAACCAATTAAGGTCTGGGAAGCCCATACAATGTTCTAAATCATTCATGGCAAGAATCAAGCTCAAATTTCCAATATTTACAATAAAGTTTAAGAAAAACATTTCTCAGAAACATTTGAATAATTAATACACAGTTGAGAGAATCTCAAGCCATTCTGCAAGCTGAAAAAAAATTATTTGCCATGAATTATTCATTTAGCTCTGCAAACAACTCTTTTCCTTAACCCAGGAGGATTTACTCTTTTTAGGTGATTATCTTGCACAGTGGCTCTGCTACACTGTAGTTTAAGTGATGCTGTGTTTGTAACTCTAGGTTGGCTCCAGGAGTTGATGTAGTAGAGACAGCAAGGGCTTAAAGCCACGAAAATAAAAAACAAACAAACAAACAAAGGAGGCAGATGTTTGGACTATTCTATTCCACTACAACCAAGCTGCTGCCATTGGCTGGGATGAGATGAACTGCACTCTACATCCTCCTGCTGGAAAGGCATTTGGCTGAGTGAGACACGGGCTCCAAAGTGTGAGTTCGTTTTGTCAGGAAAGTACAGAAAGGACCTTGTTATTTGCCCTTCGGAGCACTTCTGTATAGGGATGAAATGTGCGTTGCAAACCTGCTGGGAAGCTTATAAACCTTCTTTTTTTGTTGTTTTGGTGGTTTTTTTTTCAGTCTGCTGGGCAGGCCAGGAACCCTGCACTGTGATACCGGTTGTTCCTTATTAACACAGATTAGCGTCGCCCGTTTTTAAAACAAAAATCAGATGACACGATAAATTTGGTTCACTGATGCAGCAGAAACCAATTACTGCACAGCAACAGGGAGACTGAAAAGCAACAACTTGTAACTATTTGTTCCAGCTTTTTTGGTAACACAACAACCGAAATGTGTTGTCGTGTTTCAATCGCGGCTCTTTTTTCCACAGCCCGCCTTTCCCCTCCTTCCCCTCCATTTAAATGAGTTGCTGCTTTATCATGGGATGGAGATGCAACTCTCCCCAGAAACCCACGTAGGAAAGAGAGGCTGGAATTTCTGCTGAATGCAGAGAAATAACAAAACAATGCTCTAAAAGCGGCCGTGAAGTGCATACATCAAAGTCAAAGGAAATCTTTGTATTCTGCCGGTAATGCTTACGAGGTAAAGTGGCATGCAGATTTCTTATTTAATAAATTCCCACAGAAAATTAGTTTTTCACAGTGGGAAGAATTTCAAGGCTTGCTGCGATGAACAGGCAGGATCTAATCACTGCTCAGGCTTTGTAGATACACCAGGGTTTGCAGATATTTGAATGATCCAATTATTCTGTTGAGGCACAATCACCTTACCTGCATACTAATCAAGTCATATGCCAACATGAAACAACTCTGGCTTTTCTGGAAGCTCTAGACATATACTGCTCCCTGGTTGACCTTCTGCCAATTACATTCATTTCAATTCTATTAGCTCATCTTTTGCCCAAAGGTGACATATGCACAAATCTATAGGGAAAATTGCCTAAATCAACTTTCCTCTACACAGTGGTTGCTCAGCGATGTGAGTACCAGGCATTAATTCCAAAGCTGGATGCAATTGGACACTAAATAGCAGGGAATTTTTCAGACACGAAACCTCTTCAGAAACGGTAAAGTTACATTCCATAAAAATGAGAGGATTCTGTTTATTACAGGAAACAAAATCAATTATTCAGTTTTATACCTTGTGAACGAGAAGACAAAATGAGGAGGAGCAGAGCCCACATCATCTCTGCTGCATCAGTATTTAGAGACTGTTGGGGTTCCCTTTTGGGGAGCTTTTTGCACACTTGGCAGTTTTATTATCTATTCTTATTCCTTGTGACTGTGGACTGAGATATTGGTAAACTTACAGAATATGGTACTGGTAGAATTTTGGAGCACAGCCAGCAGAAATATTTTTAGCATTACATTTTCCAACTATGGTTCATTACAAAAATATTTATTGCCTAGATTTTATAAGAGCATTCTCCTCAAAATAACAATGGCAACCTTTCAAATATGTATTGGTATATCTTCCAGAGACTCATCTCAATTTCTCAAAGTCACCAACATTTTGTCAGAACATTTCTGATGATTAAACCTAGGAAATTAAGCAAAAGCCCCAGCATTTTTCATGCCTAGTACACCCATGTTACTAGCAGTAACACTAGCTGTTCTTTATCTCTGGCTTATAGATATAATATTAGATTATGGTGGTTTTTATTCCAGCTGTAACGGTATTTACACCAAGTGCCTGCTCTTTTAAGAAATAAATGACCTTATGCAGTGCTGCACATAAACAGTGAAAGGAGAATAGCAGAGGACTTGCAGAGGATCAAAAGGCAGCCCCGTGTCAAGCCATTAACCCTGGGGCTCATCGTTACCCTCCGTGACAGCATCAGGAGCTGGAGATGATGTGCTGCAAACACCCACCCAAGGAACAGCCATAAGGATGAAATATTGCTGGTGACTAATGGCACTTACTGAGCCTTTGTGCCTTTGCAGAGAACCCTCTGGTTTCTCTTCAGTGTCTCTTTTAAACTGTCATTACTGTTTTACCCTCTCCTAACAGACAAGGGCGGGTAGACGGGTCAGCACACTCTCAAACTCCCGTCTCAGGAACTGCTCCCAAGCCTCTGCCATTCCCCACTTCTGGCAACATGAATCTGGAGAAACTCCCCTTTCTTACTCCTGGAGCAGCTTCTGTAATTACTCTATCAGTAGCAGGTTTAAATACTGCAAGGAGCTCTTCAGGAGAACTTAGCTCCATTAAATAAAAGGAATAAAAGGCAGATGGATTTCTGTTTTCCTTCTATTTCATTTTTCATACAAGCACCCTGTTCAAGGTAGTGAGGGAAAATAGTTCCTCAAAAAACAATATTGAGGTGAATTTCTATCGCTTTTTGTCCTGTAAGCTTCTTACAAGGGGGAAAAAAAAAAGAAACAAATAGATTCTCTGGAAGAATTGACTTTGTAGAATAATAACACAGAAGAAACACAGGAGGAGGACAGATGGAGAAGATGCACATACTCTTAACAACAAAAGGATACACTGTTTATTTATTTTTCAAGGCCATTTGTAATATGTGAGTGTCCCCATGAAAAGCTTTTGCAAGGGGAATGAAAAATGCTCACAATTGGGGAAAAATGCTCAAGTACTGCATATTTTACCAATATAAGTGTCTTGTCTGAAAAGAAAAAGGTCTGAAAAAACCTATACACTTGTTTCTGCAGCTGACCATTTAAATCAATAAATAAAATCAGGTATAACTTTGCCACCTCCTTACAGAACTGCTACTTACTGCAGCAGACAAGGAAATCCATTAATTACAGAACTTGTGTCATTCTCAAATTTATAACCATTATTATGAAACAAAAAATGTGTTTGTCTCCTGGATAGAATTCACTGATACATCCTGACAGTTGTAGCTGTGATGGTTTTAAACTCAAGACCAGCTGTATTCTGAAAGAATCTGATCTCTGTCAGAATAATCTACGCAAATCTGGCTGACATGTGACTAAGAGTCACTTTTATACATTTTGTCAGTTTGCCTGAATGACCTCTTCTTTAAAATATCTACTTAACCCTCTGTCCTGCTATTTTATAGAATGGCTTTTCTTTTTATTGTGGAAGAAAAGCTATTCACCTGCTGCACCCACAACTACATTATTGTGAATACCTTCCTTTTTTTGCTAAGACTCCATTTAAATTTCAAAGCAGAAGAGAGATTGCCAGGTGATCTCGAAACAATTAGAAATTTTGTGAACTTCCCAAAGATATTTCGTCAGTATTAAAACAGGACAGCTCATAGAATTTCAAAGTGGACTTGTTCTTTGCTGTGTAAAGGAATTCAAACCAGAATATTCTTCTGCACAGATTCCTGGCTGAACTGAGCAACGAGAGGTGGCAGAGAGAGATGACCTTGTGTGAGCATCCGCCAGGATCTGCACATCAAAGGCACATCTGAGATTAGGGACGACTGGAACAAGCTATCCCATATATTCTTTCTGATGGGATGCTTTCTACAAAAGCAACTTGTAGAATAATTAAGCGTTCGGAAGTTCAAAAAGTAGGTCTGTATAAGCTCAAAGTGTCCAGGGGCTTGGTTTGAGAGAGATGAACCTGAACACAGCACGGCCCAGAGATGGGGCTGGCACACAGGGATCCTCGCAGGGATCACACGTTTGGGGATGCTTTGAAGGGCTGAATTAGTGCAGTGAACTCAGAAGGGAAGAATTTTGTGAGGGAGAACAATTATATAACTCACTGCTCTATAAGCAACTCAGTAAAACACACTTTTTAGTCCCCTCTAGAAAGTAATGTTGCCTTGCCATCCTTGTGTGTAGTGCAGTGTGTGGTGATGATGCAAAGCTCTACAGGCAGCCCTCTCCTGCTCACAGGGTGCTCCTCTCTTGTTTCTAGGTTTAGAAACTGAAGAGAAGCTTAAGGATTTAATTATTCCCAAAAGATTTCACTGGGCAGTTTGTAGTAGTTAAAAATAACTTTAAAACTGACAACACTGAAGCAAAAGTTCTGTTGTGAATTTTAAATTGAATTTAAACAAGCTATAGGTTGTTGAAACATTTGCTGAATAAAGGATTGATCATTGAACACAAAGAGTTTAATTTTTTCTATAGGAACAGACAATATTTTTTCTATAGTAACAGACAATATAAGTGGGAGATAAAAGAAATACTTTACTTCCACAGTTCCCATCTTGGTGTTGGAGAATTTCCTGTCCTGTGATTTGTAGATTTATACACATGTAGTACAAAGCATATCAAACACAAATGTCTAAATACTGTCTGTTATCTGAGTTCAGTGACTCAGGGAAAGAGGCCTCCAGTTCCTTCCCCACACAGCATCACAAAGCAGAAAAATGCTAATCAATAACTTCCTACCAGGTTATATTTCTACAACAGTTGTAGTTCACAATATCCAGATTATCTCAGATAACATGTCTCTGATTTAGAAGAGTTTCTGAAAGAATGGGGGGAGCAGGGTGGAGATTTATTTCTTACAGCAGGGCTGTAAAGCCTCCCGAATAGAAATTGGTTTCTGGTTCAAGTACAGCAAATCTGACATGGCTGAACACAATCACAGAGATTGTTTGGGTTTTCAAGCCCCTGATGAGCACTTCAGTTCCTCGGGAAGAAGCTCACCTGGGCACTGTGGGGATGTCAGTGACACCCTCAATCTCAAGGAAGATGAGCCCCTGACTTGGAGCACTGTGGAAAATGCAGCCAGCTGCACACGTGCTGTAATTCCTTCTCTTCTGGGCTGGAATTGGTTCCACTGGGAAAGCAATTGCATTAACTGTTAACTTGTTTTGTCTGCAGGGTCTGTTTCACTTTTGATAAGGAATTTCTCGATGCAGCCAGTACACAATAACACGAATATCATAATGAAAACACTGCTTCTCTCAAGGCTCCAATAAACACTTAATGCTGAAGTATCAAGGTCTGGCACCAAGCTCAGCAGGGTGAATTTATTTAACTATCCCCCAAAACAAAGTTACTTAAATACCAGGTAAAAGAGCACGCTGGATTCTTTATCTTGGACCTTTTATGCTGGTACAGTGTATGGTCCACATATTATAACTTAATTCTAGAGTTTTCCCAGAAGATTGCAAGTATTTTTGTTTGTTTCTTTGTTTGCTGAAGGAAACATTAGAGGTAATGTTTTAATATTAATTAATTCCTTCCTTTAATATTAATTAATTTCTTCCTTTCTTTATTTATATATGTGTCCACCCCCTCAGTCACCCAGAAGGTTTATTACATTGTGAATGAAATAGATATTAAGAATCTACTTGTTGAGCTTTAATTTTGATTATTAATTTTTTGGGTGAGTGCAATAGCAATTCCTATTTCTGCCAACAGCTGCCTCAAGCCAGTATTTTTATTCTATACATGGTGTGAATATTGGTGTTCATTTTCCACGCTGCCACCCCACCACCAGGCACTGTTTTAGTGCCCTGCTATGGTGACTAACACTTTAAACCCTGGAGAAATAAAGATAAGCTGTGAACAACACAGTCCTAGCACGAGTTCACAAGTGAACATTTTTCCATGAAAAGGAGCACAATAACTTTACAAATGCTTTCATAATAATAATAATCCAAATCCTTATGAGTCACAGCGGAGGAAAGTTGCCACTGATTCCTCTGAAATATTTACAGGTCTTATCACTTTTCAGTGCAATAAATGGAACTGTGTTCTGGATCACCCCCTTGCCCGACTGCTACCAGGGAAAATTGCAAGGATGGGAGAAAACCAACTGAAAACTGTTTGGCTTCTTTAACTCTTCAGAGCTCCTGCTTCCCTCCCAACATTGTTCATGCAGCGTTTCCAGGGGAAGGCTGGATGATTCCTGCTCTCTTTTCCGATCTTTTATGAGCTGTTTCCTCTGGCTAATTAAAGCAGAGAACCCAGCTGTCTTCCCCTCTGCTTCAGAGTGCTGAGGGAAGGACTCCAGGAAAATCGCTCTTCAGGGGCTCCGTGGTGATAGCCAGGATCTAAGAACTGGGAATTTAATTCTCAGGCTCTAGATTTCTCAGGGCTAAATGGCAGCTGTGTTTGGAAGTTACTTTAGGGCCTGGTCTGAGTCCTGCACTGTGGTCTGAGGAGCCCAACAGCTCCTGATGCCGTCAGAGCAGGGGAGGGGGGATTTAAGGGAAAGCAGGTAAGAACATTGCATTCCCTCCCTAAACCCCAGCGCCTGAAGGACTTTCCTTAACCCAAGGCAGGCTCAGGTGAGCTGAGGACAGCAGCAGGCACCTGACTGATGGGCATGGGGTGGGACAGGGGCAGTTCCTCACGGCTTTGCCACTCAGCTGGTGCGAACACGACTCACAGGTATGGAGGAAACCTCCAAGGGCTCTTGCTCTTTCTGCTTCCCCTTTGCTCCTGCACAACATTAACCAGGGGTAAGGAGATTAACTCTTACACTTTCTAGGAGAGGGCAGAAGATGGTACAAACCCATTTGCTGCTTAGAGACCACACCCATTCCCAGGTTTGCCTGGTCTTCCCTGAGAACACACAGCAGGAAGAACATGAATATGAACATGAATATAATCATCTTTTTTTTGTGGAACCAACCAAAAAGCATTTCCAAATTTCTCTGCAATGTAGACAAATTCTATTTCACATCTTTAGCAGGTTGGCTTCATTAAACTTTTTTTCCCCCATAAAAGTTAGAACAATCTGTCTGTCTCTGGAAAACACCATGATCCTGCTGCCCGTGTCCTTCTCTGTGACTGCCCATGGGAAAGACACGAATCTGCACAACTGGGGCTGGGAAAGTGTGGACTGACACCAAAATGTGCCAGCAAGCCCTGGGATGTGTTATCTCTGCAACCTCTTGTCCTCTGAAGAAGGACAGAGCCCAGGAAAAGCAGGGAATAGGGCTGGATATGCAGTGGCCCATTGCAGTGCTCCAAACCTCCCCAGGAGGCTCTGGCTGCAGAGCAGCTTTGCCATCACTGCAGGACGAGGGAACTCAAGGCAGGAAGCACCAGCAAAGTTCTGACTTGTCTAAAACTGGGATTTTGCTGCCCTCATCAGTTTACAAACCTTGGAATCACCTCGTTTCCTTGTGCCTGAAGCTAACCCTCGAGATGAGCTTCCCCCAAAGGTGTTGTAGCTCATTAAAAACTGTAATAAACAGTTGGCTGTGCATCTAGGAGAGGTGGCCTTACTGCATTATTAAAAAAAAAAAAAAAAGGAAGTAGAATTAACTGGTGGAAACTGTATATTCACTAATGAATTTCCTTTGAGAAGTCATAGGTTAAGTACAAATGTCAACAACAGGATCCCCAGCTGTCCTCCGTTTCATCTGTGAAACGGTCACTCGAAAGATAAATATTTAGAATAAAAATAGAAGTGTCAGCCCAGAGAAATACAGACTTTGCAAATCCAATTAAATAAAAGCCCCGGGATAGATTTTGTAGTGATGATATCCCAGTAGTATTTCTGTACACTCCTGTATTAAATCAGATCAATATAGGAATGTACTTATAAGTGATTTTTGAGAGCTCTAAGCAATACACAATAGGGTAAGTTGCCTCTGAACACAGTGAAAAGCAGCTACTTCAGGTGAGATTGGCAGAACAATGATCTTAATTTTACACTGTTGAAAACTCCCTGTCCTTGAAAGGAAGAACACATCTGTATTAAAATTAATAGTGCTCCCTCACTGGTACAAGGAAGTAAATACAACTTCCTAACATGAAGACCAATAGTAGTTAGTCACACAAAAGAAATATTTATGGATGCACCAAGGCTTAAAAAATGGATGTTTAATACTAAAATTTCAGAACCCAGGAACTGGGCTATTCTCTGATCACATCAGATGATCTGTTCCTCACAGACTGTTCTTTTAAATACACTTGATGCAAAAGAAACCAAAATGAACCTCATGGTCTGAATTTTGTCTGGAAATTAGCCAAGTTAGTTAACTGCTTACCAGCAGATTGTGTCCCATGGGAAGGGAAGATGCTGACAAGAAAGGTACTGGCTTGGGATGATGTGACATATGCAAGAGAGAGGTCTCTTCTCCTTTCCATTAGAAGTTCCATTAAATGAGGGATCATAAATATGTGCTGCTTTTAACCATGTGCAAAGTACAATATGTTTCTAGTGTAAAGGAATTATGTCCCATTGTACCTCTCAGCTTCTAAGACCTGCAGTGCTGGAGTATTTCAGAGACAGTTGAATATCTGCCTTCAGGACATCAGTTATTGACACCACACTGCCTGGCCTGGATCAACAGGATTTGGATTAAAAGTCATTCCCTAATCCTTCTCTTTGAAAGGAAAATATCTACGCATTTAAAACATCATCTGCTTCATTCCTTCACTCATCAGAAGAGCTTATCTGCAGTCCTAGACAAGTGATAACATTCAAAGTTATGTGTGAAAGGCAAATTGGGAAAAGAAGAGAGAAAAATTTAACAGTGGTCAATGTGTTCAAAAATTTGAATCAAAATTTAATGGTGTAAAGATAAAACACACCCTAATTACATAGTAAGCCAAAACAGTGTTCACATTGCTTTGATCTATTGAGCACTTTACATTCATAATTAAGAAGTGCCTGGTAATGCATTTACCTGAGAAGTGTTATGATCACTCAGAGAATAAGGCTGCTCATTCTCATTTAAAAGACTGAAACAATTTGTTTTTCTTTTTTTAAGGCAGGAGAATACAAATTTTACAACATTTTCATGAAAAGTTCTCATTTGAGCAAGAAAACAAACAGTTCTAAAAGAAAATGTGCAACTAAAATTCTCTCTCTGCTATATATTTACAGAGTGGGCTTCAAGTTACTGAACTGAAAACCCAAACTAATTGTGCCCATAGATACAAGCAGAGTTTCTAAAGCCTAAATGAAAAAAAGGAAATCCATAGAACAGTTCCATGTACATGGTTAGTTCCTGTTGTTACATCTTTGAAAGGCCTCAGCTTCAAAGTCTGCTTAGTTAATCATTCATCTAATTTGGAATAATTAAATGTGGTTTTGTTTTTCACAAATTTAATCTGCCCACATGATTTATTTTTTTTTTTTTGTGAGAACTAAGGGAAGAATTGGACATTTTGATGAGGTTTTGATGTCTGTGAGAGTCATGGACCAGCTATACCCCAATTTATGAAATCTAGAAAGCATACTAAAATACACACAGAAAGTCACAGTCACTGGAGAGATCACCTTTTCTCCCAGAATGTGAATAAATCCCACAGAGTCAAGCAGAAAAGCCCTACAATTCTGCTTGGGCAATGGAGCTGAAGCAGAAGTGGTTCAGTGGCACGTGGGGGTCAGGATGGACAACCAGAACTGTCTTCACTAGTACTATATTTCCATATGTCTAAAGATTGGGTAACCTAATAGCCTGAAAAGCTGCCACAGGGATTTGTTTTAGTAGGCTTCCACTAGTGGGGAAAAAAAATAAAATCTGATTTTTGACCACTCGAGGAGATTTTCCCAGACAAAAGGATTTCTTTTGCTCTTCTATCCCACTTCTGCTAGGTGCCAAGGAAATCATAAGCAAGGCTAATAATGAAAGGGCAGATCACTTCAATGCCAAGTAGTATTCTAGAGTATCTAGAGCAAAAGGACTTGTGGAGTTTTATTTCTTCCTCTGATGAACATCTCATCCTTACTTGGGCCACGATCTCCGGGGAAAACTCTGCTTGCAGCAGTGATAAATCATCAGGGATAAGTCATTAGAACACCTCACACACAAGCCTAGTTTTACTCTCCAAACAAAGCCTGAAATGTCGAAGAATAAGCAGGCTAATTTTTAAAGGCATTATTTCCATATCACTCCCTTCCAGTGCCATCGTTAACCCAAGGGTGTTGACATTTGCTTTTATGAACTGCCTGACTTTTAACCTGGCAGTGCCTTTGTCCACGTGCTGCCAAAGCCTCTCTGCCCTCAGGAATGGCAACCAAAATGCCACGGAATTCCAGGCCCTCTGACCACGTGTGGAACCGTGTTCTGTGGTGTTAACACAGCCGGATGAGCACGGGAGTGTTTTTTCCCATGAAGAAAAACCCCAGCAAATTGAATTACCGCGCTAACACGAGCAAATAAAATTTATTTACAAAAAGAACGCTTAGTGGGATTATCTAATTAAAATTATCCAGCCTTGCTTTGCACTGTGAGTATCTCAAAGAAGGATAGCAGGTAGTACAGTATCTAGTCCCTGTGAATTTATTAGTGTTGAGCTTTAACCCTACAACTGTCAGCTCTGATTGGAAAAATTACGTTCAAGGGTTTGTAGCAAGAAGTGATTAAGTGCATTTACAAAGTGAGGACATCCGTTCCCCAGCTACCTCACATCAATTAAAGGAGGCCAAATTAAATCGATGTTCTAATTCCACAAAATTAATGGTAACTTTTTTTTAATAGATGTAACAACATTTCCCTGAGGTCCTGTAATAAATTCTTCTCACAGCAACTCGTGTAGGAAGTAAATGGTTACCTACCCATGAAAATGCCATGTTTAAGATCAGTTATGGGAAAGATGACAATAAGGTTTCCTAGTGGTTTCAGTGTTCTTCCAGGCATTTTATATTTGATTTACTGGTTCAGAGATCTTTACCTTTAAACATGAGGAAAGCCTGAAGGAAAAAAGATTCTTGTTCGTTATGGAAGTGTTAATTTTTCGCTATAGTTCATTTTAAATAGAGCATTCCTCTAAACTCACGGGATCAGGAGCTAATTAAGGTTACTTGTAATTACTTTTGATCAAAATGAAATTATATGTCTTCACTTTACAACATTTTATAAAAGAAAAAAAGGGATTCCCTTCCCCTTTTTTTTTTTTTTGTTTTTAAAGGG
The DNA here is from genome assembly GCF_001604755.1 of Lepidothrix coronata. Taxonomy (NCBI): domain Eukaryota; kingdom Metazoa; phylum Chordata; class Aves; order Passeriformes; family Pipridae; genus Lepidothrix; species Lepidothrix coronata. The sequence goes on along the minus strand of NW_016690204.1, from coordinate 3,580,502 downwards.
TTTGGTGACATAAACCAAATATTTCAATTTTTCGTATCATCAGTCCTGCCCAGTATAGAGACTAAGAGACCAGAGAGATTTCAGATGCAGTTTTGCAATCTAGAAGCTGCTGTGAAGCCACCCACTATTTATAGCAGAGTATCCCAGTGAGACTGGTGATGGGTGATAAGGAATTAGGTACCACTTCACATGTGAGTGAAGAAGCTGAATTAATGGCTCATATGGTTGCTAAACTTTCACATTCTCTCTAAGATAATGCACTTACAGTTATTAGAAAAGACACATTTGACTACTCTCTATGACTCCTTTAATTTAGCAATTAAAGTATTAAGTAAAGAGCCATAAATCAAAATTTCTGATAGTTACAGCCACATCCAGGAGCACTTGTCACTGCCACTAAGTCTTCTTAAGTTTTCTACAGCATGTCTCCTAAAACACTGTCCTGAGCAGCAGAGAATCATAATTGAATATATCATCCATCTGACAATGAATAAAGTACTTATTAAAAGTTTAACAGGATTAAATTAGGCTGCCTGCTTGGCTTAGCTTTCTGTTTGTGTAAGTCTAGGCCTTAATCTGCTACTGAGAAGTACCATCAGTATTCAATTGGCTCCTTGGGTTAAGTCAATGCAAGAGAAACCAAACTAATGAACATAACCCAGTTCCTAGAACAATGACTTTATAATTTAGGAACATTCCTGGTGTTGATTTAGGATGCTTTTTTGTAACACGGGTTTTGTAGCAAGGCTTCAAAATTCATTAAGCATCACAGGCATTTCCTCCCAGAACATTCTTCTGGTCTCCTGGCAATCGGTGGCTTTCCCAACGTGTAATCATCTGTGTTTATCTGTAGGTGCCCTTGTGTTATTTGTCAGAATAAATCATCTAGAGCTCCAACACGGTGCTGTTTTCAATGTCATGTTTTCAGAAGTCATGCTGAATGTGAAGGGCTGTTCAGCTGGGAACTGCTTTGCCTCCCCAGAGGACTTACAGCAAAAAACATTCACCGAATCCAGAGCGGGAAAGAAATTCTCTTGTTATGTTTGAAGTCTAAGAATGTAAAGTCTGCATAAAAAAGTGATCGAATTTAAAAGATTGAACTCTCTGAGCTTCTCCAGGTGGTTTGGAATCTTCTGTGGATTTCTTCAAGCCCTACACACAACATTCCCTGTGTCCTTTGGGGACAAACAGCACCAAGGAGGAAGAAAATGAGGTACAGCAAGGAAGAGCAATTTTCAAACCAACTGCTGGGATTTACTCTGTTCTGTTATGGAAAACTTTTAAAAAGATTCTGAAGACTTTAGCCTAGTCTCAAAATCATAAACTGCCAATCAAACAGATACTATCCTTTGGTCAGGAGAACACTTTAGCCATTCAGCAAATAATTCATCATACATGAATACTTCAGCATAACGTGAATAAACCACTTCCAGACTACAAGTAATTAGAAACTCTTTATCAGACCAGAAATTGGACTCATGTTTCAGTGGCAAAAAAATGTGGAACTCTGGGGGGAAAATGCCTCAACAAGCCAATGCACACCCTGGGCTGCCTCTGCCATTTCCCCTTTTGTAAAGGTGAAAGATGCAGATCTTCCCAAAGCAAACAGAAATATTTTAGTTTGACCTCAGAAAAAACTCAAGAAAAGGAAATATTTTGGCCATGCCTTGTTAATCCTTCTTCGAAGCTGCCGTTCCTGAGGAGGAGAAAGGATCTGTCTCACCCACTACTTGCTCAGCTTCCCAGCTTTCCTCCACAATGGGACAATCTCTCTCCCAAGTCTCTTTTCTTCATCTCTGCCAGGCTGGGCAGGAGTTTCTCTCTCTTTTCTCCCCAAAGCAGATAAACCACCAGATAAAACACCAGTACAGGCACTGCTGTTCACCTTCCCACTGTCTTACCTTATGAAAAGCAGGAGCCAGAGAACAACACTTCTTTTTTTTCCTTGCCTCTATGAATATGAATATTTCTCCAAACAGCCACTCCAGTTTTAAATCACTTCAAACACTGGGTTTTTACAGAAGGATAGGAAACACAGTGGTTTTCCAAACAGGAATGGGAAAGTAAACTATTTTAAAACTTCACTCAAAAGAAAAAAAACCAAACACACACTGCCCCAAACACCCCCTCAGAACTCTGGCTATTCACCTCTACAGTTGCCATTAAGTAAAGCTTTTTTAAAAACTGTGCAATGTGAATGGGCAGCAGTACCTCTCCAAAACCTCCCAGCTAAGAAAAGGATCCCAAATTAAAATGCTGTCTGGCTCACAATTCTTTTACCTGTGAATAGATACATATTTTTTTTTACTATAGACACCTAATCTATTTTTTTACCAACCCATTATTCCCCATAAAACTGTGATGCTCTTTAACTGCTGAATCGATGTGTTTGTACTGATGGAAAACTACATTCCACTTGTGCTACACTGGGGTTTATGGTTTGTTTACTCCAAACCACTTACATTTCATTCATAAACTCCTGCCAGAATACCTCTTTTGCCCATTTGGTGCACAATGTTAAGCAGCAGTACAACCCTTAACTAACAAGAAGTTCAGTCCTTCCTGCATTTTTCCATGATACAGTTTTTAACGTCTTATTCAGCCACTTTAGTGCTACTCGACCAGTTATTTTGTAAAACAGGGCTTTTTCTTTCACTGGTGGGTCGTTTCTTTGCATATCAGCAAGTACTGACTGACTCCAAATGTTAGTAACCTGCATCTTTTACCCTTACAACGAGCAGGAGTACACTGAGAATATCTGTGTTTGCACCTATGGCTTCACTGCTGCATTAACGCAGCTCACAGACAGTAAATGAGCAAACTGATCCCATTTAATACTCAAGTGGTGTCAGCCCAAGCTCCCCCCAGCCCGTGGGTTGGTGCTGGGCTCTGCTTCACACTAAAACCTCTTTCTGGATGCTTTTAAGGTAGAAAACAAGCTGATAGGAAAACACCCAAATCACATTGCAGGGATTCATTCTATAATATTAGTTAAAGCTCTTGAACCAAATATCTGCCAAAAACCATCTTTTTATACCAGACAGTGGAGTCTCCAAGCCTATGAGACCCTTTTACTGGTTTAACAGTGAAGTGTGGGGGACTGATTATTAACAATTTAAACTCCTCTTTCTATTCCTTAGTTCTGCCACCCTCTACCTGAATTGAGAGCACATTCCCTGCTCTTAAGAACTGGCACAGCTCCATTAAGGCCCAGTGCCATTAAAGTTTATGAAGCTCTGCCAATTTACATGGCAGAGAACTCGGCCTGTGGTTTGTTTAAAGGTTATAAGCTTTGCCTGCAAATATTACAATTCCCTGTGGAATTCAGTTATGCTTTAATTTATCCAGCTGCCCATGTCAGCCAAAAGGTCTTTACTTCAGACTATCAATGGAATAGAACAAGGAAAATGTTACCCACATTTCTTTATTCTCACAGGTACCTTGTACTTATGAAATTTCATCTTTTTCCCTTGTTGTTATGAATTATTTTTGTTCAATACCAAGACAAAGAAAACCTTTTCCCCCAATTAGAGAAATAAAATAAAAGTAAGAAGTTTATTCACTCTGCTTTCCAATAAATCTACCCAGTGTAGGTTTTCAGTGTGTAAATTAAATAACCAACTGCACCCTTGCTAACCTGGTTTAGAATCATTAGTCAAAAGAAAGACAGCACTCCCAAACAAGCTTCACTAAGCCTGAGGATGGAAGAAAAACTTTGTAAGAATAAGAAGAAAAGTTACATTGAAATGGGTGGCTTCTTATTTTAAATAGCCAATGGTGAATACTAATGTCTGTTCAACTCAAACTTCCTTTTGATGTTTTTCTGTGGCTACACTTGTGTTGTTAACGATGTACTTCATAAACATGACAATTGTTGCCCAGGATTTTTCCCAGCGTATGGCCACGGGATGCAGACAATTTTAATGGGAAGAGTAAAGCATGCAAAGGCCTTCTGAATGTTAATCCTTGCAGAAGGAAGAGATTTATCTTCAAACAAAGATCTACTTAAATATGTTTGTGACAGCTGAGGAATTTATCTCCAATTCTTTTTGCCTGTGGTGTGCCACATTGCTATTTTTCCCATAGCAACGTGCAAGAAGCAAACTAAGATGTCATATACATAATACAGAGATAAAAAATGACCCTATTTCCATGTCCATGTGATAAATGGAATGAAAGTTCAGTGAACACATATTTGCACATTAATTGAACTGCATGATTCTGTCCTGTTCAATCAAGTCACCACTGTATGTACCACAGGAAATTTTTCCCCAAGAATCATTAAACCAACTTTATCGCTCAAACACATACACATTTTCACCTATTTATCTTCTTGCCTGGCCAAGATAGGGGAAAAAAAGTTACCTCTGCGTATTCAAATGATTGAAAACATATACACAGGAATTTATATATTACTACATCACATCAATATAATGAGAATCTGAACTAAGTGTCACTGTTCACTGTAATAATCAGAGAACAAAGGTATTTGATCAACTTTCGCAGCCTATAAATATTTAGGGGACATTTGGGCTTTGAGAATATTAAGTTTTCCCTTAGAAATCAAGTTTCCCTTGGCTGATTTAATCACCAAGATCAATATGGCACATCCACAGCTCTGACAGTGTGATACTCCTGAAATTCCCAACAAAAGGACTGAGAAAAGTGTGATTAATACAGCACCTCTAGAACCTCCATCAAAACATGTTCAGATTCTCCCACAGGCAGTGAAAGCTTACATCATTCAGCAAGGCAAAGAAGTGAAGCAAGAAACAATCAATAAACAAAGTGCTCTTTCGGGTCAATACCAACCCTTCAGTGAGACGAGCTTATATTCACTTCTGTTGCCATCAAATTAATGATGCACTTTGCTGAAATATGTTCTGGAGACACATATCCATAAAAATATGTCTGTGTGTATGTACACAAATAGGAAAGGCAGGCAGGATGGGGCACAGTTGTCATTATTAAATCTAATTAATTTCAGAAGTCTCTTAGGAATCCTGTCCCAACAGACCTGGGGAGGAGGTTCCTGAAGGTGGTGCAGTCTCTAGATCCTTGAGGGAAAATTTCCATTTCCATTTCAGACTGTGTGGTCTATATTAATCCAAAGAGCCACCTCAGCAGTTGTGGAGGTCTGGGTACAAACAGCTCCCCTCTAAGAGCTCACTGTGCACAGTGCAGGGACATCCAGCCTCAAAACACCAGGCTTAGGTCCCACTCTGTTCCTTAAACAGCTTTGGAGTCCTCACCAAAGGCACTGAGCAGCATTTGAGTGGGAAAAGGAGAAAAGTGGAGCCAATGACTTCACAAAAAGACCTCAAAAGAAAGACAGAGGCTCAAAAAACCCCCAAAACAAAACCCACCACAACCAACCAACTAAAACCCCAAAATCCCCACCCCAGTTAAAAGACTGTTTCCAAACGAAGAGACTTCGTTAGGGAAGATTGTGCAACTTTAAATGAAGCAAATCGAGGTAAATGAATTAGTCCATGCACCACTTTTTACACATATATTAAAAAAAAAATAAATCCAAGTCTAAAACCTGTGTAGGCAACAGAGTCTCAGCTGTCAGAGCCACAGAAGAATCTTCATGGCATAGTAACCATAAAGACTTTAGTCAACATATATTATGACCTTGTTTTGCAATCCCTCTCCTAGAAACACCATGACACATCTGTGCACCCTTCAAACTGTGCTGGGACAGCTGAAAAAGCACATTTTTTAAGAGCTTACAATACCCAAGCTTTTGTCACTAGAACTGAGTAAAGATAATTTATGTGTCCAAGTCCTTGCCAAACTGGATGACAGTTAATGCCAAGTACTTATTTAAAGAAATGCAGAATGAAGGCTAAAGTTCCAATCATATATTTTGTAAGTGCTCTCTTTAATAATATATAATCAGTAAATTAGTCAACTGGTTGTGTCTAAACCGATGTACTGCAGGATTCAATATATTTGGGGGTTTATTAAAGTTTGTAATTTCCATTCATTATCTTTTGTTGAACTACTTGCTTTTCAGTGGTTGAAGCTTCTGCTTCCATGAGTAAAGTCGTCCCCAAACCATAAATTATATCCTACAGTTTTGACATCATTTATTTTCATACCATTATACATGCCAACCTTTTGACTACTCAAGATCAAAAGAGTTGCTCTCCAGGCTCATATTTCACTATAGCTCTCATATTTTATGCAGCAAATTAGGTTTTACAGTAGCAGCTACAGCGAGAATGTCTCTCACACTGCACAGCTTAAAACGACTGCAGAGGATTTCAGATTGAGGGAGCACAGTCCTAGAAATTCATACCCAAGTAAAATATGGATGACGACGTTTTATAATTCTTTCCCATCCGTTTTGTACAGCTTTTATACATATATATGTAACTGAGGTGGTTAAACCTCAAAACTATAAAAGGTATTTAGGATCCTGCCCTTGGTAGTGAAAGTTGGAGGGGGATCTCTCAAATCCTGAGGGAGGCAGGTATTTTATGTGTTCAGAGGGGATGCACCCCAGTCACGTCCAAGGGTCACCTCCCAGGCACACACTGCCAGGAATTCCTGTTCTGCCACATTTGGAACGTCCAGATTAACTTGTCAAGATAATTGCTACAGCTGGGAGTTCCCATCACTGCCAATCAAGAGTTTATTGGGTATCTGAAGACACAGGGAGGTGCTCAGCAGGATTTATGTGTGACATTGAATTATCCTGAGACACCTTTCAGTGGTAGTTCAGACCCTCACTCAGCTTATATGATTGTAAAATACTTTTTAATGGGAATGGCCAAAGAGACAACATCAAAATAACAACTGTCATAACTGTTCAGTTAAAAAAATTCTACAAGTAAAAATAATTTTAACATACAATTCTTGATTTTACACTTATAAATATTCGTAATAATAAAGAACTATCAATGTATTGCATTTTTTTAAAATAATGATACCTATTTATACAAATTTGTGACAGCTTATGACTCAGCCAGATTTGAAGGGATTTCAGCAGATAAAAAAAAATTATGATTTTACTGCAATAATTATCTTCTTGATAAATTCTAAAGTCCTACTACAAACTACAGAGACATTAAAACTCTAAAAATAATCGTAATTATGACTATGAGTAAAGCTTTACGCTATATTTGCATAGAAATGTGGGGTTTTTTAAAATGCAAATATTTTTTTGCTCTAAATAAATTAAAGATATGAACATTAAAAAAATTACTGATGTAAACTTCTTTATTAGTCATCATGACTGATCGCTGCTACCTCATCCCAGTTTTAGGGAAGAGGGAACATGCAGCTGGATAGGACTAACAAGGTTCAGTCAAATGCTGTGCCTGATGCAAAGTGTTGATGCACCAGGAAGGGGAGAGGCTGGAATTCATTCAGTCATTCCTAAAAACAGCCTGAAAATAGGAATGGAAATGTCTCCTGCCCTGAGCACACACGTCCCCCTGGAGTGATGGCACACCAGGTCCTTGCGTGTTAAGTGTGCTTAGGAGAATAAAGCAGGACAGAGAGTTTGGGAAGATTGAATGACGTGTTTTTATCTACCATGGATTTTTAATACAACACCTGCAATTTACCCTGACAACATCCAACCAAGCATTCATGTTTCCCTAACTAAAGTTTCCACTGATATCATAGTTTTCCTGTAGAAATCACTCAGACAGCCAACAGGATTTAAAAATTACTCATAGAGCAGCAGAAAGAATTATGATTCTACCAGGAAGAGAGCACGCTGCAAACTATCCAACCAGTAATAGTAGAACAATGCTGGTAGAGGCGTATTTTCTGAGCAAGTCCTGCTATCTGTTTAAACACACTCCTTTTCAAAAATGAATTAGTTCATTCTGGCATTAAACACAGGCAACACAAGCAGTGTGCTCCTGCTGGCAGTGAACTGCCCAGCTCTGCCACGAGATTTTCTTCATTTCGCTCGAGCCAGCGAGTGTTTTATGTTTTACCTGCACGAGTGGCTCAGAGCTGGGAAATTGTGTGTGTGTCCTAGTTAGAACAGCTGGGACCAGTTCCTCACTGGATGGGTGTAACCCAAAATTGTGTATTCTGTAGCCTTCCATGCCATTTCCCAGAAACTGTTATCAATAGACCATTTACACCCTCTGCCCATAGAGCCTGACTCCTCAGGCTGTAAACTGGGTGTTAAGAGGCCTGTGAGACAGGAGGATGCTCCTGTCCTCATAACCCTTGTGGAACTCCTCACCCTGAGGGAGGTACTGGGCATTCCTGCCTGAACTGGAGGATATATAATCTTGGTGTCTTGGGACTTTTTTAACCACTCGTGGGATCCAGAGGAAGACTGCAGATCACCACTCTCAACCAGACTGAGACCACCACTCTTGACTGGACTGCAGTCACCACTCTGGACCAGACTGCATGACCACTCTCACCAACAGGTTTTCCCCCTTTCCCTTTACTTTGGACTCGGGGCCCAAAGAACACCACTCTGTTCATGCCCCAGGGTGCTGGGTTATACATTTGGGTTTTGTGGGTTAAAACCAACTGTTTGCTGTATAATTGTATTTATAGTATTATTTTATTAAATTGTTATTCTGATTTGTAGTCTCTCCTTTGAGCTGAGTTCATCTCCCCTGCTGGTTTACCTTTAAACCAGCACACACAGGCAACACAAGCAGTGTGCTCCTGCTGGCAGTGAACTGCCCAGCTCTGCCACGAGATTTTCTTCATTTCGCTCGAGCCAGCGAGTGTTTTATGTTTTACCTGCACAAGTGGCTCAGAGCTGGGAAATGGCGTGTGTGACACGTGCCTGTCCATGAGCTGCAAGGCTGGGAGCCCAGCTGGGGATCCAGGGGTTGGTGTAAGGCCCAAACCCACAATAATATCAGCCCCACGACCTCCCTGCACGGCGGATCTGCCCGAGACACCTCGTGTGTGCGTCGCTCACGTCGCTCCCGCCAACAGATTCCCACAGCACCACGAGCACACGGGATTTTTCATAAACATTTTACAAGCAAAAAAATCGATGAGAATTGTCTGTCTCTGTCCTGTCAGAGGATTTTTCTCCTCTCTCCAGCCCCCCCCTCCTTCCCACGGAGCAGCAAAGGGCGGCTGAAGGGAAAAAACGGGTTGGCCTTTTCCAAGCTCCCCAGGCCTGACCTATTCCTGCCATGGGAGGGAAGTGGGGGACTTAAAAATGACATTTCCTGATAATCAGGGACCTTATGGATCACAGCATAAATCAGTCACACTGTTGCTATCATTAGAGCCACAGTCTGCTCACCACTCTGAGGTTTTCTGTAAACTCTGATTTAATGCCCTCCTTGGCTTTGAGTTGATTTTGATTCCCGGTTTTATTGAGACATATAGGCAGCCTTTTCTTATGAGAGTAAAAAATAGGCTGCCTTGACATCCCTCACATAAAAGCAGGCAGAGAGCTAACACACAGTTATACTGAACTTGTATTTCAATCAGGCATGACCTCTCACTTCTCACAAGAAGGCCTTGAACTTCACTGTGTCATTTATTCAAATATTGCAGAGAAAGACGGGAATCACAAGCAGCTTTCTGTGCTCTATTTCAGTAACATCAATTGTTTCAGAAAGAGGAAAAGAAATTATGCTTTCCCCAACATAAAGCTAATTAGAAAGAAGAACACTCTAGAAAATGACATAGTTTGGTGAGACATCTTTTGATGGGGAAAAATGTACATACAAACAGCAATAAAAGGATTAGATGCTGTATACCTGTGTTAGACAAAGCAGAACTGAAAGAAAGTCATTCTTCAAACCATGTTGTTCCAGGGAATTACATGAAAAAATTATGATATTGTGTATGATTTTATTAGAGACTGTTCTCAGGCCCATTTTGTAATGACATTTTCAGGATCTGCTACAGTTTTGACAAGAAACCAGGGTAACTTGTGATTAAAATCCTCCTATCTGACTACCTATGCACAAGTTTTTCCCTTTTTAAGATGCCTCTAACTTGCATATTTACAAGACTGTGACACTTCAAGACACAGTGCAGGCAGATTTGGCAATTATTTTTGGAAGGCTTTGCTGCCTACAGCTTTAACTCTGTCACTATTTGTTGCCCTTTTGTGTTAAAAGATGGAAGGAAGGTCTTGGGATTACTTGTCAGCTTCCTCTAGATGAACTTGTTTCTCTACACCTGGCATGTGGCAAACAGCATTTGGAAAAAAAACCCCTGACTGGTTTGTATCTTCCTAAACCACTCAATAGTAACACAAACATGTTAATTTTCACCCAGACTTCATACAAAATTCAGTAAGAGAACACAGCTATGTCACCTAAGAACAAAAAAAAAGGGAATAAACAAATTTCAAGACTACTTGGATCAACAGTTCAAGAACAACCAAACAGCAGTCTAATAAAAGATTTTAGAAAGCAAACACAAGCACTTTTAAGCACTTTTTTATTCAAAAGCAGACTAGAGATCTTATGACACAAACCCTACAGCAGCAAACAACACATGAGCTCTAATGAGATAAGACATGATGCAAAGGTAAGCCAGAACAAGGGGATTTGGGGGTTTATCTTTCTCAGAACTGTTCATGAAGACCCAAAATAAAAATAAAATCAGGCAAAACAAGAAGCCACTTTTATCAAACCTGAGGAAATGTTTTGTGTCTTGTCATCCACAAGGTTATTTAAGGTGTGTTGGCCTCAAAAATACACCAGAACTGTGCTGTTATCCCTCATATACAGTGTGCTGTGTAGGACTCAGGAATAAATCTTGGGAAGTTTGCCATTCCAAAGGAGTCATTTCCCTGAAGCTGAAGACTGTCCCTCATTGAAACAATCACCAGCCAGTTCTGCATGCCTATTATCTTTTTTAGTTGCTATTCTTGTGAGTTATTCCACTCAGTTCAGTCAGAGGATTTCCAAACAACAGTAAGGCTCTGATTCAGGAAAGCACTTAATTATCCTTTACCTTCAATTAGGAATTTCCCTGTACTGGGGAACTTTGGCATTCCTTCTGAGCACTTACCTGAATGGAAGGAGCAGCATCAGATCTGCACCTACAAAGTCCACAGGCTGGAGCACAAACACCAGTGGATGGTTTTAAAGAACAACCAAATGTGTTGACTCAAGGTTTTCAAATGATTAAAGTACCAACAAACAAAGCAACTCAACTGACTGACTCAGAAACTTGTAATACTCCCAGAATTTTATACACACAAGACAAAAAAGTACAAGAGAACATCTTACAAATAAATAAGGAAACGGACTTTATATAAGGGAGCAGAATCAGTAGTAGTACCTCTACAATGACAAATCTCAGTCCCCAAAAATCCCATTACAGAACAAGAAACTGAAAGTGACTGTTTATTAGTGGGCTCTGCTGATATCAGAGCACCGAGCATTTAAAAAGTGCAACAGGGAAAAAACAGACACAAATCCTACTCCCCAAACTCCCCGAGACAAGCCAAGTATGCAATTGAATCAGACCAACTAAATTGAACACTAATATTACGGTCTTAATCTAAATAAAAATGAATAATCTCATGCTTTTGCAGTATGCAAGTGAACTTGTGTCCTTGTTCTTTGAAGTAACTAGCACAGTTTATCTATTCTCTTTAATAATGCAATTTAATTTACCAAAGGTTCGTATTAAAAATTTATCTGACTCCAGCAGTTAGAGTCACCTAGACATTTTGTCACAGTTAAACATTAGCTTTGGAGTACATCACAAATTCCCTACTGTGAGTCCGAGAACTGTTTCACATAGGAACACTCTGAGCTTCCAACTGACATTACATTTAAATGAGTCAGGGCCTGTGCAACGAATAAAAATATCTGTCACTTGTTAAAAGTGCAGTGACTTGTTCAACAGCAACATTCAGAAGGGACAAATGCAGTCTAACAGTTAGTGGTCACAAAGGACTGACACTTTTGCTTTAGCAATCAGTTATTCAAAAGATACTCCAATAATAATATTTTCACCTCTAAGAAGACCATTAGACCATTCAAACCACATAAACTACTCCCACATCAATAGAAAAGCTGACAAAATAAATGAGAGTCCAAAACAATCAAGCTAAACTACAGCAATGTCAAGCACCCAAGGCAGGCGACATAAAATACCACCAGTGTCACTCCAGCATTTAACAAGAACTCCCTGGTGTCATTCTGTCCCAAAATAAAACTTCTCTTTCATATCCCAGGCTATTCCAGCAGCTCATGGCACATGGCAGCAGAAAAGTGAGGTGAGCCAGACATGGAGTTGGACAAAACACAGGGCAACCCCCAGAACCAACTCTGGAGTAGAAACAATACCAGCTTTGCAGAAATATGGAAGGGCATGAGCAAAGTTCAGAAAACCACCTTCTGTGGGTGGGAAATTAAAGCACGTGCTGAACAAACCTCTGATCTACACAGTTTCAATGCCATGGAAATCTTCAGAAAGACCTGCACGGCGACAAAACTTTCCTGGAAGGACTTTATCACCTTAAAAGTTGTTGTAACATGACCAGAATCCCAAAGATTGCCTCATTAAACACTAGGAACAGCACAAAAGTCAAACTGAAGTAACTTCGATTTTCACCCCCAAAACTGTAAGCGAGCTGGCCCCTCTCTCAAACCTGCAGACAGCTATTTAATATTCCACCAGGATAAAACAGGATTTCCTACCTCAGCTTTGCTGGCATCCAGCGTTGTCAAAACCTGAAAATTACAGGGAAAATGCATTAGTATTGATTCAACAAAACAGGAGTGGGATTAATTGGCTTTTGAGGTAACTGACATCAATTGGTTGTTGTGGCTTGAGGGAATAGAACTGAAGAGAACTGTCTTTCACACTGAGGAGACTGTTCACCTCTCCTGCCCATCAGAAGGCAAAGCCAGGTATAAATCAAGACCATGGCAATATTCAGGAATATTGGGTAAAAATTCAGCAACATCCCAAAACAGAACTGGAAAAGCATGTTCTTGTTTTTACCAATTTTTAATTTACTTCTGAACAGAGATGATGAGTAATGGAACTATAAGCTATTCCAACACATCCACACAATTCCCAGGACAGACTTTGAAAGCAAGCTGATTCAGTTCCACGGTGATGGAAGTAACAGAGTTTACAGACCACATTCCATCTAAAATGTGACAAAGAAAGGTTTGCCAGATTCTGTTGGGCACAGCTGTCTGGGTTTTGGCTGCACAGGAGCTGTGGGGGCTCCAGGTCTGACTTACAGCAACCCTGGGCACAAACAATGAGTTCTCTCTGCCAATCCAGGGTTGCACTGAGCTCCGTTATGGTTGGTGTCTGAATCTAGAGAGTTACAAATTCAGCTACTATCACAGACTGGCACAAGATTTACTTCAGGTGTCACAGAAAATTGTCATTTATATTAAAATAACTGAAACACTTTAAATAGACACAGATACACTTTCATATTATAGGTCAAACAACACACATGAAGTTAATAAGCTGTCATTAGGCTAAGAACGGGCTGTTAAACGGTGTTTGTAAAACAAAGAATCTTTGTTAGAACTTTATGTCACAATATTGTCACAACTTTAGAGGGTTGAAAACCCCTTAATAGTCTCCTCACAAATTCCAGACTGACAGCCAGCTATAATTCTGTCTGCAGGAGAATAGATCTTTCTTTATGTTGGTGTTAATCATCACTTTTAAGGGACATCACCAATTCTCCCCAGCTCTCAGGAGCAGCAGAGGGAGTGACCAGCCGTGACAGTCTGAGGGAAGGGGAAGGAGAGCCCAGTGTTTATGGAACAGAGCTCAGCAAAGGAGACAATTTGTGTGCAGAGCTGCTGTTCAATGGGAGGTGTCTGTGGATTCATCAAAAAGTTGCTTCAAAGGAATTTAGGAATGGAAATGAACTCCTGCCACATCACAACGGGGTACCTGCAATCACATACAGTTATTTAATTTAACCTGATTCAAACCCAGGTTCAGCTCCTTTTGAAACGTGCCCCTAATGGGATTTTTGAAGCTGTTCAAGGATTTCTCTCACACAAGCAGAAGTTAACTTATTTAAATTCCATTTATTTACAAACAACCTATCACCTTTTTTTGTTATTCCTCTTCATTGACATTATTTAGTGTTAGCAGTTATTTTTCCTTCCCAACAAGAACCTCGTGTAAAGTCACCACATCCATTCCCTGCCAACATTCCATTAGGTCATTCTGAAAGTGTCCCCTCACAAGAAAGTCCTTCTACTAACAAACTCAGTAGAGTTACACTCTACTTACAATAATTTAATTATTTCCTGGAGGCAAATGACTAAAAGCATGTATTGTAGAGGATGTACCCAAACCCAGCTTAACTTAAACCTCCAGAATTTGGAGTGGAGTTTCCTGGAGCTGCCATAAATCCTGCTCTAAACCATCTGTCAGAGGTGCCTGTCTCTCTCTATCAGCTGTGCAAGTAATGTGAATGGAGCTGAACAGTGTGACTATTCCAGCCCAGGACTCACTAATGCCTTGCAAGGCAATTACTCTTCTACTTTAATAATTCACCTTACATGTCCAAAGGCTGTATTTCTCTTTTACACAGCTGTACTTTCCTGTTGCTTTACAATCATCCACTGGACAGCTGGACCACTGGACATTTTATGCCCTTATCTTTCTTCTCAAGTTATTGTCTGATAAATCCCTGTTCAGCAGTTGAATTCCAGTCAGTTCCTAGAAGCATGACCTTTTACTTGGTATTACTAACATTAATTCACTTTTATTTCCATCTGCTAGACCATCCATCTCTTCCTGGATAACATACCCGGCTCTCCTACGTTAGCAATTCCTCCCAGCTTTACATTTTTATCAAATTTCATTAGCGCATTCTTATGCCAAGCATACTGATGAAAAATTATCAAATGAAATGACAAATAACTCAATACAGGGACACTGCTAAGAGAAGCATTAAGTTGAGCAGTGCAGATACCAGCAGGGCAGGGTACCAGGCAGTCACATTGGAGTTATCCTGGTGAAATACTTCAGTTATCCTAGAGAAAAACTCGAGCAGCCCAAGCTATACAGCTGAGAAAAATACTGCATAAAGGCTGGACACAGGGACATGAACATATCCTGGGTTATTTCTGAGAACTCCATAAAGTGATCCTCATACCAGAGGGATTATAATCTTTAATAGTATGCTCATCACTATAAAAGTGGAGACAAAGATGGAGTGTTTCTATTTAAAATAATGACAGTCCTCAAGTTAATGTTTAATTAATAAACAGTAAAACACATTAATTTAATATTATGGGTCAAATAACACTCATGAAACTAATGAGCTGACTATTGTTAGTCTGTGAAGACCTGACAATTATCTTAAAGTTTTAACAGTGATTTGTATTTAAGTTTATGTATCTTAATGGAGTGAATTATCATCCTATTTGTGTGACTGATTTCTTCCCATCCCCTTCCCCCAGTCCCTGAAACTTGTAATTTCTAGACCAGCAGCTGTGTCTTCTGTCACGTTTGAGAAGTGAGTGAATGAAGACGTGAGCAGTATAACGTGTATGACACAGAACTGCAGTTCCAAGTCATTCTTTGCCGTAGGATTTTGCGGGAATGTCGCTGTGTCACGGTGTGATCACTCAATTAAATCCTCTCAGAAGGTATTGCCGGGTCTCAAGCTCCTTAAGCAGAGTAACCCACTGAGATCTGGGGCCAAGCCACCCCAGCCACAAAACAATTTATCCCCCCCCTCATCCTGGGCAATCCTGGGTAAGGAAGTACATTTATTATATTTATGTCTTGATTGTTCCAGGAAGAGGGAGTGGGGACAAACCAAGGGGAGGAGCAGAGAGGAGAACTGGGGTGCACGTGAGGCGCTGCCACAACTTATTGATATTTTGTGGGGCTGGTGGTTTCCTTTGGAGATTATCCCACTGCAACAGCCCATTGCTGTGCCCCGTGGCTTGTGTGAAGTATGATATTCATTTCCTGGCTCCTGCTGTCCCCCTGACATTTCATGTACTGCTTAAGAACACAGCAATTTCACCCAGAGAAATCACAGCTTGGCTGAGGGATCCCTGTCCTTCTCACAATAATCCCTCCGTGACACAACAAAACCACGGGTTTATATCACCTTCTCAAGGAAGCTGCAATTTATTTTTTCTTGTGCTAAAAGCTCTGCGTGACTGACAGCAAAAAATCCTTACGAATGGCTTTTTTACTACTTCTGAAAGTTGCACTCAATTCTGAACTTTCCATTCTACATAAGCAATCCCATGAATACTGACAAAAAAGGAGATATGCTGATAACTCTGCAAACACAGTGAAGTCTTTTAAACTATGTTTACTGCTTTTAGCATTTAGAAAGGTCTTATCTTGAGGTGCATAAATACATAGTTCCTCTCTCCAGGATGAATAGAGGACAATATTTGCCATTCTAAACCAGAATGCAAATAGTTGCTATTTGTTACATATCTCAAGCCAACACCTTACCAGAAAGAAATAAGGGAAACCTTCTTGAATAAAGAAAGCTCCTGAAATAGAAAACTGGAAAGCTCATTTAATGTCATTTTTGTTTTAAATATGCATTAAATTCCCCCGTCAAACTTCAAAGAGATAAAAGGAGATAAAAATTGAAACGTACATGTTATGAGCCAGGATCCTCATCATTCCTGTGCCTAAAAGTCCAGAACCATTTCAATGAACTATCCCATCCCATCCACATGTGAAGTCCTTTTTCTCTTACTCATTTTTCAAGAAATGAGATTTTCTTCCTAGTTTTTTCAGCTTCTCACATCAACATGTGCAATGTAAATGAACAATTTATAAATGTGCAATTACAGTTTACAAATGTACAATTCCTGTACATTTAAAAAAACACAGGTTTTGCCTTTAATATCTTCCCCTCTTCCCAGGTTCCTATGGAATGACAAAAGGCATTTAAAAAAAAATGACAGCAGGATTTTAAAAAAAATATGCTGCAAATAAACATTTAGAATAAGCTGAAGAAAACCATCTCCTGTACTTTGGAAATTTTTTTGGAATATTAGGCAAAGAGGATTTTGAACATGAAGAAAATATAACGAGATTGAAATTGTCAATGACAAGGCAGATTTGGTTTCATTTCTTTTTTCTCTCACCACTGATGTTAATAAAGTGACCTGAGAGCTATTTCTTTCAACAATTAAACATTCCAGAAAGTAATTTTATCAGAATACACCTTTTGATGCCTGTGAACCACCTCTCATGTTTTGCAGGGCTGTTAGAGGACAAACACAATTACTTTTCGTGTCCTACGAGTGAACTTTTCTGCAGCAACAAGTGGCACACGTGGCTGAACATGCAGATCATTCCAAACTCTGCCATGAGGGTTCAGAAAGGAGGAAACAATAAGGTACAGTTCTATTTAGAGACAGAACTTCACTTCTTGAACACAAAATATCTGAAGAGACTCTGTCACCCACACTCAGTGTCAACCAACCCCTCCACTGCTTAACTAGTCCTGAAAGTGCTGCACCAACACACCTACAAGGGAAATAATCAAGATTTGCACTGACAAGATCAAGGGCAGAAACCTGACAAGGTTCTGGGAATGTGCTGGCACTTACCTGAACAAATGGCAAATCCTGCTTTTAGAGGTTTGTCTCCCTGAGCTCAGGCAGTATCAAACATTACAATTTGATAATCACTGTGCTGCAACCTTTTATTAAATTCTGGAGGCACCTGTGGCTTGGGATGGCTCTAAGATTGATTGCCCACTGGCTTCTCCTGTTTTTCATCAGCTGGAGCAGTCTCCAGCCTGGCTTCTCAGGATTCAGAACATATTTCTGATTGTGATTCACAGGCCAGGCCACTGAGCAGAATTTGAGCTGTTGGAGCTATTTGGTGACAGGTTTGCAAAGAAACCAACCTTGTGCTGAGTATTCATCACTACCTCTGCACTCCATTGGGGGAACAATTACCTGCAGCATCACTGCTTTGCTGTGATAAACAACAGCAGGGGAACAGGAGAAAAAAAAAAAAAGAAAAAAAAAACCAAATTAACAAGCCTACCACCTTAGTAATATTGCAGTGTACTCTCTTGGCACTTTGACTGTTGATAAAATTAAAAAAATAAGTGAAACCATATTGTAATACTTCCCTTCCTAAAGCACCATGCCTTTGAAACACGAAATTCTAATGTATCTTACCAAATTTAGTGAAGTAATCATGATAACTAGAGCTATAAATCTAAATTGTTCTTTTAACATATTTAAACATCTCCATCAAAAGCACCAAAAAATATGCATGCAGGAGAGATCACCTTCTTGCTAAAGCACTTCTTGCTAACTCATTAGTTTTCATTCACTTCCTTCTTGTTTCTAAAAGCAATCCTGGAAAGCAAATTAAAATTCACTTTTACATCCACACCCCTTAGACTGCCAAGTAACCCTTTATGTCCCATTATAAACCTAATCCTTAATGGTCACCAAAGTTCTGAGTGTCAGGATGGTGGAACATGATCCAAAACCTAAGTCATGTAGGCTGCTTTACTTCATTTGTGTTCATACTGTTGTACTGACTCATGCTCAGATCAAATTCTAAACTAAAACTAATTTTTTTTTTCAATTGACATCTTGGATATTTTTTAAACTGGCTGTGAAGTCTTTAAGAGGTCCATTTATAGCAGTTTGTCTCTTCACAACAGTAAACAAGCTGGACAAATTGAGGGCCTCTAGAATACAGAAGGAATTGGAACATGAAAATAAACACCTATATTTTTAAAAGCTTTCATTTTTAAAAGGTTTAATTTTTAAAAGCCACTTGTAGATTAAGGCAACTAATGAAACTGTGGACACACACACATACATTTGAGAAGTTCCTGGGATATACTGAGGGCCAGCTCTCTGAGGCTTCCACAGCACTGTGCCATGGCTGTCACACATGACTGCCCACTGAAAAAATCCAATATATTAAAGACATACATGAATGGAATATGCGAGTGGAAAACAGGTGGGATCAGGACTCATAGTTCATAGATAGGTATCTTTAATTAAATTTTGCTCAGTTTATTTACTGCTTTGGATAGCAGCATTAGATTACTCCAAATTTCTGTAAACGCAGGCAATGATTTTAGCAGCTGGTGAAAACTCTATCTGCCCTTAACTGCTTCCTAATAATATTTGTGCTGCTCAGCTAATATTGGCTGTTTAAGATCTTTCAACTAAACTTGCTATATAAATCAGTAGGCATAATGTGGAGTAGTTATCATGGGTAATTCACTCAGTGTATGAAGTCTCAGTCATGATGTCATCTTTTTTAAAATTTCTGTAGGGTAACCCGAGTAAACTCAGCTAACTAAAAGGGAAGCAAGCCCCCAGAAATTTGTTTTAACTAATATGTACAGTGATCTTCATGAAACATGCTTTATGTTTGTGTGTCTGGCACAAAGCAGTTGGAAAATAACACGGTTTTCTCTTTGAAATTGGAATGCACTTTTACAAAGAAATCTGCACTGCACAGAACTTGCCAAAAGGCTCCTCTTTAAAATTGGGAATAAATCCCATTACTCTTGTAATGAAATAATGAGAGAAAACATTAGTACATAAAAAAACAGCCATAAAAAATACCCAGGTTTTTATGTAGTGAAACACATGGTCTTTGCTGTCCTTTTAAAAGTAGACTTAGGTCTCCTTTATCCATATTTTTAGCAAAATATCCACATGTACTGCTGCACTATAACCTATGATAATCTCGGTAATTTCCATAAGTTCACCAAAACTAGGATTTCATACTTATTAGATGGTAGAAGTTCAGGAAAAACCCAGAGTGTTAACTGCAATAAACTAAATCTGAAATTCAAGGTAAACAAAGCATTTTCAAGTGAACTGTCGAGCCACTGCAGCTTTTCCATGGATTCTGGTATAAATGACATTAACGCTCCCTGCTTAATTTAGCAAGGAAAAAAAAATTAACCAGAATATAAATATAAACAAAGAGACCTCCGGTGATTTTCTTTCACGTGTCAATAATTTTGCAAGGCTCCAGAGCACCGAGGCAGGAGCACAGAGTGAAAAGCCAGCGATGAAACGACTCCCTTGCCATCCCTGCCTCACAACAGCCAGCAGCACTATTAACACCATCCATTTCACCCAGGAGCAATAAACTCCCATTTTTTTGGAATGTCCACATTATGCCAGAATAATATAAAAATAGATGATGAAGCAAAAAGGAGATAGATTTAGCCCTGGTGTCCTGCAGTAGCTGCCATAATTGCACAGCCAGCTCATTATAGAAAGTCAGTCCCTTGAGCCTCCCGTGTCCCAGTTAAGCGACAGTAATAGAAAGCAGCTGTATGAGGACATTAGGTCAGCAGAATCATTAGCCCCGAAAATTGCATCACCATCACTCCTCTGCAGCAGCCAGGCCTTCACACACCATCAGGCTCCTAAACAGCAGGTCAAACATGATGATGAACTTAACCCGGTAACTCCATTAACAGTGACCTGTGGCTCGGAGCTCCCGGGGAGCCCACACCTCTGGAAACTTCCAGGGCTTTAATGAATTTTGGCTGTCACCCTGTGCCCTCGGGTCCCCCCAGCCTGGGGTTAGACTGGGCACCAGGCAGAGCTGACTGGAGAAGTGCCCACAGGAGGGAATGTCCCGTTGCCTTTGGCTTCCTCAAGGTCTCATTGCCTCTGTCTGGATAAAGGCACCACCATAGCAGGGATGTCCCAGGTCTGCCCTCATGGGCCACGGGAAGGTGACGCTGCCAGAAGCCACCACCATAAACAAGGACACATCCCAGGCCTGCCAAGCTCATGGGCCACAGAACAGTGACATCGCCAGCAGCCACTGCCACAGCAGTGACAGGTCCCAGGCTTGTCCAGCTCGTGTGAACACAGCAGCAGTGGGAGACACCTGAGTCCCACGTGTGTGTGATGGAGCAGCGGGCTGGGTCAGCTCTCCCAGAGATCCCAGAATATTCTGAGTTGGAAGGGACCCACAAGGATCATCAGATCCAAATCTGAAGTGAATGGCCCATACAGGGACTGACAGGAGCTGGGCAGTGAGATGGGGTCACCAACCACGAGTATCAGTGGCCTCTTGGCCCCCCCACCTGCTCTGACCTACAGGGTCAGAGATCCCCTCTGAAATAAATCATTCCAGGAACACATCCCCCCGGGAAGAGCAGCTGCACCATTACATGTTCCCAGTTTTCAGGGGGGTTGGAGCCATCTGTGGGTTTGAGGGACAGCAATGGGAAGCAGCACAGAGCGTGGGCCAGATCCTGGAGTGACAGCCCTTGGCACAGCTGCACTGCTGCCAACTGCCAGGAGCTGGAGAACCAGCCTGGTACACACACAAATGCCCGTAATTCCAGGGGGATGTGCTGCCTCTTCCATCATTTATCCACCTGTGCTCCGAGGCCGCGAGGCACAGAAATGAAGACTAAGCTCTTTGCCAGTGTTCCCGTGTATTGTGATTAAAAAGAAGCCTGTGAAGGTTTCCTGAGGTCCGGGTGCTCATTCCCACCTTTCCCAGGGC
Source organism: Lepidothrix coronata (assembly GCF_001604755.1). Taxonomy (NCBI): domain Eukaryota; kingdom Metazoa; phylum Chordata; class Aves; order Passeriformes; family Pipridae; genus Lepidothrix; species Lepidothrix coronata. The sequence goes on along the minus strand of NW_016690204.1, from coordinate 3,559,061 downwards.
CGAGTCTCCCCGGCGGGCCGAGCGTGCCCGCGGCGCTCGGGCAAGGCAAGGCCCCGCCTTCGCGGTCGGGATGAGTTTGGGCCAGGAAAGCAACAACCCTTCTATCAATGTCAAAGACTAAATAAGTTTGACTATATGCTGATGTTCTTCAAATTGTTTCTACTAGCAATAGTTCTGGATGGTTTGTTTTTGGGAAATTAATGATGATACACCAAGGTCGTTGTACCTCTGCTGTAGCGAACAGATGTTAACAGATTAGAGCCACCGTCCTGTGCTGCACTAGGGTAGAGCTGCTCCTGCTTGTCATTGCATGAGCTGAGGCACAACCAGCCACACAAAACAGCCCAGCCTAATAAATTCAGTCTAAAATGCAAACATTTGAAGAAAAGAGCTCCTGCACTTTCGAAAGCCATTACTCTGTATCATCCTCATGAAAACACACCACTCTTTTTTTTTTTTTAAATCAACCCAGAGCTAGGAGAACAATAAGAAACCAAATCTTTTTTCATCTCAGCAGTACAGACCATTTTCAATGCCATTTGTAAGCTGCCTATTTATCCCTGACATTCACAGCTAGAGTATATCTCCAGATCATGTCACTCTGTGAGGTAGAAATAATCAAGTATTTTTCCATCCTTTTGCTGGGAGGGCTCAGAGCTGGTTGTGCTTATCCATAGCTCTGTTAAACTGGTGTGATTGTCATAGTGAACTGCACAGGAGTAAGACATCACCAATCCCAAAGACGGCAGTCAGTAGGGAAGGCAACAGCTTCATGACTGGGAGGGAGGAGGACTGGTTAGATTTTTATTAGACTGAAATAAACACTTTCTTCTTTATATTTTCATTGGAACAATGCCTTTGCAAGAGCAGTAAAAAACAGGCTGGGGATAAATCAGCATGATGAGAGCAGTGAGATACTTCACCAGGACACAGCAATACACAGGCCCTTTACTTCACAGGGAAGTTTGAGGTTTTTGGTCAGCATTGTTAAGTTTTAGCTACCTAAAGTACTTCCTCTCAACTAATTTTAGTATATTTGGGGGATATTACTTTAAGATGAATTGCACAAAAGGCACCAATGCACTAAGACTTATCTACAAAGAATATAAGTGTCAGAAAATTCAGAATTTTAAGTCATGTTTTTAAATATATAACTTATGACAACAAGACAGTCACTGGAGCTGGGAAATGGATAGCAATTCTTCCATCATCCTGGCCCCAAACAGGGGACTTAACATCAGCACAGCTTGAAAGTCCATTTAAACTGTGACAGGGCTGCAAAAAGCCCTTAACAGAAGCATTTCCTAAGAGAAAGTCTCATCTGTTTCTAAGCTACAGCTGTTGTTTATTCAATACTGATAGGCATACAAAATAAAAGGGCTGTATCACTCAGTCTCAAACCCACATGGAAGCTATTTAAAATCCTTGACTCCTGATTTCTCACCATCAGTAGGTTTATACCTGTCTCTTGGCTGTGTTTAATACTGCAAAACTTCTTTCCTGTGAACTATGACTGTGAATAGAGTTGAAATTTCCCCCATAAATGCTCCCTCAGTGCAGTACAAGCCAACTTTGCAGCCTCCTCTGCCACTTCTGGCCATTACCCAGAGCTCCCTGACACAACAGTTATTAGAATTCTTCACGTTTACGATTATGAAAAGAGTCTTAATCCTTGGAGTGAAAGATCACTGCAAGAGATGCTTAAAATTTCCTAAGGCAGTAAGAAAACAGTGCAACGAATTATGTAAAATACTTTAAATATGGACACTACTGAAAGTCCCCAGTTAGGAAGCAGAAACTATCAATAAGTAACACTTATTCTTTTCATGAGAGGATCCTCTGACTTGAAAGGTGTGGTTAAAAAGCGGGATAACATACAGGTAATATTCTGCATTTCAGAATTTAAATTTCAGAATTTAAATCTAAGCAATGTAATGAAACACAGTTACAAGTGATGTCCCTCAAGGGTCCTGCAGAAAGGATTTTGTCTTTTGGAATCTTCACTGTGTACAAAAGAAACCAAAAAACAAATCAGCTTTTCTGTAAGTTCTCTGCTCTAGGATTTATGCACAGTGAATGATTAAAAAAATTAAGAAGCCCATGCAAATGCTTTCCAATTTTAATGTACCCCTTAAACACCATTGATCAGAAGATTCTACTATTAAATCAGGTCTTGTTGAAATCCCCTTTGAAAGCAGATGAAAGCTCTCCTGCCTGTGAACCCTGAGTCAGGTCTATTTAGACCAAGGGAATGTTACAAGGCTCCATCAGTTCAAGATGATAATCCAGCAAAAAAAACCCCAAGAAACAGAATCTGGAGGGAGAAGTCATACCAATATAAAATAAATGTAAATTCAGTTTCACTTAAAGGAGATTTTAGTGGAAAGTTGCCATTTTAAAATAAAAAGAGCACAAAAGCATCATTGAAGCAACACAGAATGCACAGAACTACAGCCAGTGGAGTAGGAGAACACAAGGGCTCACTGATGTGGAAAGCACAGTGTGCTTTGGCCCCTGGAAAACTGCATTGTATGGAACTTGTGGGGACAGGTCGGCCAAATGTTTTCCTCTGGTGTTTATTTAATTCTAAGGGAGGTGACTGCTTTAAACAAAGGACAAGTTATGAAGTGATGTTTCAGGAGCAACCAAAACATTAACCCAAGCCCTGTACCAGAGCACCAGGGCTGAGGTGCCAGACCAACAGCACTAGTTCATAAGACAGGGGTGATGTTTAGAACAAGCCTTGGCATCTCAGGCAGCTCCTACTTCAGCTGTTACTAAGAAACAAACTGTACAAGAGTTCTGCTTCTCACCTTTGTTCTGCTGAATAATCATCCCCATTATTCCCCAGGCTAATAAAAGGAGGCTGTCACCAGAGATTTGATTTGATTCCAGGCTGGTTTTTATCCCTGCAGTGCTGTGGGTGCCCTTTAACTCAGGGACCTCCATACCCCGAATCAGGCTCAGGTAAAGGAACCCCTGGGGTTCCTTTAGGGGCAAAAGGGACAGGGCAGAGGGGACAAAGCAGCTCCTTGGGCTGCTGCTAAAAGACAAACTGGCATTACCCGGTAGAGGTAAATTCTCTGAATCTTGTTTCCATGGCTGAGGGAAGTTTAGGCAACCTGACAAATCTAGAAATCCAAGAAAACAGTCTCAGCTCTGTGGGTGGGTGTGAAGGGCAGGGGATTGCCTGGGATTAGTCCTTAGTGGAAGTCCTGCAGCACTAAATGCTGCTCTGAGATGTTGGATGTGTGTGTTTGTGTCACCAGTGGCCTTGCTTTGAAACGACTTGTCTCTGTGCACCAGTGTTCCCACAGTCCATACCGTTAATTTTTTATTTCTCAATCAAGAATTCATGGAGGTTAGTGTGACATTGCTGCAAACACCCTCCCAGCCCAGCAATGTAAATAATGGATACAGCTCCAGAAATACCAACCAGCCTCTCGTTGTTTTGGGAAGCTTAAATCATGCCTGCCTCAACTCACCTGCTAGTAAACAAACAGGCTCCTCTCTGCACTGCAGTAAATCCCTCATCTTTCAGGAAAATTAAATGTGTCATGGAAATGATGGTAGTTTTGGTAAGTGCAGGCAGACGTTTCACTGTGACAGTGCTCTCGAAGATGCACTGAATGCAACTATTCTTTCCCCCTCAGAAAAACGAATTTCAAAATGCCAACAAATTTTCAGAAGTGTAACGCAGTTAATGCATTTCATAGCACGTCTCAGTAAACTACATATCCTTCTTTTACATTTCTCCTAATTTCTGTCATTTATTTTAAAAGCCTATAATGAACAGTTACTACTGAGGATCCATTTGTTCCTCTCTTTTTCCATTTAACCTCCATGATCGCAACCTCTCTTATTTCCTTTGGTGCTGAAAAGCACTTTTACAGCATAACCAACGCAACATATTTGCTAGATTTTTACTAATTAATTTTCTGTGAACTTTTCAGCATGGAAAAAAAAAAAACCCACCACATTTCTGCATGAAAAATGAATTCTATTTTCTCCTTTTCCTTAGAAATTTACATTCTGAGCTCATCTGTGCCACATATTCTTTATGGATAATGAGCAAGGCATCCTCACTTAGCTGTCACTGAGGCAGTGAAATGTTTACAGTGTGAGCTTTGGAGATTCTGGCAGCTTAGGTTCTGAGAATATTTCTTATTCAGGACAATAAGCATTGCCCTAAATTTCTCTTGCACTTGAAGAGAAAGGGCTTGATTTTAAGAATCCTTGAACTTTGCTGACCTGTAGTAAAGCTGTTTGAAGAAAGGTTAGCTCAGACACCTCATGCTTGGGATCTGTTTCTTGTGATGTGGCAAAGGCTTTTCTAGTCCCCTTAACATCTTGCACAACTTCTTGGGAAGCTAAAAATATCAATTAATGGAGAGATAAATACCTTCATTATGAAGTTTACAAACTAAATACACATAGTATAACTTTTAAGGGTATTCTCCCACCATATTTATTCTGCAACATTTTGGGGACAAACTACTGACAGAAAAGAGACACCTCAGGCACGAATCTCCTGCCAGTTTTGGGCAGGAGATTTCACTAACTCATGGAAAATATGAGTTTAATTACCTCTCTGAAGTCATTCTTTAGCAAAGTACATAAGAATATACATGTTTTAAAGACTATGTTAAGATTTCATTTCTGAGCACAGGTCCAGTCTCAGGCTTACAGTGACATGCTTAAGCCTGTGGGCCTGGAAAAAAATTTCCTTCTTAGAAAGCCTCGTATAGTTTGAATTAATCTTTGAAATGTAACCAAAAGAATCTCACACAAGATCATCTTTCATTGAAGTCCCAATGTCCAATTCATGCAGATGCAGCTGGAAGGTTATTGCTCTCAAGTTTTGAACTTGGGCTATAAAAGACATAAAAAGGGATAGATTTGCTCAGCAGAAAGGAGAACAGTGTCTGCCTTGCCTTCTGCAAACCTCTCCTTGCTAAGCTCATGTCCCCAGTTAACCTGAGCCTACACAAACCTACAGGGATTGTTTTCTGTAATCAATCAAATTTCCAAGTGTAGTTATTAACATAGTCTTTAATTAAATGAATTGGATCATCTGGACAGATTCTAAAGAAAAGTCAGTTATTGAACGTTAACATTTCAAAGACATCCAGTGCCTTCTTGAGTTCTGACTTAGAAAAATCTGGATTAATTCTCAACGTTCTTCTCTGTAGTTACTATTTCTAAGTGAATTTTTAAAATAGATTTAAACCTATATTTTCAGCATATTACTCTAAAAATGACCATCAGGAGTAATTGCATTTTGTAGAATGAGGCAGCTTTTGCCATTTTAGGTGTGCTGGTGCCATGACTTTTCTGATATTTCAACAATTCTATCGCTTATCTTACTTCCCTTAGAAATCTATATCAAGAAAAAAATACTTTTAGTGCCTAAAGTACTGGCAGAGTGGGTGGAACAGCAAACCTAAGCCCTTCCCAGATGTATATGAAAATCCCAATCTAAAGCAACATTGCTTTCAGACAAGTAACACCACCAATTAACCTGTGATTAAATAACACCTCGATAATAAGTGAAACAATGTAAAACTATTTCTTGCCAACTATGGAGCCCCCCAGCATTTTTTAAATTTCCAGATTAAGGTGTGAAAAGTGAATCTCTCATATCTGAACTGGCAGTTCTGAACACACAAACAGTATTCCAGTCTTCTCCCCAGTATCACTGGTTTTGAAACTATACAGTGACTGGAAAAGTCCTTTCAGAGTAAAACCATCAGAGGGACAGAGAAAGAAGAAGTTTCTCCAATCTGTGCCAATCTCTGGACTTTTGAGGGTTCAATACAACTACTCAGCAGCAAAGGAAAAAAAGCCAGGGTTTTATGTGAGCACCAGGAAATGGTACCTGGTATTTCTTTTAGTAAAACTAATGTCCCTCTACCTGAAGGGGAACACAGTTGAGAGTAATTATAGCTACAGTCAGGAGATAAATGATTATAATGGATTTTCATACAATAGCACCAGATCTTCAGAAAGGACCCTGGCAGAGATGACAAAGTCAAAGTGAGCCAGAAACTAGCAGGAGACCCAGTCAAGATAAAAAGGCTACACAGGGCAATCAATTATCATCTCTAGTCTTAGTTTTTGAGGTCTGTGTTCTCCATTTGCCAAAAACAGAGATGCAAATGTCTTGAATCAAATGTGGAGGAAGCAAGGAATCCAATTTTCCATACAACTAAGAAAATCAAAAGAAAAAAGTGTACGTTCCAATTCTAAGCTCAGTTTGGAGAGACTGCTTCAGAGTCAAACCTTTGTAGCCAAGTTAATAACCCTCTGCACCACATTTCAATTAAGATTGATATATTTTATACCCCTGAAATTTAGCTTTTCTTCTCAGAGTCTCTGAGATTCCAGACTTTCCCATTCCACCAGAGAGGAAAACTCCATGTTGATGGTGTGCAAAAGACAGCCATAACAAGTCACAAATGAAAGAGGTACAACAAAACACCCAAGGTACACTTAAAATATAAATTAGGCTTTAATTTATATTAAAAACATGAGAAAAAGTTAAAGCCACCCTTAGGCACAGCCACTCATAGTACTGTGAGTGAGGCATCCTCTGCATTCTGGTGACTGAGAATTTTCTATAAAGAAATGCAGGATAAAACTTCTACAAGGAACTGATTCAATTTCAATTCTGTCTGCATTTAGAGCATGATATAAATTCCAGTTTTTGAGTTTAAAAAAAAAAAAATCCTATCCTTCCCTACCTGGGAGATTTGAGAGATTTATTTCCTAGAAAGTATTACACAATTAAATTACTTTTTACTGCTGTGTAGGCTACAGAAAACCAGTTGTCAGAGAAACACTTCACATTTTTCTCCACAGTTGTTTTTCTGTGCAAAGAGAGTTCAAAATAATTAAAACATTTCCCTTGATATCCCCATTGTAAAGGATACTAGGAGAGTCTGACTAGCAGAAAACCTGCATTATTGATTTTTCTTGTATTTTTACTTGTGAAGAGACATATTCCATTTCTTCTTTCAAGGAGGGATTCATTGATAGCCATTATCCTGTTGTTGGAAAGGGAGGAAGCTGAATCTTCTCTATATTATTCCTCTGTACTTATATTTCACATGTTACTTGTTAGTGGAAACTTTGTAAGCAGGCTCATAATAAAGGAATGAGAAAAATCAGAAAACTTGCCTCATTACCAAAATAATTATGTCTGTCCAATTTATGCTAACAGACCTAATTCCAGATGCTCGTGGAAAACAAAATTTGGAAGACTGAGGCAGCATAAAAAAAACTTTCTTGATGGTGATTATCAGAAAACTTCCCTGTTGTCATTGTGGATTAAATATCGTGGGCACAGCCTTTGATTGCCTGGACAATTCCATTGATTACATGTTAACTTGCCTTGAAAAACAAACCTGCTTTAATCCCACCCTCACTTTTTTAATGCCATATGAAGCAAAACTATAAAATGTCCCGAGTCCCCCCTTGCCCCACACCCAAAATGACTCAACCACCTCCCCTCCACGTGGGTTATTTCTTTTCCCCTCTGAAACCCAGGTTATTTCACATAAGCAGTTTAGAGAGCAATCAGGTAAAGAGCATCCCAGGGCATCAGAACTGAAGAGCAAGAGGAGACCCAACTGCTGGGTGAGCTGGAGGAAGATATTATTTAACCCCCCTGGGCCACCTGAAGCCACAGTCACTCATGGCATCATTTAATAGTTCTGTACTGGAATAGCAATACAGGCTGAAGTGATGAGGGAAATCAGCTGCAGCGAGTCAGCAAAGCACCTAAACCCAGCAGTAAAGTTACACACTCCCCTGAATAACTCAGAGAACTGGAGAATTAAATGAGGTGCTTTATGCTGCCATCAGCCCCGAATTACCTTTCTGCTTAATGCTGTCAAATTATCCTCTTTTTGTCTGTGGACTTCACACCACTTGCAACAGTTGCACTTGCATATCAATGAGTTGTCACCCAGCTATGATAGTTATTGTGCAGAGCTGCCTGTGCTGTCTCCTGCACACTTTCTGCTTCTCTCCATTAATCTCTCCTGACTTTGCAAGGAGAGGCTGCCCGGAGCTCGACAGGAAAGTGCAAGTGCATCAGCAGCAAACCCGAAAACAGAAAGAGAGATTGCAGAACCCATTTTACACCGGTCTTTTAAAACACAGGATGTGTCCATTTGCCCCCTGGTGCATTCTGCAGTTCACCACTGTCTGCATGTCCTGCGAAGTGTGACTGCAGCCCCTCGCTCTGCTCTCCTGAGACACAGTCTCCTGGCCTTGTGCTTCCCAGAGTTAGTCCAGAGGATTTAACCAGCACACACAGGCTGAAAAGCGTGGCTCAGCAATGCCTTTAGGGTAGGTGGGAGCAGTGTCTACTGCTCAGAGAGACGCTGAACTTGCCAACAGACTCAGCAGCCCAATTTTAGGTTTCTTCCATGCTTGTCTAAGATGTCATTTTGGGAAATTCATATATTTTCATGCATTTTCTTTCCACAAACTGGCTAGAAAATAAGGAAATTATATGCTTTAAGAGCTGCTGGTGGCCTGTCACATTGTTTTGGTCAGGGTTGTCTCTGTCAGTATTGCGCTGATTTTTCAATCATCTACCTGTAACTTAGCAGTGACCCCAGAGAGGAACTTTGGGGCATGAACATGGAAAATGAGCAGTACCCTCTTCATCATACATGGTATGTCATTGGGAACAACACAAAGCATAGCACATGTGTATTCAGAATTCAAGAAGAGTAAGAAACATTATTGCATCAAAATGCAACTCTTCTCTGGAACAGATTAATATAAAGGTCACAACCAGAAGTAAAAAACATTCTGTTTGGGGGAATCACTGGAGGTGAAGGGGAAAGAAATGAACTATTTGATTTGGGGGGGGGAAATTGGTTAGACAGAAGGTGCTTCAAAATATAATCAAAAATTAATTAGGAAAAGGAACAAGCCAAAGGACAAACATCTGTGACAGAAGGATGTGAAGAGATAAACAAATCCTACGTATGACAGTTAATTTCGGTTAAGACCAGAATCCTGCTGGGCTACATTTGGAGTACTCTGTAAACACTCTCAGAACAAAGAAAACTTCCATTGATTTCAGTGTGAATCAACAACGGAAAGACTGGAAAAGCAAACCAAAGACACTGAAAATGACAGATTTCAACAAAACCAACGAACTAAGGACAACAAATAACAGTAAAGGGAAACTGCAGCAATTAACAGACCAAGAGTTTTCCCCAAGTCATGAGGCAAGAAGGCTGAAAACAAATACACACCACTTCTGCACTTGGGCTTCCTAAATCCCACAGATGAGGGAGGGAAAAGCCCAACTGACACAACTCTGGCAGCACAGATCACTGTTCTAAGCCAGATGACACTGGGGCCTGTTTACCTTTCTCACTTGCTAACTGAGAAGAACTGCAGTTCCTTAGAACTGAGACACCACATGGAGCTGAAAAGGAACTGTGGCAACACACAGTGAGCAGGGACATTAACTCCACTCCTCACCAGGGCTCATGTGCTGATCTTCTGCCCCATGGGATGCTCCTGCAGCTTCCCAGGGCCCAAAGGGAACAGGTCACCATTCCAGAGAGACTGCACCATGAAAAATCCCCCAAGGAGGCCAGAACTGCCTGAGCAGCTTGGTGGGACCTTCGCAAGGCCCTGCCCAAAGCACCCAAACCCAGGGAACATTGCTGGGGACTTCCAGTTCCCTTCTCTCCCATCACGAGGGAAGCCTAAGCAGAGCAGTTGGTAGATACAGAATGCACAGTGGAGAAAAAGAGAGATAAGAATTGCCAAGTCCAAATTCTCCTAATATGCTGATCACCCTGTTCCGCTCCCATTTTGATTAGCAGAAGGTGCTCACCTGTATTAACCACAGCCTATGGATAAACTGTGGGCAAATAACTGCAAATAGTAATCAAGGCAAAACAGTGTTATAATTTGAGCTGTTGGGTTAATGTGTTTCCATCATGAATATGGTGAAATAATTCTTAATCCACACTTTGTTCAATGGACATTGCAGAGAAAAGCAGCACCACGATGTTGAGAAACAATGCAACCTTCCTAACTGAGTTACTGAAACAATCCATGTGTTTTGTGATTAATTCTTCAGCTGAGTTGAAATTTGTGAGCAATCTTGGTTAAATATACAATTATATAACCCTGCCTCACCATAAAATAAGGGTTGTTATTAGCTCTACATGGATAATCAAAGTTAAAATTCTCTTTCTGCTAATACCCTGAAGTATTTGTTGAAAACTTGCTGCCAGCATATTCACTGAATACCAGTAAACTCATCTGCCAGAGAATTTGGGATAAGCAAACACAAAACAGGTGCAAATGAACTCTGATCAAATTTGCTCAAAACTTCAAGCAAATACTAAAGTTAGAAGATGGGGAGAAATGTGTTTTCCATATTTGGCTAACTGTAATTGCAATTTCTATCCAGTCAAACCAGGATAATTAAGCAAAAGAAAAAAAGGGATCTGGCAGCAGGCTGAGCAAAGTAACTATTGCTAAAGAAAGAGAAAAAAATGAGGCTTAGGGGTAATTTAAATACAGTTAATGATGTCATGTCACAACAGCAAAACTTCAGACAAAGAAATCTAGGGCAGGTTGTTATTATGAAAACTTAGTCAGCACAACCAATTAGTTACTAATAAAATTATGTTAATAGTTGAAATCACCTGTAATTTCAGGCTAAATTTAATAACTGAGCACCCACTCATGAATTTGAGCAGAAAAAATACAGAATTCTCAGTAAAGCAGATACCATGGCCTGGTTTTTCAGCACTGTGCTGTGGTAAACTGCTGTAGTGTACTCCAGACATTCCTAAGGGGTTCCCAGTACATGTAAAAGTACCCACAGCTTTATGTTAAAGTCAGCTGTCACCTCAATTGCATTTGCTAATTTGCTATTATTTGCTAACATCGTCACTACAGCTAAAATTAATCAGGTTGAATGTAAAGGAATAGAATAGAGACTACAACTGAGCAGGAATGTTTGGGTTGGAGCAGACAGAGAACATGGAGAAGAAAAGCCACTGTGTATTTAATAAAGTGGCTACTTTGCCTTGGAACACTTCCAGAATGATAAGCAACCCCTATTTAGGGAACATGGCTCCTGAGTGTCAGTTTATGCAAATGACAAAAGGAGCAGAAGAATTAAGGAGAGAACAGTGAAAATTATTTCCAGAAGAGATGAGTACCTCTTCTTGAGAAGGAAAATATGAAGAATAAAACACTTATCCCAATGAACAAATTATCTGCATCTCCCTTCTGTGTATTTGAATTTATTTTATCTTATCAATAAGTGATTTGCCTTAAACTTTATAAGGGTTGTTTAAATGTTTTCCAAGATACCAAGGTATCTTTTACTGGCCTGGGACCTGGTCTTTGACTGTCTTATTTGACTGAAAAGATGTTTCAGCTCTATTCTGAACAATCCAGTGGCTATTTCCAAGGGATTTACAGATGGACAGAGAGGAACTGAGTTGTCAGAGGGAACAGCAGCATCATCCCATTCCCTGAGCAGGAGGAGGCTGAGCACGGGGGTGAACCCAGGCACAGTAGCCATGGAATGGGCATGACTGGAGCTTGGACAGAAAGTTACTCAACAGACTGGCTAAAACCATTTCTCATTAGCTAAAATCAATTAAAAGCCTTCACAGTAAGTTAACAGAATTAGTAGTGTCTTCATAGGATTTTGAGGTGGGCATTACAAGAGCTGCCAGTCAGGTCAGTACAGAGCACATTTTTACTGCAGAGCACATCATCCTAATTTGGGAGGAAAGGAAGAGGTGAGGGGGGTCCTTGCTGAACCCTGCAAGTATCTTTGCTCTGTAGTAACCATTCGCCACTATCAGATTAATAAACTGAAGGACAGGGAAAAAAATCTGCTGGGGCTGCCGAACTTTCAGATTAAATGATTTCTTTCTTCAGTAAATCCATGGATTGTACTCAGTGGTGACTTTTAGAAAACATCTGCTGAACTTTTGCAATCCATTTTATTTTTCTTTCAGCCAGCAGTTAAAGCTTAAAGGATTTGGAGAGCAGAGTACTAAAATTTAGCTAGACCTTCCTTATTAAAAGCAAAATCTTCAATAATTAGCTCTTCCCCTAACTGCTTTTTGGCTCTCATTACAAACGAAGTGCTATGTTAATATACCTTGTGTTGCAAATGTTTCACAATTCCTGCTAATCAAATTAAACTCAATTCTCAGCAAATAAACCCTCAATGCAGTTAATGGAAAACAAGGAACAGCACTACTTTGCCTGAGAATGGGTCATTACCACAAGCTCCTAATTACAAGTACCTTAATGCATAATGTAAAGCACAGTCTTATATGGGCTCTTAAGAATTAAAGCTGTGGCAGGATCAAAGACTTGATGTGTCCTTGAATTTTTTAATATGTACATTTGGATGAAGAAAAGCAACAAAGAGAAACACAGCAAAAGACAAAGACTCATTCACTTACCCCCCCCTTCAAAATGTATCATCATAATAATTTATGCAGTTTATGAGACTGCAAAGACTGATTTTGACTCAGGACACATTCTGAAACCAATTTTCATTTGCCTCCTCCTCTACCCTCTTGATAGAGAATGTTTCACACCTACCAGTTAATGAAGGATTATTACTTTCCTCTAGAGGAAGTTGCAAATGCAACCAAGGTTAAAGCAAAGGACGTTCCTTCTGAATTAGGTTATATGATGCCATCACACAGGAACACAGGTGATTGATGACATATTGCTATTGCTGCACCAAGCATTTATCAATACCACACTCTGAATTATTTTCTGGTTTAGTTCTCTTATTGTCACATGATGGTATATTTTATCAAATTTACTTAGCTGAAAAAAAAATACAGTGAGCAAAGCACTGGAAACAGCAGAAGGTGTAATAAATCACAGTAACCAAATTATAAAATACAGGCCCTTGTATTACTTGTCAGTCAGAATTCTGCTGTTTTGAGTGAATTTATAACAGTCGCATTTTCTACTTGGAGATTTGAGAAACAACCTGCAAGAATGGGCAGGGCAGTCCCTGCAAGCCCAAGGACTGCACTCCACCTTAACAAAGCCCTACAGGGCAATTCAGCTGTAACACTGTTCTGACTAAAATGTTTCACCAAACCAAAAAATTTTTCCATTTTTCTGAATATTTTTTGCATATATTTATTTTCCTGGAGAATTATGACACCAGACTTTGAAACTTTCACTAAGATAAACACTTTATGCTCTAACTCGCTCTGAATATAAGGAATTCATATTAAATTATATCTGGTAAATCTTCACAGTGGTACATTTGCAAAACTGTTGAATGTTGTTGTTAGATTCGCTCTGTCTCTTCTCATTTTTGTTATTATTAATACAACATGTGTCTGCCTTTGTCTATCCTCCTGACACCAGAAATTCTGTGAAAGCTCAGCTCTTCTTTCCTTTGCTTTGTAGCTGTCCTCTCCCTGAAGGGCATGCAAGCACAGATTGGGAATTAGGGCTATTTGAAAGAAAATTCAAATTTTCTTTCAGGCTCTGGAGACTCCCAAAAATTCAGGCTCTGGAGACTCCCACCCCTCGCACTGACCTGATCCTGGGCCTCAGCAAACAAGTATTATTGGGATTTATGAAAATAGAGGCTGCTTCTCCACCTCCCCCACGCAGTCACCCAGTTTTGCTGACCTTTGTAACTAAGAGGTAAAAGTAAACATTATCACCAGTAATGGAATGGGTTTGTCCTAGGGAGCAGTATTATAAATATCCAAAATTCAGTCAGATTGAGATGTGTTCACTGGAACTACTGCACAAACAGCAATTGAGACAGACACCCAAACTCCTACGAAGACAGGGAGGGTTGGGATGGTTCTCTAGAGGAAAGGATCCCAGAATTAGGGACTGAATGGGCAAATATGAGGAGTAACCACACTTAAAAACACAAAAACATCCAAATTCGAGCCCTGCCCAGTCAGTTCTGCTTTCTTTTAAGATTTTCCTTATGTATCACCAAAGCATTTGACTACAATGTGTTATTATGAGCAGCATTAAAAGCAATCAGTTTCCAACAAGGTGTCAGATGAAATGTGGTAACAGGTTTGAAAAGTTTGTGAATACCAGCTATTTCTGAAGAATGTATTGCTATGTCTGGAGATAAATTCTCCTCAGATCTGCAACCTTCAGCTTCTGATCATGATTAAACAACCACCTATTTTAAACTTTCTGAACGACTGTTAGTTTTACCCAGATTTCACACCTCTACTTTGTTCCAAAGGAATAATTTGCATTTCTGGAATTTTCGTCCTTTGGTCATAACAGGAATCCTTCTCTCTCTTCTTTCCCCTTCTTTGCACTAACCTGCACCCTGGGGGAATATTTTGTTCTTTAGTTTCTGCAGAAAGCCAACACTGATAGTATGGAGAGGGAAAACCTGCTCTGTGATGAAACCCAGACAGTTTCAATAAGGAGCAGAAGTGTTGCCCTTTGCACTGGCCATTTCTGCACAGCACTCACTGCTTCACATTCCTCAGACTGTTTGATTCATAACAAACATACCAAGTGCCTTCTCTCACCAAACTGCATTTCAAAATATTATGCAAATAGTTTGCAGTCTCTGTGTAAAATGTCCTGTATCCTTTGGCAAAGCAGCTGTAAGATTCACCTGCTCTACTTACTTAGAGCTGTAGTTTGTTTGTGAATAATTTTGGTAAGTGAGGTTGAACTGAAATTCCAACTTATATAGAAATAAAGACCATATTTTCTTCTGAATCAAAACCAAAGGCAAAGCTTAATAGGCAAGGCAAGGCAGTTTACAGGATCCCAAACTCCTGTGCCAGAGCAATATAAAATGCACTTTCACTGAAAAATTTTAGGTTCAGCTCTACAGCTTTGCTGGGTATTGGATATGTCCATGTCTGAGAAGGGGAACCAAGAAATTATACTCAGTAAGAGCTTGAATATTTATTTGTGTTTCCTCCAACTGCTGGGTAGCAAAAGTTTACAGTAGATCAGCAGAAATATAACACTGTTATCTACCTTTGCAAGGAAGGAGGTATATATAGTCCCTGAGGCATTTAGAACCCTTTCAAAAATAGGTTTGTTTTCAGTGTACCATCAGTCCATAGCCCCAATTTTCATTTGGGTAACTTCTAATAGTTTCAGTTGCAATATCTCCTATTCCCATTAGCATTAATAAGTAAGATCTGTATGATTTTAATTACTTCCCTTGAAACAGACTGAATCCACGGTAAGACAATTTCAATGAATTATTTATGGGCAAACAAAAAGATTTTCAGGATAGCACCTTTCCCTCTTTCCAGGCTTTTGTATGAATGACTCTCCAACTGCATCATTCCTCAGGGGAGGATTCCTGGCCTACAAATTGTTTGAATTAAACATTGCAGTGATACCTGACGGCCCAGTGATTTCCATAAATGGTCTCGAACTCTACAGTTCATTCTCAAACACGATATAATTGAGCTCAGACTTTTTAACCCTCAGGAGAAAGCTCATCTTGTTTCTCAGACATCTGAGAAAGAACTGAAGTGAGAATTACAGGCTGATTTCTGCAAGTGCCTTCAGAGTGAGCAGCAACCCTTCCCGGAGTACCCTGTGACTGCCATTCTCTAACACAAACAAATAGAGATATAATTCTCAGACACACGTTGTTAAGTCACTGCTAATTACATACAATAAACCAGTGATACAATCTTACTCATATAATAATAGAAGGAGACGTTGCAAATACTGGGCTGATGTGCTGGTGACAATGTAAAGGAGATGGATTAATTTTGTGTGCACGAGCTTGATTTTTACAGTCACTCCCGCTTTTGATGACGACAGACAGACAGGGAACTTTGCTTGCAGGTAATTCCAAAACAAAAGGAATTAAACTACAAAGGTAACAGCAGACACTGCAGATGGTGTTTTTGGAGAAGCAGCACAAACGTGCACACACAGAGGTTCTATTTGTAGAAACTGCCAGGAAAGAACATTTCTCCCTTTTAATCTCATCAGAGTAAGAGCGACACTGTTCTCCATCACTATTCCTGAGACATGAAGACACTTTAAATCTAAATATACAACAACTAGATCGGTAAACTCATCAAGGAAAGCCTCAGAAGAGAATAATCTCCCTTTTTTGTACCTTAGCACCTTAAACAAACCTTGAGTTGTCTGATAGACAATTCCACATGGACTCTCATCTTTGCTGTCACTGTTTTACCATTAAAGTGCCTTGTTGTAAAACACTGGAGACTTCAGAGGCTTAAGCCAATATAAAAATCTCTGCAGTATGAAGTAATTTTATGTTGCTACTCTGGTTATTTCAGAATTGGCTGCAAATAAGAGCCTGAGGATGATTTAATGTGTCCTCGACCCATCAAGGCCATGGTTAAACAAAGTAAACACATCAGTCTTTAGCAGTTATTTACAAGTGGAAGAAAAGCACAGAACCAGCCACGAGAAACAGAGCACTGGAAAACATTCTGAAGGGGGAACTAAAAGTATCTGAAAATGTCTTTCTTCACATATTTCTGTATTCCATTTCTCAGTCAAATAAAATCCCGATGACCATCCACAGGAGGGTTTATTAACCTAAAATCACTGTTCCAAATAAGATCCCAAGATACCACTGCTGGAGTGGAAATTTAAGAATTCAGATGTGATTACACACCAACAAACTGGTACTTCTACTGCAGTTTTAAAATGGAACAACCAGCCTTCAGAGCTCACAGAGAAGCTTTAGCTTTACTTTAAGATGGAAAAACACAAATCCTGATAAGTTATCTGTGGCAATTTGGCCCCTGCAGCAGTTACTGTATCAGTGACCCAACTTTGCAGCACTGATGCAATTCTCTTTTAAATCTGCTCAAAGAGACGGTATTTACCTTGCTGTCTAAACCCTGCATTCCTACAGCAGACACTGGTTCCTGACCCCTGCACTGGGGACTTTCTCTGGAGTCTGGAGTGAGGATCTGCTGTCAATGGGATGTGTAACCCCGGGACACAGAGATCCAGGGGGGTCACCCTCTGCCTGCCATCAATAAACTGTTTGTTTGCAACGAGGCCAAACTGAGAGCCCTGTTTACATAAGTGTAAGGAGGGATTGATTCAGGAGCAGCCACCCTAACACGGGACTGAGTGGCAATTTGATAAACTGCATTGGTTTCAAGGTCTGTCACATGGTTTCCTCTGATCTGTGTTTGCAGTGAGAGAAGGAAAAGAGTGGGATAAATGTAAATGGTGTGTGCATCCCTCCACCCTGCTGAGAGCGCTGGGAAAGTGATATAATCTCACAACAAAGGACTAGGAGATGCCTCTATAACCTACAGGACATAGCTCCAATTAAGTCTTCTTGTTAGAATGCACAACTGGACATTTCAGTGGTTGCTGCCTTTACAGGTTTCTGTAGGAGACACAGGCTGCTTCTTGGGACAGCTGATTCCCTGGGGGCACCCTGGGCTGATCTTCTGAGAAAGAGACACCTTTTCATGAATTCTTAGTCTCAGCATTTAAGAAATTAGTGGTGGTCGAGGTCTGGCCAAACCAACAACTTACTTTCCCACCTATTGGGTACTCATATAATTGAAAAACGTACCCAGAAAGAGTCTGTCATCTAGGAAACATAAAACAATACCCGCAAATCCCTCCCTAAAAAAACCCCCACCATCACCACAAAAACCTATAAAAAGTAACTTTTTAGTTTTCTTCTCTTTTGGGAGTAGTTTTTTTTTTTTTGGTTGGTTGGTTTTGGTTTTGTTTGGTTTTTTCCTATTTCCCATTGAGCCTCTGTTGAGCTGGAAAGAGACAATTTGGCCAATATCATGGGGTTCTATTCTTCACTTGAATACCACTGTTAGCTTTAATTTAGGGATTAGGACAACTTCATTCTTATCTGTGTAGTCTCTGTATATTATGCTTTAGTACTGGCTCTGGTGGAATTATTTGCAGAAGCAGTAGACAGAATTGTCTCCTGAGTGGTACCTCTGCATGCTCAGAATTGCCAAGTCTTATGACGAGAGAGCCACGATGAGCTGAAAAAACTGATTATTCCCAGGCATGAAAAACAAACTACTGGAAACAGTTTTCCTAAATTTTATCTGTAGTTCTGTTGTAACTTCCTGGCTGTGAGAGATGTTTGGAAACCAGCACAGCTTGTCCTGTGTTAGCTTTAACATTGCTGTATTCTACCTGAGGACAGGAGGTCTTATTTTAGTATTAATGGAGCAGATTGCAATATTGGAAATCACACCTATCACAACATTTGTTTAAAGTCTAACTTCCATGTCTTTTGTTACCTGTACTGAGCAGCCTCAAGCCATAAATAAAAATTTAACAATTTTCCCCAATCAGAACATTCCTTTCATAGTTTTGGAGGGTCCCCTCTGGTCCCCCTTCTTAGTTATAAAACATTTCTGGGGCAGAAGGTGCATATTATTTTCATCAGTGAGAGATAAGAGATGTCAGTATAGAATTGGGTTTTGCTATACTTAATCATAATCCTCCTATCACTTAAAAAGGCAAGAGATCTTTTTCAATAAAGCTGTTGACTGGGATTCCAACACAAACACTGGATTTAGGCACATAAGCTTAATTGACTTTCAAGAAGAGATGAGCATCTCCTCCATTTAGCCTCTTCTGATAACACCACCCTCAGTAGCTCAGGTTTATGTATGCAAGGACTAACTGGGAGGGAGAGGAGCCAAAACTAAGAATATATAAAGATCACTATCTTTTTCTGGTTTTTTTAGGTACATTAAATAAATAAAAAAAAAATTTAACACATTGTTCCTGTAAAATTATTTTCAGTTTAAGAATTCCCTGAAGTAGCTGCCCACGGTACACTGTTATCTTTGTATTGATTTTCTGCAGTATCACATTGAACTGCAAAGGAGCCTTGTGATTTAATTGCAATTGTGTTCCATATGAACTTCTAACGTGAGTTACAGACCAACATTTATAACGTTTTTCTCTCCTGTTTTTAGCTTACAGTTTTATCTGATCCTTCTTCTCACAGCCCCAATTTGTCTGTCCTCCCTTTCTTGTAGTCCAAGGCTTCCAAGGTCATGCCACTGACTCCAGTATTGAACGAGACCCTGAAAGCAGGTAACCCGGAGAGCAATTGATCCCACATGAGCAGGGGGATATTTCCATCTAAATGAGGAGAATGAGCTTTGTGGCTCCCATTAAGGTTAATGGGGGTTATGTGGCTGGGTCCTGGTGCATCATAACAAATGCTTGGCCCCTCAGCTAATCCATTCCAGTCTTTGAGTACCGACAGAGAAAAAAAATATTGTCAGAGGGGGAAGAAAAGGGATGGTGATTCAGAAGCAAAATTCAGAGTTGTTCTGTGTTTCCTCACTAACTTTCAAAGTGTTAAAGCAGCACATTTCACCACTTTCCACTTCATCTGCAAAAGTGTTCAAGTTAGCGAGAGTTCTATGAGAACCATTAAAAATCTGTCAGAGAAGTGCTGGTCATGGCAAAACCATTTTTCAGAAGCTGTCAATTTGCCCAAATATCCATCAGTGCTCCCGGGCACAACAAGGGATTCCTCATTTAGAACGTGTCAATTCTTATTATTAATGTCATGATGAAAACACCTGCTAAGTGTCTGTGTCTGGCAAAGTGAGGCTGTCACAGAAATGAGAGGGTGGATGCAGCTCAGATTAGTGAGCAAGGAAGAGCTGGAGGCTTTTTTTTTTATGCTTACCTAAAGACAAGCATCCAGTCTTTATCCTGAGCTTGTAAAGGTAGGATACAGGGAATGCAGCAAGGTAGAACTGATGAAAGATAATGTGAAAATAATGTGCAGTATTAACTGTTTGTAAAATTACACATTTGAAGAGATGAGGTTCCTGGTCACCTGTTTTGTCCTCACAGGGACACACAAATGTCTAGAAAAGTCTTTTGACCCCTCTGAACCTTGGGATGTGCCTTGGCTGTGGCTGCCAGGCACACAGAGCACTGAGAGCTGGGCTCTGCTTTCAAGAGCCCAGAGAGACAGAAAAAATGTCTCCTAGACCTCACTGCAGTGTACACAGTGCCAAAACTCAAATGGCAGCTGCTGTCTTCCTTTTAAAAAAAGAAGCATAAACATTATACCCATGGGATTATGTGAGCTACGAGATGATATCATTTCTGAGAGGCCTTCCTGTGTTTCCAAGGCAGGGTGTGCAAGAGAATTTCAGACTTCTGTTTTGGATTAAGACAAATCATATTCAGTAGGAAAAGTCATCATCAAGGAAACTGTTCAATCCTTCCCTCCTTATTCTCACAGCCGTGACACAAGGTAAATATTTTGAGGCAGAAGAAAACGCTGTAAACAGCAGTTAATCCACGTGCTGACCAAGAGGAAAGTGCTCACAAGGACTGGAGATTCCCTGCACAGCACTTGCTGTAAGAACCCCTGGGTGGGCACCAGGCAGCTCTGCTTTCTGCTGCTCATACCACAAGGCACTTAAATACCTGCTTAACTTTAAGCTGGTGGCTTTAAGCACAAGGCATTAGCTGTAATGAGCGTTCTTATATTCTTAATCACATTCTCGGAATCATTGCCAGAGCAGGCATGAAGAAATAATGGGCCATGTCTTCAGTATGTGTAAATTGGTGTGACTTAATTGAAATGAATAGAGTTGTGTCAGTTTATCCAGACTGATACCAGATCCCAGGGGTTCCAAATCTCCCCGAGTGGGAGTCGGGCCCTGGAGCAGCTGTTGCTGCAGAGCTGTCATGCTCAGACTATCAAACTCCTCTCAGCCTTCCACCAAGCAGGAGTTAATGATCATATATCTCCTTTTTGAGACACCCAGAAGGATAACCCCAGTGTCTTAGCCAACACACTTGTTCTCTCAGTAAAAGACTCTGTTATCAAGGCCGTGTGTGAGTTATTACTGAGAGCACTTTGGCTGTCATATCTCACTGCAGAGCCTGCAAAGTCTGACTTAATGCTTTGTTGGGTGCCTTCAAAGTTTTTGAATGTGACATTTCAAATAAAAACCTGATTATTTGCTTTTAAATTGACTTTATGTAGATTATTTAAGTCTCGTCTTCTTTCCTTCTCAGCTCTTTGTTAGTACAACTTGACACACATGACTCTGTCCATCCTGCTTGCACACTGACCCATATTTCAGGAAGGAAAGTAGGCTTTCAAAGTCTTACAAACTTAGCTGTTACAAATACCCACTTGCAAGCACCCTCATGGGTCAAAAAAAAGATAACCAAACCATTTTTTGGACCATGTCATAGGACAAAGGTTAACAAAAGTGCCTATGAGGAACAAGAAGGGTTATATCCAACCAAAACATGATTATAACTTATTAAAACAGGGCAGTTTTTACACATTCTATTCTTACTGCATTTTCTCACTCACACGCTCAAAGAAACATTCTAAACCTTGTTTCCCTTAATATGAAAGTGTGATTATTCTGTTTCCCCACAAAGAATTTCACAGTTAATGAGATTTCTGTTCAGCAAAGGGCTGAACACTGTGCCTAAATCCATCCATCTCATGCCAACACAACAGACCAGTAGTAAACGGTAAAGTACCAGTAAACACCAGTAAAACAGAGTACTTTGGCAGGATTTCACTCCCTAATCAGAAGTCCTGGTGTTCACCACCACACCTTGGCCATGGAGGGTAACTGGGGGCTCCTTCCAAGGCTGTGCCTGTCAGTCCAGAGTTCTACCCTATATTTGCTCTTGAGGGAACAATTAAATCTCACCCTTGTCAAATGCCACAATAAAAATAACCCTGAACTATGCACAATTAAAAATTTAAATTGGGATTATCAATAAAGCAATCTCTATTGATAATTCATTGCTGGATGGCTTGTACCAAACAATCACATCTGAAGCAGTCCTGAGTGTGTCTAAAATAAGAGAAAAGCTTTCACTTAAATACTGATTGTACAACAAGATGTACTTTTTAATGGGAATATATACATTTTCAAAGTTTTTAATTTTTAACTCTAATGCATCACTGCATAAATATTTTACAAAATATGTGTATTATTTGAGGTCGGGGGAGGAGAAAGCTTAAAGCAAAACATGTCAAATATTCCAGGACCTTTCCTGAACAAAGTTTCCTAAACATTTAGAGGGAATTTGCAAAAAAACCCCCTGCAATTCCTGCCTCCATGTATAAACCTGCACCAAAACGACACCAAACCGCTGTTCTGTGCTAATGTTTCAAAGAGAAGGGTGGCAGCAGTGAATATTTCTGTAGGTGAGCACTAGATTTATGATGCCTACGGGAACCACGGGGTCAGGATGGTTTCTCCTGCCCATGGTATGCTCACATCACCTGAGAATGCAATGCTAGCACTTCCAGCCTAGAGGTTGATCTGACTTAAGTGGGATTTGGGACCTGCTGGCACTTTCTTTCAAGAGAGTCCTTGCTGTTGTACACAGCAACATCTTGTGACTCCTGCTAAGTGGTTGCTCACAGAAGCCAGAGCAGGGATGTTCCATCAAAGGTCTCGTGTTGGCCCTGACCCAGAAGAGGAGCTGCTGCTTTCCCCAAATCCTTTTTTTCTTCCAATTCCCACATGATCACTACCTCAAGTGTACAGGACACATCTTTCAGAGAGTGATTTAAAGTCAGATGCATTCCTTCCTCCACTTAGCTGTGCAGACAACCTCCATTTATAACATGGGCACTGAGTAAAATGTCTACAGTTCAGTCGTGCAGCTCTCCCGGGGGAAGCTGTTTACTTGACTTCATAAAAGCTATTAAATATGAAGATAATGAGCTACACATGTTGTTGTATCAAGGGGAGAAGCTCGGAATTTTAGGGAGCAAAATCCCACTTGGAAATTACCCAGGTTCCTCTCATGGGAACATACTGGAAGGTTTCAAGGTGGAAGGTTTTAAGGAAGGTGGCATTTTGTTCAAGGTAAAGGTCATCATAACTGACCACTGGTTTTTCAGCACAGTGTTTGCTGCTTCCAGATAAGTGTGGGAAACCTTCCAAACCTGTCCAGCAATAAAATCTTTGGGGTAGGAGGCCTAAATTCTTACCATTTCTAATTTTATCCACAAACTAATTCATACGCCTTCCTGTTCCTTAAATTCTTAGTCTCTTGTAAATCTAGCAGGTAATCACTAGGAAAGCACCATCACACTGTGGAACCACCTTACAGATATTTTAAAAATAAGCCCTGATAATGAGTAAAGCTTTATTCTTACTTTTCTACTTTTATGTTGAGTGTGTGAGACTCAAACTCAACAAACACACAAAAAATAGCAGAAAAATAGTACGGTCTTAATGCATGACATCTGGCATTAGGTGAACACTGAATTTGTTCATTTGTTCTAATCTCTTCATATTTCAGCTTTTCTTTCTTTCCCATCCACCTCTCTTTTCCATTAGTTCTTTAAGGAAGGGGTAGAACAGGGCAAAAAACATGAGGTACTGTTGCTTCCTTTTTTTAGTGAAAAACTAGAGAATTTTCTTTAAAACACACATGTAAAAGAAATTAATCTTTTATTATTGGAAGGGTCTAAGAATAAACAACTTGAAATAAAATGCCTGGGTAGCTCTACAGATTTCCCTTCTTTAAGCTTGGTTCTTTCTATGTTCAGTACTTAGTACTGCCTCTGTTTTTTTGCAGCCCATCTAAAATTAGATCAGAAGCTCTCCAGGGTAAGGACTGTGTTATGTTTGCTCCACAGTGCCTACTGCCATTTAGATGCTTGACAAAAATAATAATGAAATGTTGTTATTTTTCTGCTTTCACGTCAGAAGCTCCAAAATACTATGAAAGTACTACTGAAATATGTAGACAGCAGAGGTAACTCAGCCTGGTTTAATGACTGAACACACCACAGGCTTTGCCTCTGCTATTCACACACTGGTTTTGCTGTTTCTTTATTGTTTATAAACCTCTGTGGGGTTTGAGCATTATATCAGTATTATTTTCCTAGTTAGCCCCTGAACCCAATTCCCAAGAGGAAAAAATGGAGAAGAACCCACCCAGTATATGACCCACCACTGCACCCAATGCACATATGGGTTCTATTGTGTGAGTCACTACCCTAACGATAGCTGAGCATATTACTGCCTAGAAAATTAACTCACACACTGTGAATAATCACAGAAAAGAAATTTGTTTTGCTACAAGGTTGTTTTCCAGCTGTTTTAATGCAGACAATTTTTTCCTGAAACGCAAATTGGAAAGGGAAAAAAAAAAAAAGGAAAGAAAGAAAGAAAGAAAGAGACTTTGAAAATCTGCATAATTTGAAAGTGCTTAATGTAAATTAGATAGATCAGCCTAATTTTATTTCAGTACTTTTTAATTGCATTTATAATTAGTAAAATACATTAATGTGCTACACAGAAGGTCAGGAGTTCTGGTGAAAGAATCTAATTAAAATGCTCTGCTGCATTTATGTCACACATGCGCTCAGTAACCTTGAGGCCTTCCAGCAGCAGCAGAGGAGGGGTTTGGACCTGTGGTATAAATAACTTTTGTCTTAACAGAAAAGCCATGGCTGCACGAGTAGCACATGATATGGATCTATCTGCACTAATGATGATGGTTTGCTCCATTTCATAGTGCATTTTTGATGACAGACTAATCAACTGAGCAGGCTGGTTCCCTTTCTAATGAGCACTCCTGGATGCCCACCTGCTGCCCGGCCTCTGCCACCCTGAATCAAACTCTGCAACGTGGAACTGAGAGACAGAGAGAGATCTGAAGTTGGTGCCAGCCTCAAATTTGAGTCTATGTGGTGTCACGTATTTATCCTGACACCTGAATGCACTAGCAGCATGTATTTATAAAGCAAAAAAAAATAAATAAAAAAACTGAGGAACAGCTTACAGCAATAATCAGCAAGCAATAATTAGTGATGCTAATTTTTCTACTTAGAACTCATATTGTGATTTTATTACATTTAAATTATACATGCTCAGGTGTTCAAATGCTCTCCTTTCATCACCCTCTTGGGTGGTAAAACATCATTAACATCCTCCCAGCACCGGCATGATTGCTCAGTGAGATTAGAGATCTCTGCCACACCGAGTTCTACACATTCCCCTGTGACAGTCCTGAGCAAAGCCCAGGAGGAACAAAAGAGGAAGGGCACATTTTCCTATTATACACTCGCTGTTAGCCCAGCTTTTGTCTCTCTACAAGTAACAGAACTCACAAGTTTTGGAATAATCACTGGAATTATAAATTCCTGAGCTGTCAGCTCTGTCTGCAACAGAAGAAAAGTTACCTCAGTCTTCAATGGGAAGGAAAAACATGAGAAGAATGATTGCCCCTGCTCAGGATGAAACGCTGGAGCTTTCAAAGATTTGTTGCTCCTTACCAGCAGTAAAGGTTGGTCAGTGTCTGGGATCCCTGTTTATCAGCCTCAACATCATAGGAAAGAAAATGAGGTACATAAAGTAGGCTAAAACTTACATAAAAACAAACAGCATTCACTCCTTTCTTTTTATAACCTCTCCCAGCAGTTGTAAAGCACCATCAGCTCCTGTGGAACTGTCTCTAATAGTTTTCAAATAGAAGGAAAACCGTTTGGTTCCCTCACTATCTGCTTTTACCTACTGGGACTGAGGGGATTGCAGTCCTTTCTGGAATCAAAGAATGGCACACACTGGCAGTGCTGCAGGCTTGCTTAGCCTCTGGGACTGAACTATTAGAAAAGCCTCTGCCTATGGGCCAGAGTTGGCTCTGCTGACTGGGGAGCTGGGCACAGAACTGGCAGCCTTGAATGCAGAACTTGTGAATTGGCAACAGACTGTGAAGAGAATTGAGTATAAGAACTGTGTTTGCAGAGCAGCAAGAGGGGAAGATAAGAAACCTTGAAAGCTGTGGACCAGGGAGAAGAGCGACATTCACTCACCTAAGTTTTGCTTTGCCACTCTGACACAACTCTAAATGTTGTATCAGTGCTGGCAGATAAACACTGGCTTGCTTTAAAATGTGTATCCTGAACTGCTGGCAGGAATGTCAACCCTATTGCTGCCTGGTGAGGTCCAGCTTCCACCAGGGGACCGAACTCATTTGGATTGCACAAATAAATGAAAGAATATTGGAGCCAGATGGCCCAAACCCAAAATAGTTCGGCTTCATGGCTTGCACTTTGAGAGCTGGGCACTCATGCAGATGAGGGGATGATCCCAGGAGATCCTCAGGAATACTGGGAGCAAAGCCTGCTGCCCCAAACCATCACAGCCACCCACTCCACCATCCTCAGCCAAGGACACTCTCCCCTTCACATGAAACAATGGCAGTAGTTACACACAATTGCCACCATCACTGCATGGTACAAGAACCATCTCAAATCCACTGACCTTAAGGAAATTCTCCCCTGATCCCAGTTCCCCAAAGAATCAGACAGTGACTGAAAAGAACCAACAGCACAAGGACCCACGGTTGGAAGGCAGCAGAGGGTTGATGCTCAAAGTAATGGCTTGTTTGGTTCGTTTTCCCTAATCCAAGTATTTTTGCTTGCTGCCTGCATCAAGAGAGAGTTAAGATGCAAAAGGGGTTGAAGTTGATGTTGATATGTTGGAAATTAAATGTATTTGGACAACAGGAACAGAAAACTTCTCAGAACTGTACAACTTTGCAATATCAGACACAAAATCATCTAAAATGGCAGAGGAATGTTCATTTGGCCACCTACAGCTACAAATACAAACTGCACTATTAATCCTGATTCCTGTCTTTAGACCACAGAAAAAATCACCAATAACGTTCCTAAAATTAGTTATAAAGTACAGTTTATAAACTCAGCATTACATGCATTTGTGAGTGACACAAATGATCAACTTTTCAAATCCAGGTCATCTTGTTTGTCAGTGTTCAGAATTTTTGTATACTGAATTCACTGTTGATCAGGGCTGCAATTCCAAGACAGAAAAAGTAGTTTAAAAGTAATTGAGCTTCAATTATATAATCTTCTTTAAAGTGCTGAACAGCACTCTTGGGGGATCTAATCCCCACTGCACAACTTATTCCTAGTAAATCTTGCTAAGGTAGCTTCTTGGAAAGTGAAAACTAACCTCAAGGAAATATCCTACCCTGCCATGAGCTCTATGGAGGTTTGAAAAAGTCATCTAATAAAGAAAAAGGGGGTAATTTTCATTAGATTTAAAAATATCAATGTAAGGCAGAGACAGATTATCATAAAGGCTTAAATGTGCTAAAACCCAACGTGCTGAAACTTTGCAAGGCCCTGTTTTCATGGTAATTTAACCCAGAAAGGCTGGTACACTTAGGGAAAAACACAGTTAGGGTCTCAGCACTCAGCAGGTTGATCACTTTCCAAAAATACTATATAAATAAATACATAAAATTCCCTTTCATAGCCAAAGTGTATAGAGATTTACAGACCAGAGAACCAAGCAAAACTGCTGGCTTAGGCAAACATAACCCTTGAAACATTGACTTTGCAGTCCATAATATACACAGTGAAATTAATATGAAAAATAAAATCTGACACATGTGTAATATTAGTCTTTTCTTCCCCTAATCATTCAAACTCACATTAGAAGCACTATTGTCCCTGAACCTGGATGTCAATTCTTCATTACACACGCAGACACCAGGTCAGTGGTACAGCTAAAGAGTGTCTGCTGGTGCAAAAGCTTATTGTATCTTAGCCTAATTCTAGTAAAATTTAAATGGCCTATTAATTTTCTTAATAAATTTAGATATGGCTCCTGACTGCAATCTGTCTTTGATTAGCTAACAAGAGTGTATGAAGATCCTGCCAAGCTGATGGTTCAGAATATTTCAAGCAAATCATCATCTGCATTAAAAAAAATATAAATCTCTTCATTTCACTGCAGTACAGGCTTTAAAAATGGTTCAGATCCTCAGGTTTAGCCTGCCCAGGCCTTTCAGCCCTGCTTTATCTGGGCTTGGTATAGATAAATTATTTTACCACTGGTGGAAGGTGTTAAATGTACATGTACTTTCTAACTAAGACCACGGGTCATTAGTTCATTTGGACATCTGAGTAACTTTAAAGACTTTGTTAAACTTTAGACCCAAAAAGGATTAACATTTGCTCCAAAATTATGTGCCCTACCCTGCTCAGCACAGAGCACAACAGAGGGGATTCACTTCTGCTGACTTCAGACTTCCACAGTGTTTGACCTCCCTCCATCCTCAAGAAAGAAGAGGAACATTTAAAAGAACAATTTACCTGACCTGTTTTGAGTGCTTTCCTCAAGGAAAATTATATTTATGGAAAAGCTACTTCTGGGCTGGAAAAAGGCAGCCCCATCAGGTGCAGAAGTACACAAGAGAAGTTACCAAACAGATCAATTTTTATCAAGATTTTTATAGTGTAGGACTGAAGTAACTGAGCCCACATAAAAGGATTCCAAATATGTGTTGTTATTCAGGGGTTTGTACTATTTCTAAGTGAAAATTAAAAAAAAAAAAAAGGGTGGGAGGAGTAAAATCCTCATTTCTAATCATCAGAAGGTCTTCATTGTGAGATCACAATGAGTTTAGCTTCTTTAGTAAACAAAACCACAAAGGGATTATGTCTACTGAGAAGATAAACCTGAAAAATACTGCAGGAAAGTGCAGAGCAGGGAAGAGGAAAAGGTATTTTAACTAAATAACGTTGTGCACAACCATATAAACAGCCCAAGGATGAGTTCAGGACTCCTAATGAAAGGTTTCTAACCACTGAAAGACCAAGTGCCTGACACAGTCTTCCAGTGGAGTTTTGTACATTTATAAATATACGACCTTTACCTGAGATGCAGGGTCAGACCCTTATCTTTTCATTGCAGATCAGTTTCTAAAGATGATAAAAACCAAATACAAGGTACCAGAAGCCAGGGAGATAAATCTAGTTGTTATACAAGACAGTGGCATTATCTTTTTGCTCCCAATGTGGGAGAAAAGTCCAGTGGTACCTGTAAAAAAGCCACTGCAAACTTTTATCTTTGCCTGCAAAGCCCCCGGGGCCCTTTCAACAGGGCCAGAATAGAAATAAAGTACTCCTGTGTTATACTGCAACACTGACAAATCCCATAAGCATTAATACAAATTATTCAAGTGTTATCTGCATTATTCATTGACAAAATCCCTCACTAAGATGGAAATGATGAACTAACCCCAGATCCAAACAACCCAAGGAAGTGGATGTTTGAAGACAGATAATATTCAGCTTTTCTCAGCACAGCAGTACAAAAGTTCACAGGAAAATAAATATTTCTCAGCTTTAATTATCTCTGAACTGTTTTTCGCTTCTGTTCTTTGGTTGATTTTTTTATTTTATTTTTTTTTTTTTTACATTTTAATTACAGTTGGCAACTCTGAGTCTCCTGCTGGTAGCTGTAATCAAAACTGAAAACTGATTAAACGATGCAATCTACGCCACTGGACAGCGTTATTAGATACCCACACAAACAACAATAAACCAACAGTATTTTAATATACAAACAACATTTCAGCTCTCTTTACAGGAACCAGTTCAGAACATTCAACCCGGGTCGTGGTACCTTCCCAATCCTGTGTGAACATGACATGTCACACATCAGTCATCAGTTGTTCCCATTCCACAGGGGTGTTTCTATCCACAGGAAGCCACAGAAGCCCTGGAGTGTGGCAGGGGCAGCTCCCAGCCCTGCAGAGCAGGAGCTGCCTTGGTCACAGAGAGCCCCACAGGTAAGAACATTACAGATTCCTGAGTGCCATCTGCTGGCACCTGCACTGGGAACCAAACCTCACAGCAAATTCCCAAGTTCCCTACGAAAATTTCTGATCCACGGGCATTCATTTGCATTCCACTTCACCCCATAGGAAGCTTAGATTAATTTCAATACATATTTTGCTTTTTCCCCAGTTGTGGTGTATTCACTGGAAAAGAACTGATGTGGCACAATCCATTCAGACAGAGGGCTCAGGGTCAAAATCAGCTGGAATGGTTTAGTCTTGGCTCAAGATGGACACGTGCCTGGCTGGACTGATTTGGTGCCTCACAGAAGTGAAGCCCAGGCCCATCCTCACAGACACAGCCATTCTCTGCTGGGTGTGACTCGCCTGACGTGCCAGGACAACATTTTCAGTTTGATGTTCTTTGTAACACACGGGCCAGATAAGGAGCCTGGGGAGTCAAATGGAGATAAGAACAGTGGCAATGGCAAGCCATGTGGTCACATATTTAGGCAAATACCCTCTGCCTTATTCAGAGGATTAGTAGAGAGGATCTCAGGCATTTATAAGGGGTGAAAGAGCTCAAAGCAGCTGGCAGGTCTTTTAGGACAAATCCCTCCGAGCACAAGAGCCCATCCTGGCAGTCAGGAAAAGGAATAGATGTAGCAGGACAATGACTTGGCTGAGCAGGGAAGTCATGACTGATCTCCAGCAAAATAGGATGTAAGCTGGAGGGGAAAGACAGG
This sequence comes from Lepidothrix coronata, assembly GCF_001604755.1. Taxonomy (NCBI): domain Eukaryota; kingdom Metazoa; phylum Chordata; class Aves; order Passeriformes; family Pipridae; genus Lepidothrix; species Lepidothrix coronata. Next base: position 3,528,675 of record NW_016690204.1, on the reverse strand, counting down.
CTACAAGGGAGGAAGATGGATGTGCTCGTTGCTCAAGCATGCAGGGAAGGTGGCAGGAGAGCCAAAACCACGAACACTTGTCATGGGCTTACAAAGATAAATCATACCTGACCACACTGACTGCCTGCCGAGCTAAAATGATGAGAAAGTTGGAACTAGGAACTTCCCACAGTTCCTTCCAACCTGAGTTAATTCTATGATTCTGTGACATTCATTTTTTAGAAAGCACAGTACAGGGTAAAAAACAAACCAAACTAAACCAAACCAAACACACCTAAAAACTCCATGAAAAAAAGCCACAACTCACACACACAAAGAACACACACACACACAAACTACGCCTCCAATCATGCCTCAAGCAACTCCACTGTTCTCAGATGGGGAAAAAAAAAAGGAGTTTTCCAAGCCCACAAAAATGACAAATAGGAATAATTTTCTGCCTCGTGATTACTGGAGAACGCATTGGAGGATCTCCTGCCAAACATTTCTCAGCACTGTGACAAGTGATTATTCAGCCCACCAGAGTGATGGAAATGTCTCATTTGGTGAAAGTCATTCCTGAGCAGCTGATCCAAGATCAGCAGTCTTTGCCACCATTTCCTACATCAAAATGATCAGCAGATGGATTAGGAAAAACAGCACAACCCTTCAAGAGAGGAATCACTTTACTTAAAAGCTATTCAGTGGTTCCTTCTCCATCCAAGAGTACCACTGAATGAGCACCTTTGTCAGAAACACTGGACTTCTTACACATGGAATTCAATGAATCTGTTGGTTTCTTCAGTCTTTTAATCATGAGAAACATTTGGCATCTTTCTCCTCTCTTGCTCTTGTACAGAGTCCACCTATTAACAGGGTAAAAAGCACCTGACACCAACAGAAACCAGGTCCTAGTTCACAAACCATGTCATTTAACAACTGTGAAAGATAAATAGTAATTTCATTGGATTGAAACACAGCAACTTCAAAAGACAGCTCTAACATACTTCCAAAGAAGTGTTCTTGGCTAGGAACATGTGAATTCTTGGGAATTGCAGGCCAAGTTTGTGTGAAATTAATCATCTCCTCTCATCACAGTCATGACACTGACACCTGACCATCTGCTGAGCAAAATGAAAAAGAGCCCTTGCACGGAAAAAAAATCACTGTATGTGGATTTTGAGGACGTTCAGAAACCCAAATACACATGTTTTCAATGTAACTGCATGGCCTCTGAGTAACCAATAAACCCAACGAATCAACAGGCAGGAAATCTATGTAAGACCTACCACACAGGCCTGATTTTGTTCAAAACACACAGGAATAGAAACCTAATGAGATATGTTTCATGTTCTGTAGGATATATTGCGGTGAGAAAACTTTTAGCTAGAAAGCCCAGGGGAAAAAAAACAAAAGTCTTGATGGGGGAAAAAAAAAAAAGAAAAAAAAATCAATCAGAGAACAAGAGTAATAAAAACCACTAGGGCTGCTTAGAACTTTTTCCTTAGAAATATCTTTTTCAGGTCTGGATGGATGGAGCAAATATTTTTAAAGTTTTTCAGTGGAACATTTAATCTTTGGCTATGGATGCTCAAAAATCACATGAACAGTGTTCAATTACATTGAACAGTGTTCTAAATTGCATGAAAATTCCTACTTTAGTGCTGCTCCTTCTCCCCAAAGTAAGGACAAGCAACCAAAACCTCTTTGCCAGCAAATGTAAACAAGTAGAACAATGTGAGCATCTGCACAGATTTGTCTCTAAAATTCCATGTCTTGACGACAACAGGACTACTCTAAAACTATGATTTTGGGGGCCCTATCGTATTTATCTTTGCAAGGCTGAGGATTGGGCCAGCTATCAGGAACTGATAATTAGCACATGGGTTTTTGTGCTGGAATGGACTGGGAGAGAGTGGGGTTTTTTGCACAGTAGCTGGTGAGGGGCTGTGGTTTGGATTTGTGCTGGAAGAAGGGTTGATGACACAGGGGAGCTTTTGTCACTGCTGAGAAGGGCTGACAGAGTTTTGTCCTCCCAAGTCAGGGTTGCAGTGATGGAGCTCAGCTGGCCTGGGGTGGCTGAACACCTGCTTGTCCATGGGAAATGGGGAATGAATTCCTTGCTTTGCTTTGCCTGTGTGTGTGCCTTTTGTTTTACATTCCAAACTGTCTTTATCCAAACCCAAGAGTTTTCTCACTTTGACCCTTCTTGTTGTCTCCCTCACCCCACCAGGGATGAGCAGCTGCTGGTGCTGAGCTGCTGGCTGGGGTCAAACTACAGCACTTCAGAAAATGCTTTTTTAACACATTATTTTAAAAACAAATGGTTTCTTAACCCAAACAGTCTTGTAATACAAGCATATTCTCTATCAAAGCACCTTCAAAGTCTTGTAATCTGGAAATAATTTGGTCCTAGTTACTCATGATTAGCAGCACTGCCTACATTCTCAGAGACCTTTTAGGGTTGCTTTTGATTATTTTTCCCCTTCAGTTGGGTATCAGGATACTTATAAGCATAATTAATTCATACTTTGGACTCTCAGGATTATGAAGTATTATAGGATGGCAGCACTAAGACAGAATGCTCTAATTCACCAGCTGTCATGTATTTAATTAGAGATTTTGATGAATCTTTCCTACTTAGATGAGCCTTCATACTTTGTGTTCCATTAAAAAAAAAAAAGGAAAGGCAGAAAGAAAGAAGGAAAGAAAGAAGGAAAGAAAGGCAAAAAGAAAGGAAGAAAGAAAAGAAAAAAAAAAAAGAAAAAAAGAAGGAAAAAAACCTACTTCTTTTGTACAAGGAGTCTAGGACTGATCAACTCTTTGTTAGCATGGCAGCCTTGTCCATCACACTAATGTTAGACCTGGAGGTGAATAACTTGTCAGCTACCACCACTGACACTTGGAGAGAAGCAGGAATGAGGGCTCAGGCTCAAAAAATGAGGCTTCTGTTATGCACAGACAGAGCAGGGACAGAATTCCTTTCAAAAAGCAGGCAAACTTCATGTATTTCCACTCTCTCTGTATTTTGTGTCATCCAGGTGTTCACAAAGGTTAAAGTAGCAAACTTCTCTCCCTTGAAAAATCTAAACTGACTTTCCTTTAAGATGTAAAAAAAAGTTTATGTTTTATATATTCTATATGTAGTAAGACTATTCAGCATGAATTAAAGCTAGAAATATATTTTAATTGATCTGAAAGTCAGAGGTAAGAGATGTCTACATTATAACAGCTGCATAGAAAAAAAAATGTGAAAGACAGTTATAAAACTGACATTTATGTTGTTGTGAGACATGAAATAAACTTTTTTTTATGAAAATTCTCTTATAATTCTCTTATATATTTCTCATAAATTTATAATGCACAGGCTACATAGTATTTTCGATATCAGTGTCTATGTTAAAGGAAGAACTGTGACACTGGAATGCAGTTAACACTGCATAAGTATTTTCATTTTTAGATTTTTTAGGACAGGTTAAATGGTATCTAAAGTATACAATAAGTTGTTGCAGTATAAAAACCATTCTGCTATAGTTTTACCTTCAATCTGATTTCATTCTCTCAGCATGTATATTAATTATCTGATCCAGTGATCTGCCTTTCCAAAAATTTCCCATTCTATTTCAGTTTGGCAAGCCTGACTTCTCCATGAAAATATAAGTAAAGTTCTCGAAATCCATTTCAGTCCTGATGTCAAATCAGTGATGGAAGGAAAATCTTTAGAGAGGGCAGAAAAATGGCAGGGATAGTTTTAGAGAAGAACTTAAATACTGCATTCATTTCAGTTTTCCTCTATTAAACAGATCTGCCAGTGTGAGGGGGTTCTTGGTGGACTACACATTCATAGGTTAGGCTAGATATTATTTAGTATCAATTTTTAATTAATTAGCATTATCTGTCTCTGCTTTGATTAAAGTCAGCATATAAATCAATATTTAAAAGGAGAAAAAATTCAAACCTGGAGAAATTCCTCATTAGAGAACTGAGAGGGGAAAAAAAAACCAATGAAAGGGTAGAAGTATCATTCCTCTGCAGTAAAAACAAAATGATGGTGGAGCTGCCAGCACAAATTGGTTCTATTTTCACGGTTGTTGCCTAAACTAAAATGTCTTATGGGGGTGGGTAGAAGGAGCTTAAAGGAGATCTTCAGTTTACAATCCTTATAGAACAAACTTTTTAAAAAAATTACTCACCCAGTTGCCAAGGCTTTGTAAGTAAGACTGGCAGAACACTATGGGCTACAGAGAAATCAGATTTCTGGTTCTGTGACCAATTTGGTAGTTTAATTTTGGGCATTCTGTCACCCCAGACCAGTGTCACCCCACCCCTTTGTCACTGGTTTCCTCTGGCTGTCCCCTCGGGGTCAGTGGCACGGAGAGCCCGGAGTGCTCCTTGCAGGAGCTCCAGCTCCAAAGGGATCTCTGCAACAGCCACGTGGGCAAAACGCTGCACTGCCACCCCCCAGTGCCCCCAGCAGCTGGTCACAGAGGGACTGGAGCACAGCACTGCCCAGACCCAGGCAATGAGGAATCCCCCAAAGCCCAAATTTCCAGAGGTGGTGCCTCCCTGAGCTCTCCAAAATCACCTGTTACGGAGGAGAACAGGGGTTTGCCTTCCTGGAGCCCCTCATGGGACATGCAGGGTTACAAACCCCGAGGAGCCTCAAATCTTACTGACTTCAGCTGGCTAATGCAAGAGTGGGGTGGAACTGGACGGGGCAAGGGAGATGATAAAGCAGCAAACTATTTGCCTGCCTGGTTTCCCTCAAATGTTTCAGTGGAAACATGTCCGGATTTTAGCTGAGAGACACAGAAAAATGTAACTGTGTCACCGAGTATTACAGATTGGCCCATCTCAAATATTAACACATGAATTCATCTGCTTTATGGAAACTTAAATTGCCCTTTTGTTCCCATGGATCCAGCAGAAGATTCAATCAATGGCAAAGTGTAGCCCAAGTAACCCCAGGTCCTGAATTTCCAGTTTCACTGAGAGAATCAGCTGCAGGATTAGGCTTCAGAGAGATTTATTACAGACAGAGAAATGTTGCTAAACAATACTCTACAGAGTTTCCAAGAGACATCTGATATTCTTGTACCATTTAATAGTCTGATTATTACTGCTACCATTTTTCCTGCAGTGCAATGTTCTTTCACAGATCACTGTATCACGTCCTATATTTAAATACTGTCCTAAAATACTTATTCTCCAAATATTATTCACTTCCCTTTCTCTTCATCACCTGCCCTTCTCCATGTCCAGGGTATGCAAACCAGCAGTTCCGGGACAGGACAGTCTATAATACTTTAAAACAAACAACTGTGTAATTTGTTTTCTTGATGCAGTTGGTTATTTGCACCACAAAAGTAGTAGATCTCTCCAAAATTCTTCCACAAATCTGACGTTAGAAATGCTCTTTGCTGTATATTTGAGGACTAATCTCAGTGCAAACCCCTTTGAAGTGGTGGTCTTCTGTTAGTTCTCACATATCAAACTGATCATCACACATAGTGATGTCAGAGACTGTGAACAGATTAATGACCCTTCCATGGGATATTTGAAATGCAGATTTTGATAGAGTTACGCCTATTAACTGAAAAATAATACACCAATTTGCAATCCAATCATTAGGTATGTGAGCTGTGGGCACGCCTCGAAATAGAGCAGTTCTGCAGTAACATTTACAGCATCTCCACAGCACAAAACACAGTTAAGCATTTCTGTGAATTGGAGTCATGACCCAGCAAGAAGCTGAGGGACAGAACTGCCAATGAAGTATTTTTCTGATGGTTCATTACAGCAAAAAGCACCTAATATGCCTGCATGTAACCCCCTTCGTTTATAAATATAGATATACAAGAAGATTTACGAACAAGACATGATCCTTACTAAATCTAGGAAGTTCATTTTAACGTTTTCATTTTATGCTTGAACAAGGACGGTACTGGGGAATGGTAGTTTGCCTGAAAGGCAACTCTTTTGGTTTATAAACATAGGTACAAATTGCCTCTTTACAATTCTTTCCAATTTTATTGAAGAACACTTTTGATTGATTAACATTTTTCTCTGAAGTGCAATAAACCACCCCTTATGGAGCAAAACTTTGCTATCCCCAAAATAATAATATTCCATGAGAATGCTTGTCTGCCTCTTGATGTGTTTAGAGAATAACAGATGATAGGAGGCTCCAGGAAAAAAGAGGAATATTTCTTTGAAGTACTAGATGAGATGGGTTCTGTGTATGATCCCAAAAATATTTTTAAAATGCACGTAATGGATTTTGCGGTTTGTAAAGTCCCGGCTCTGTGAATGATAATTAGTTTATGTATAAATCATATTCAGAAATATTTATGATGAAACTTCCATTCAAAATAAAATAGACAAATGCCTTCAACCTAATGAAATTGCACAGTAAATTATTTCCAAGAACATTCCAATGTCAAGGTAACTCACTTAATTATCCATTATCATAGAAATGTAGACATAATGTTAATTAAAATGAAGGGGCAAAACCATTTCCATTTTTTATTAAGATCCATCGGCCTCCTGAACAGCCATTAGCCTTGCTGTCAGGGTGAGGTGGAGGACGAAATTTGCCCTGCTGGGGAGACCATTGCGAGGTGATTTGAAGAGCTCAGGAGCTGCAAAGTCGTAATGAGAGGCAATTGAGAAGCGATGTGTGAGCCATTGGTATCGACAGCTCGCAGGAAGCCTTTGAGCAGGACCATTATTCCTGCCGTGCTCTTGGAGCTGCCGAGCACAGTCACCTCAAACGAGGGACAGAATTATCCCTGCCTGCAGCTGGGAATACAAATACACCCACACATGGCCAGGCCAAGGGACGCTCTGCAAACAGAGCCTTCCCGCCATGGAATTCATAGAATCATAGAATCAGCTGGGTTGGAAAGGACCTCTGAGATCATCAAGT